>NC_135311.1:141988231-142343231 GCF_048772815.1 Callospermophilus lateralis | reverse complement strand
GCTCCACCCGCCAGGGCCACTCAGGCCTCCCAGGGAGGCGCGAGCCAGCGTAAGAGGACACCTCACAGTTATGCAACCCCGGTCTGCGAGGACGGCCGCCATGGCCCAGCCAAAACAAGCACCGTGGGACTCCAGGACTGAGATCTCTACCCCATTACCCGGAGGTCCAGGGGGCGGGGTGGGGGCCGACATGATTGCAGCCTTCCCGGGAAGGGCCGTGTGCTGGGAGGGCGGCCCAGGCTGGAGGCCTTCCCCTTGCCTCGTGCTGCCCCAGTGCCCTGGGGAAGACAGAGGACACATCCAGGGCCTCCTCCCTTTCCCCCACTGAGGCCAGGACATTTCACACACAAACCCTGTGGAGATACTCTTGCTCCCTTTCTGTGCACCATGGGGCTCGCGGGGGCTGCTGGGCAGCAGCGGGTCCTGGAGATCCCCACAGCAGTGGGCAGCTTCCCCAGGTGCCCACAGCCTGGTGGTCGCTGGACATTCATAATGCAGAATCGTGGCCATGTGCATGGGGAAGATGGACGTGCCCGCCCCATTGGCCAGGGTGTCTGGGGCCAGCCAGGACGGGGAGTGATGGTGAGAAGCGGATGGGAGGCCAGAGTGGAGCGTGATGATCTGCGAGGGTGGAGTAAGGGCCGCCCTCCCAACCCAGCTCAGAGACGCTCTGCAGAACCCATCCCAGAGGCGGGGTGGGAGAAGGGAGCCCTGGCTTTGGCCTGTGTGGGAGCCAGGCCAGGACCCGAAGGAGGAAGACAGCTCACGGTGCAGGCCCCTCCCCAGGGCCTGGGATATGTGCCCTGTGGACCCTCCGGCCCACCGTGCTCCGCTGGACCAGGGAGAGGTCACTGAGACACTAGGTTCTTGCCCCAGGGCCACACCCTGCCCTGAAGCCCCCACCTGACGAGGTGGTGGGGGGAGCGGCTGCAGCTCCAGCCAGGGCCCTACCAGCAGGCGAGCACAGCGGCTCCCCAGCCAGCCGTCTGGGCGCCCGAGGGTGCTGAGCACCACAGGCAGAAGACCTCCAGAGCGGAGCTGGCCAGCCCATGGTCACCCTGCCCCAGGGTCCTGCCCCCGTGTGTTCCTGGATGGCAGCCGAGGGGCAGCCCTGCTCCTGCAAGCTGCCAGTGATGGCGTGACCACAGGGGGACTTCCCCAGAGGCTTCGCTGCCTTCCCGAAACTCCTGCTGAGCCGCAGGGCAGGCTGGGCATCTCAGGCTGAGCTTCTCATCCTGGGGGCAAGTCTGCAGGGACACAGGCGGTTACTTTCAGTATCTGGTGGACACTGGTCCAGACATTGCTTGGGAGATGTTTGCTGGATGTGACCAAGACTTCAGTCAGTGGGCTCTGAGGAAGAAGGTGCCCCTGCACTGTGGGTGGCCTCACCTCATCAGCGTAAGGTCTCCAGGGAAAAGTCTCCAGCTCACTCAGAGTGACTTCCCTCCAGACTCAAGGCCACAACATGGGCCCTTCCCGGGTCTCTGGCCCATCGAACCTACTGTTCCCCTGAGTCACGTGACCCAGTGCATGTGCGCACACACACAGACACACAGATACACACACACACAGAGAAACACACTCACAGACACAGACACACACTCACACACACACACACACTATGTGGGCATCTCCAGGTCCCAGCACACACCCTGTGGTTCTGTTGGCTAGAAGGCCAGTTGCTGTTCCAGAAGTGGGTAAACAAAAGGTCAGAGTCAAGCTCTCAGAATACAAATACAAGATTTAAATCCCTGCGCTGAAATCACAGCAAAGCCGACTCCGGAAGACATCACTCCCTGGCCACCAAACACAGTCGTGAGCCTGTGGGCTGTGGGCCCAGGGGCAGCAGTGACCGCAGGGGGCTGCGGCTCTAATACCCAGGCTGAGGGGCCAAGAGGGCTCCTGATCCCGAGTCCTGGAGTCACCAGGGTCTCCTGCCTGTGTCTTAGGGACACTCTGGAGCTGCACAGAGTGCAGTGTGGCCTGAAGAAGGCACACATCACCAGGCCCTGAGGACTGGGGACTCCTGCACAAGCTCTGGGCAGGATGGGGCCCCCTGGGGCCGGGAGGAGGGAAGCTCCTGGGGTGAGGGTGCCTGGTGGCAGCCCTGCTCCTTCCCACTGCACCTGGCACAGCTGCATGCGCCCTCCCCCATCTGGGTCCCACGCCCAGGGAGGAGCCCATGCTTGCTCCCCACGTGCCCAGAGTGTCCCATAGGAGACTGACAGGAAGCAGCGCTTGGGCCTCGTTCCCCACCCAAACAGCCCAGTGTGGAGATGCTAGGAGGGCAGGTACGGGGCGGGAGCTGGGGGGCGGCCACGCCTGTGCTTCAACTGGGGACAGGGAGCTGCTCCGGGGAAGAGGAGCCCAGACCACCTCCCACAGCCGTGGACACCAGGAACCCCTGCCCTGTCAGAGACCTGCTCTGAGGGTGCAGGTGAGTGGGGGCCATTCCCAGCCAGGTCCCTGGGCTCCTGGCAGGAAGCGGCTTCCCGTGGTGTGGCCAGGTGGGAACGTGGCAGCAAAGACAAGCACGGCACTTGCTGTGTATTCTCTAACCCAAATGCCGGGAGGTGCCTGGAGCAAGGTGTGTGTTCTCGTGACGGGTGCCGAGAATGCTGAGCTGGGCTGGACGCTGCTCCTGACCCAGCCTGGGACCCCGGGGCAGCTCCCTTCAAGGGTCTGAAGAGGAGTGTCCCCAGCCCCTCCCCTCTTTCAAAGAGGATCTCCTCCTCTGGCAGGGCCTGCCTGCAGACGTCAGCCTGTTGGCAGTGTCCAGAGGGCCACCTCCCTGGTGACCCTGACTCGGGCCAGAGCCAGGCATGTGCCAGGAGTGGCTTCTCTGCACATTCTTGCTGTTCCTGAGAGGCCAAGGGATGCACTTCCAGGAGCCACCTACGTCATGGGAAAGGAACAGGCAGCCCAGCTCCATGAGACCCTTGGCCACTTGGTTCCTCCGCAGTGTCCTTGGACTTCTGCTCCCTCCTGTTCCCCACGTGCCCAGAGTGTCCTCACAGCCTAGTAGGGCCAGAGTCTGAAATGGCCACAGCACTTCTGCTGGGGGTCACCAAACCCAAGCCACCATTTCCACAGGAGCACAGAACCGCCTTATTTTAAATGTTCTCCTGCTATGGGGACGGGTGGGACCTCTGCCCCTCGGCCAGACGACAACAGGGGCCCTTTCTCAGGATGAAGCCACGGGACAGATGAAGACTGCCCTGTCCCGTGGTCTCCAGATGGGCCCTGCTGGGCCTGGAAAGGGGGACGGTCTGCCCTCTGATGAGCTGCAGAGCTGGACAGGGTCTGCCCCTCTGCAAGGAGGCCAAGCTCTCAGGACCACCATGTGCTTTGTGGACACTTCAGGAATGTCCAGAAGGCAGGCAAGATGGAGCCTGCAGCCCAGCGGGGGTGGCTAGTCAGCTCCTCCACGTAGCACACTGGGCTCCCGGTGACTCTCACTCCGGGCAGTCTGAGTGGGCACGTGGGGTGCGTGGGGCAAAGTGAGGTTCAGGCTCTCTGGAGGAACATGAAACTCACTCTGTCACTGTGGGACTTGATGACCGGGCTGCACCCAAGACAATGGCTGCAGCCACAGAGGAGAGGCGAGGGGACCACTGAAGCCTGTCAGGAGAAAGTCTGACTCTGAAACAGCAGAGAACATCTGGACATGTTTTCCGTGGCTGCTGCTGGCTGGCCCTTCCTGGCTTATCTGGACCGTGGGTCCGTGCCTTTCCTTGTCATGAGCTGTTTTTTAACCTGTAGGAAATGGACAGCGATGCCCAAGAGTCTTGCCCTGGAGAGGCAGGGGTCACTGTCCAGAGGCTGTGGTCGGCTGTTGCGGTGGGAACCCAGCAAATCCCCCGGGAGCTCATGGCTGCCTGTAAAACGTGCCTTGACTGAGTCTCCTGAGTTAGTTTCTTACACCCCACTGTCCCACATAAATTGATGCATTAAGTAAGATTTTTGCCTGCATTTAAAAAAAAAAATTGTCTCAGAATCTTGATTTTACCTCTTTAAAAGATTTCACTCTAACTTCCCCAGAGAGAGCGATCAGAGGTGGGTTCCCTCAGGCAGGGAGAACTAAGCCGAGGGCTGAGGGACAAGGAGGAGACCTCTAGGTGACAAGCAGAGCCAGTGTGCACACCAGGGCCTGAGCCTGAGCCCAGGACAGGGAGAGCTCTGGGGACGGTCTGGTGCCCACCAAGCTAGAAGCCCGGCCAGGTTCCTGCTCAGCTCCTCTGCCTTGGTCTGCACCTCAGTGACCTGCCCCCATGTCCTCCTCAGAGCCCACCTCCTCCCTGTCCCCTGCTCCAGCAGCCAAAGGGGTCCAGCCACCATGTGCAGAGACAGCAGGCCAGCCTCGGTTCAGAGTCAGCTCCCAACTGTGGTCTGCGCACAGTGATGCTGTCCATCGGGGAGATGAGCTGAGACCCTGCCGTGGTCAGGCAGTGAAGGTGAGAGACCGGGCCCTCTGCGGATGCAGGTGAGGCGCAGCTGCCCCACCTGCACTTTTTCACAGCCCTGCTCCTCCCTGTTACCCGTCTGAGCTGCCCACAGCACATCTGAGCTTGTCCACCACTTGGCAGGGGCTAGGGCTGCCATAGATGAGAGTCGGGGAGTCAGAGCGGGATGGGGACTAGGAGCGGAGAGAAAGCCCCTTCCCATGGCTCTGTCCTGAGCTGTCCTGTGAGATGCAGCTGGCACCAGCTGCTCCTTTGGCACCCACTGCTGTTGCACGCTGCTGGCCTGGAGGGAGCACCCTGCTGTGGTGCCCGCTCGCCCTCCTGCTGCCTGGGAATGACCCTGCTTGGAGGCTCTGTCTGCAGGGACTGGGCTCACTTGGCTGGCTGCTGTCTGTCCAGCTGGACCCCACTGGACAGCCACACTGGGTGGAGGATATCAAGTTGCTCAGGAGGAGCTTGCAACCACCCACATGAAAGCCAAGTGCACTGGCCAAGTCCATCCTTGACCGCCACCCAGGTCATCCCTGGCAGAGGGGCCCTGGAAAGTGAGTCCCCCACTCCCAGGGCCTCTGTGGCCAGCAGCTCTCTCGCCCCTTCTTGCCCCAAGCTGCTTTATGTGGTGGGAGCAGTGCTGAGACAGGTGCCTCTGCTGCTGCCGCGGGGAGGGAGGCAGTTCAGGAGTAAATCCCGCTGCGTTCACCTGGCACCCTGGGAGCTGGTCCTTCCTGCACTTCCCAACTCCAGGGCAAAGGTTATTTGTCCCTGGGTCCCAAGAGTACTGGAAGGACAGGGGTGATTGCTGTTGGCAGCAGGTGCTGGTGCATGTGCACACTGTATGCAAATGTCAGCATGTGTGTGTGTGTGCACTGTGTATGTGCATATGTGTGTGCACTGTGTGTATATGTGCATATGTGTGTGTGCACTGTGTGTGTATGCATATGTGTGTGTGTACTGTGTATGTATGTGCATATGTGTGTGTGCACTGTGTATGTGCATATGTGTGTGCACTGTGTGTATATGTGCATATGTGTGTGTGCACTGTGTGTGTATGCATATGTGTGTGTGCACTGTGTGTATGTGCATATGTGTGTGTGCACTGTGTTTGTATGCATATGTGTGTGTGCACTGTGTGTGTATGTGCATATGTGTGTGTGCACTGTGTGTGTATGCATATGTGTGTGCGCATATGTGTGTGTATATGCATATGTGTGTGTGCACTGTGTGTGCACTGTGTGTATGTACATATGTGTGTGTGCACTGTGTGTGCACTGTGTGTGTGCACTGTGTGTATGTACATATGTGTGTGTGCACTGTGTGTATGCATATGTGTGTGCACTGTGTGTATGTGCATATGCGTGTGTGTACCGTGTGTGTATGTGCATATGTGTGTGTGTACTCTGTGTGTGTGTGCATACGTGTTCTCTGTGTGCCATGTGTCTGCGTGTGCTTCCTGCTTGCGTTCGGGCGCACAAGCTGTTCCGTGTGTGCGTGTTCTGTGTTGCGTGTCTGGCTTGCTCCTGTGCTGCTGCTTCACACCATCACGTGTGCCTTGTGCTGGGCTGAGTGTCCTTCAGATCTGCCCACCGGGCGGTGCTGGCCCTGGGCCTTGCTTCTCACTGCTGCATGGGGCCCTGGGGCTGGGCCAGGCCTCTACACCTGTCTGCATGGCCTCGGGGGAGGGCAGTGACAGCAGGCTGGGTGAGTGCCACAGAGCTCTGCAGGGTCCGCTCCTCTGCCTGTAGGAGGAGGGACCCCTCCCAGCTCACCAAGCTTGGTATTATCTGACTTTCAAGTTTTTGTGAACTGGTTGGGTGTGAGGTGAAAATCATCTCTTAGGTGTGCATGCGTCTGGTTGCTGCCGAGGCCGGCAGTCTCACGGGAGTGTTGACTGGGTGACCCCTGCTCTGGGCGAGAGGGGTGTCTGTCTTCTGAGTTAGTCACAGCACTTTCCCTCCAACTCTGCAGAGTCCTGGTGAGTGGACGTCTGCACTCTGACCTCCACCACGGGGGACATGGTCAGGTCCCACTCAGCGAGCTCTTCCCCGCCCCAGGTTGCAAGGATGTCTCCCCACCCTTTCTCTCCTTAGAGAACCTCACGGTCTGTCTTTACACCTAGGACTTTAGCATCCAAGTTCACTGGTGGAACTAAGAGCAAGTCTGTCTTCCAAAGACACTGAACAATCTCAAGCTCTCCTTTTTCCAGAGGCAAAGCCTCCACCTCTTTCTGAACTCTGTTCTCTGCTCTGCAGCTTCAAAGGGGTCTAGTGCCTAGTGGGAGCCTCCGTCTTGCTCCTCTTTTCAAAAACCCTTATTTATCTGGTGGTCAGCTTTGTCAGCCATGCAAATGCAAAAATAAGCTAATTGGGCCTCTAAAGTGCTAATGAGATTGTGATTGGAGTTGAGTTGACTGCACGTGTCTTTCCTCTCTTTCCTGGATGCATCCTGTTCTGGGTTCTCTAACAGAAATAAGCGTGCTCTTCCAAAGCCTCAGGAGTCCTCCGATGGATGGATCAGTTCCTACAAACAGGAACACCTCCGTATTCCCACTGCTCTTCCTAACAGCTATTGCCAAGGTAGAGGGACGCTCGTGTTTTGGAAGGTTCACACTGAACCTTCCCAGTATTATCAAGTTGTTGCTGTTGGTCTAGTATCCACTTGGGATGTTTGTAAAGGTGACCACACTTCCTCCCACAATTCCTCCTTTCCCTCTGTGCAGGCAGTGTAGGCTGGGTGCAGCACCATCCCCTCTCTGCTGGACACCTGCAGAGCCTGGTGGCCCTACTCCTGATCTCCACGAGAATGCTTCCAAGTGAGTGACAAGCTTGTCTTAGGTTTGTTGAAGATCATGCTTATCAGGATAAGGAAGTTTCTTGTTTTAGTTTTTTTAGAACTTCTAGAAAAACAGTAAGCACTAAGCCTTATCAAATTATTTTTCTGTGCCAATTATTTTTTCCTTAGTCTACTAGTGTGGGTTCATCAATTTTCTGAATTTGAAATGTCTTTGCATTCCTGGGATCAGCCACATTTGGTCATGATGCATCTTTCCCCAACGCTTTCTTACAAAAAAATTCAAACAAACAAAAAAAAAAGCTTGATGAATTTTACAGTGAACACCAGCACATAATCCCACTGTCTAGATGAGTTGATTGTTAATAAAACTGACTAGTATTTCTCTCATTTACATTAACATTTTATTAACCATGCCATATTGCATACGCATATCCATCCCTCTGTCCATCACCTCCATCCCTCCATCCCTCCATCCATCCCTCCATCCCTCCATCCATCACCTCCATCCCTCCGTCCATCACCTCCATCCATCCACTCATTCTTTTTTTTCAGGATGCATATAGAGATGAATTTTAAGAAGCTCATTTTCTCTAAATATTTCATGTGTACCCATTAACTATAATTCAATATTTCTGCACCATGATCTTTATTTCTTTCAAGGTAAAATTTACATACTGCAAGACGCTCATGTCTTCATGGTGCCATTTGAGGAGGTTTGGCGAGGTGCACACCATGGGCCCCACCCTGGTGGAGATGCGGACACTCACCCAGCAGCTCCTCCTTGCCCTTCCCAGCCCCCACCTTCCCGGGTGAGCACAGCTCTGCTATCCCCCACCGTGAACTCGTCTGTCCACTCCAGAACTTTGGATTGCATGGCATGTGTCCTTCTGTGTCTGGCTTCTGTCCATCAACATGAAGATTTTGAGACCCCTGTCTTTGTGCGGGTTGGCGGTGTGCACGTTGTCCTTGCTGAGCGGGACACTGTCTTGACCTGCTCAGGCTGCAGTAGCACAGCCCCTCAGGCCGGCCGCTGGTGAGTGACAGAAACCGAGTGCTCACAGTCTGCATCTGGGGAGTCCAGCCAAGACCAAGGCACTGGCAGACTGGGTGTCGGTGAGGGCCGCCCTCTGCTCCAAGATGGCGCTTCTCAACCAGCTCTCTCGTGGTGGAAGGGGCAGGGGAGCTGGCTAGGGCCTCTCCTGGAAGGACACTGGCCCCTCATGAGATGCAGCTCGTGACTTAACCACTTCCCACCTTTTAATCTAACACATTAGCCTCCAACACATGAATCTGGGGCAGATGTCAACCCCAATTGCACAACTAGACCACAGTTTGATAGCCTATTCTCCCGTCGGTGGACATGTGGACTGTTTCTATTTTAAAAAGATATTATGAATAAAATTGTTATGAACATTCTTGTCATTTTCTGGACATGCATTTTTATTTCTCTCCTGTAAACATCTTGGAGTGGGGTTGCTGGGTCATGGGGTAGTTGAATATTTAGATTTATAATAAAACACCAAGTCTTTTCCAAAACATCCTACCTACACGGTGGAGAATTCTGGTCACCCTGCATTCCTGCCACCATGGGGAGTCTTTTTGAATTTGAGCAGTTCTTGTCTCTGTTCCAAACACACTGTTGGCCAGGTGTGGTGGCACCTGTCATCCCAGTGGCTTGGGAGCCTGAAGCCGAAGGTTTGCAAATTTGAGGCCAGCCTGTGACTTAGCAAGACCCTTCCTCAAAATAGAAAATTAGAAGGGTTGGGCTGTGGCTCTGTGGCTGAGCACCCAGTACCAACAACAACCACAAAACCCCAACACTGTTGGGCCCCGCCAGCTGGGAATCACTCAGACAGTGTTCAAGGCCGTCTGCGATGGCCATAAGGACAGTGGGCCTACGCGCTTTTTCCTCTCTTCTTTTCTGACCCTGACCTGACCTTGGAACGGGAGTGACCCCAGTCTTTCAAGGTGAAACTGGCTTTCCCTTCTGCTTTCCCTCCCGAGGTCGGCAGCATCTGGGCCTCTGCCTGCTCCCCGGCAGACTGTGTGGCCTCGGGGCTCTCTGCAGAAGGGTGAGGTCTTCCTCTCCCACTTTGCACACCCTGAGTTTTCTATTTCCTCCTGGGCCAGATTTGTCACTTGGTATTTTTCCAGAAATGTCTGGAGAACTTTCACCTAAAGTCTTCCTTAAAGGTCCTCGCCTGTAAGGTCAGCTGGACATTGAAGATAGACCTGAGGGTCCCCCGAGACCTCTGGTCCCAGGGGATGTCTCCAAAAGCCAGAGAGCCAGGTGCCCCCAGGAAGCAGGGTCCGGGGCATCTCCAGGGTCTGACCTGATTTTAGGAAGAGGGTGGGCAAGTTTCCCTGGGGGAAGAGCCGCGGGACAGTTGCACTTAGTAACTCTGAGGTCTGGTGGATGCTGCGGCTGGGGGCGTCCTAGCCTCGGGACAGGTGTGGAAATACCTGCCTCAGGTGTGGGCAGAGGATGGAGGGAGTACAGTACCTGCCTCAGGTGTGTGCAGAGGCTGGAGTGGGTGGCAGTACCTGCCTCAGGGTGGAGAGGAAGGAGTAGACGGTATTACCTGCCTCAAGTGTGTATGGTGACCCGGTGGATTCCCAGGGAGCAGGCGAAGGCACACCTCTGAGTGGTACTCCTTCAACGTCTGTTTCCTGCCTGCTGGCTCAGGAAACAGGCGAGGTCTCGAGGGCCCCCGATCCTCCTGTGAAGGCACAAGGCAGTGTCAGAGCGGAGCTGAGGCTGCGGGATCCTGAGGGGGAGGTGGTCACCAGGAGCTTCTGGTGACCCCAGCAGCATGTGCACCCTGGCCAGCAGGCGTGAGGCTCCGGGGCCCAGAGCCTGCCCTCAGCATTTGTCCTCCTGCCCTGCCGCGGCCCAGCTCCCAACCTGGAGAGAGTCTGGGCTGGAGCCCAGGGAGAGGCCCAGGGAGAGGCCCCTGACCCAGCTGGGGCTCAGAGAGTGGGGGAGAGGCGAGTCCAGAGTCCCACCGGAGTCTCTCGGGAGTGGAATTCCAGTCGGTAGGTGAGCCCTTGGTGTCGTGCTGTGTTGATGTCCAGCTTCCTGATTCGGAGAGGGTGGGGAGCGCCAGCAGGAGCAGCAGCTGAAGAAGCGCATCAGACCTCAGTGTGCGCCTGGGCACTCCAGAGGTGAAGTCGCAAAACTGAAATCACAAAACGGAAGACTCCCAACCAGAGAAAAAACGGCAAATAGAAACAGACCCAGAGTGACCTGAAAGAAATCATGATAAACACAAGAGGCGATCGTAACCCAACTATTACAATATGACCTGATTATCAAAAGCTGGGAGAAAACACAGATATGTTGAGGAGAAAAACAGAAGATATTTAAAAAGACCCCAAATAATAAACCACAATAACTGAAATGAAAATACATTGAGTGGGATCAATAGCAGGACAGACACTGAAGAAAACAAAAAATATCAATGAGCTCTAAGATGGCAACAGAAATCACCCAAAACAATGAACAGAAAGCAGGAGCAGGCCGCGCAGAGCAACCCACACACGCCATGGCTCTCTGAAGAAGAACCGAGAACAATCGGCCAAGTCTCCAGACACACTTGAAGGAATTTCCCTACATTTGAAGAAACTGTGAAACAATAGACCCAAGGATCTCCATGAACGCTCAGCAGGAAAAAAGGCGGAAACCGCACTGCACATATGGCGTACGGGCGAACAGAGTGGGTCAGGTGGGGTCCTCATCGGGGATTGCAACCAGAGGACAGCGAGACCCCGAGGAGTGGCCAACCTCGAACCCATCCTAACAAACCCATCTTCCAGAGACAAAGACCATGAGCAAAGACTTCAGAAGAAGAACAGGGGAGAATTTATGGCCAGCAGGACAGTAACTCCAATGACTGCCAAAAACATTCTTCATGCGGAAGGAAAATTGTACCAGGTGAGAATACGGACCTCCACAGAGAGACGGGGAAAACTGGGAATGACAAAGGGTAGGTAAACAGGAGCATTTAAATCGATTTTTAAATGGGGGAAGATGTGATACGCTAGAAGGCTATGACACAGGAGGACGTGGTACTCAGGACCACAGCAGGCAGGACGGAAAGCAGAGAGCGCTGGAGGCGAAGCAGCCCATCATCACTTAAAAACATGCTTTTCTAGCTGTAGATAGACGAAATGCCGTTACCTTGTGTATTGATTTCTATGTGGTGCTGAGGATCGAACCCAGAGCCTCACACGTGCCAGGCCAGCACTCTGCCACTGGGCCCTAGCCCAGCCCAGCCGATCATTATTTGGAGGCACGTCATTAAGTTAAAGATGAAGACAGTGACTGTACAGAAACCACGACAGGGAATGTGTACAGCTGATAACCCACGACTCAGCCATGTCCATAACCACTTTAGATGTCCAGAGCCCACACATCATAATTAAAAGGCAGAAATTGTCAAATTGGATTAAAAAAAAATAAGGCCCCACTATACACTATATATAATTTTTAAATTTTTCTTTATTTATTCTAATTTGTTATACATGACAGCAGAGTGCATTCCAATCCCTAGTACACACATAGAGCACAGTTTTGCATGTCTCTGGTTGTGCACAAAGAGGAGTCACACATCCGTGTCTTCATACACGTACTGGGGTAATGACGTCCATCTCCTCCCGCATCTTCCTCCCCGCTTACCCTCTCTTCCCTGTCCCTCTGCCCTATCTAGGGTGCTCCATTCCTCCCCTACTAACCCCCATCCCCATTACGGATCCGCATCCTAACATCAGAGAAAACATCTGGTATTTGTTTTTTGGGGGGATTGACTTACTTCACTTAACATACTATTCTCCAACTCCACCATTTACCTGCAAATGCCATGATTTTATTCTCTTTTAATTTTAATCCCTTTTTATTGTGTATATGTACCTCAGTTTCTTTCCATTCATCTACTGAAGAGCATCTAGGTTGGTTCCACAGTTTAGCTATTGTGAATGGTGCTGCTATAAACATTGATGTGGCTGTGTCCCTGTGGGATGCTGTTCTTAAGTCCTTTGGGTATAGACAGAGGAGTGGGATAGCTGGGTCACATGGTGGTTCCATTCCCAGTTTTCCAAGGAATCTCCTTACTCTTTCCATATTGGCTGCACCAATTTGCCGTCCCACCAGCAGGGTATGGGTGTGCCTTTCTCCCACCCCCTCGCCAACACTTACTGTTGTTTGCCCTCACAATAGCTGCGTTCTGACTGGAGTGAGATGATGTCTTAGAGTAGTTTTGATTTGCATTTCTCTAATTGCCACAGATGTTGAACATTTTTTCATGTGTTTGTTGGTTGATTGTATATCATCTTCTGAGAAGTGTCTTTCAGGTCCTTGGCCCACTTGTTGATTGGGTTGTTTGTTCTTGTGGTGTTAAGATTTTTGAGTTCTTTATAGACCCTGCAGATTAGTGCTCTGTGTGATGTGTTGGTAAAACTCTGCTCCCATGCTGTAGGCTCTCTATTCACCTCACTGATGGTCTCTTTTGCTGAGAAGAAGATCTTTAGTTTGAATCCATCCCATTTATTGATTGTTGATTTTATTTCTTGCACTATAGAGTCCTGTTAAGGAAACCGGGGCCCAATCCCTACATGATGGAGACTTGGGCCTACTTTTCCTTCTATTGGGCGCAGGGCTCCAGTCTAATCCCTAGGTCCTTGATCCACTTTGAGGTGAGTTTTGTGCATGGTGAGGGGTAGGGGTTTTGATTTCAAGGAAATTCATTTTAAATACAAAAACACAGACTGGTTGAAAGTAAAGGGATGAAGGAAGCTATACCATGTACACACTCATCTTTAAAAAGCTGGATTTGCTGCGCTAACACCAATGGGGGTGGACTTCAGAATAAGAAGTGATACTGCGGGTAAGGAAGGATGCCTACGAGGGCCAAGGGGCCGACTCTCTGAGGGGTACAGTGATCATGTATGTGCCAACACCAGGAGATCAGAGTCTGTCCAGGTGGACACGGAACTGCCACCAAGAGAGACCGTGTTCTGAGCCACAAAACAAGTCCACATACATGTAAAGGGAAGGAAATCATTCAGAGTATGGCTTTGGGCTATAAAATAACTAAACTAGAAATTACTAGCAATGGGATCTGTAAATCCCCATCCAAAACCTAACCGACACAATCCTAAGTAACTCATGGGCCAAAAAATAAATCAGAATCGTTCTTACCTGAATAAAAATGAAAAGAGCCTTTTGAAACTTGTGGGGTGCAGTTAAGCAGTGCTTAGAGAAAAAATTGTAATGTGAGACTCTTATATTAGACTTTGATATACTTCTTTATTAAAGAACTGCAAAAAAGAAAAGAAAGAAATAAGCCCAAAGTAAGCAAAATAATAAAAAATGATAAGGGTCAGAGCCAAAGTGAATAAAATAGAAAACAGAAAAACAAGAAGAATCAATGAAACCCAAACCCAATTCTTTAAAAGTTTATTGATAATCTCTAGTAAGATTCATCAAGGAAAAGAGACACAGTCACCATATCAGAGATAGGACGGGGTCACCACAAACCCCACAGAAAACAGAAACACGGCAGGAAAATGGACAGACAAGTTACACCATTAAAGTAAAAACCTGAAAGGAGGTTCTCATTTCTACAAGAAGCAGGTGGAAATAAATAAATATCAAAAGAACTACAAAAAGCCACGAGAACTAATAAGGGAGGGTTGGGTTCTGGAGGTGAGGTGTCCCCCCAAAGCTCACTGAGAGACCTGCAAGAAGGTTCAGAGGGGAAAGGATTGGACTGTGAGAGTCTGAACCCAATCAGCAAATTGATCCCTGATGGGATTAGCTGGGCGGGGGCTGAAGGCGGTGGGTGTGGCTGGAGGAAGAGGTTAATGGGGGGGCGTGGCTGTGGGTAGACAGAAGGTGGAGCTGGAGCCTCTGCCTCCTGATGGCAGCTGCTTTCCTCTGCCACCCTCTCCCACCAGGTGACCAGCCTCACCTCCAGCCCTGAGGATCGGAGCCAGCCTTCTATGGGTCAAGACCTCTGAACCGCGAGCCTCAAATAAGTGTCTCCTCCTTGCTGTGGTTCTGCTCAGAGCCTTTCATCACCGCACTGAAAGCTGACCCAACGTTGATTGGACTTCTTCCTACTAGACATACATCTCGCTGAAAATTTAAAGATAAATTCATAGTAAAGGTGACATACTTAGTGATCAGTTTAACAAAACAAATGTGTAAGGTTTATCTCATACATGGAAAAAATAACAAATATCACTGATTCACAAATTTTAAAAAACCTAAATAAATGGGGAGGTCTACTATGTTTGTGGACTAGAATGTTCAGTATAATTAGAATGGCAACTCTCCTAAAATTATGTAGAGATTCAACGTAAAGCAATAAAAATGTCCCAGAATGCTCCCTTAAAGAAACTGACAGATTAATCTTCATGTTTACATAGAAATGCAAAGGATCTAGAATTGCCTGAAAAAGTTTGAAAAGAGCCAGGCACAGCAACGCATGCCTGTAATCCCAGCAGTTTGGGAGGTTGAGGCAGGAGGATGGCGAGTTCAAAGCCAGCCTCAGCAATGGTGAGGCACTAAGCAAGTCGGTAAGAATCTGTCTCTAAATAAAATACAAAATAGGGCTGGGGATGTGGCTCAGTGGTCGAGTGCCCCTGAGTTCAATTCCCAGTAACAACAACAACAAAAAAAAGTTTGAAAAAGACAACAAAAATTGAAAGACATACAATATTCCAGAGCTTATTGTTAAAGTCATAGTGACGAGGACAGTTTGGTATTGGTGAAACGACAGACAGAAAAATCAACGGAACCGAGTGCACATAGACTCACACCCACATGGTCAATTAGTTTTTGACAAGGTTGCCCAAGCAACGAAGTAGGAAAAATCAGACTTGCACCAAATGATCCTAAAACCAGTTGGGCACAGACCTCATGCCATATGAAAAACTAGCTCAAAATGAGATCCTTACTCTGTTTTTTCAGGATGGAGTCTTGCTGTGTTGTCCAGGTGGCCCTGAACACAGGAACTCCAGTGGTCCTCCTGCCTCAGCCTCCTGGGCCGCTGAGACTGACAGCACAGAGCCTAGATCTAAATACAAATCTGTAACATTTTGGAAAAATCATTGTGAAAAATTTTGGTGACCCTGAGTTAGGCAAAGATTGTTGAAACAGCAGGAAAACAAAAACATGAATTATAAATGAAAAAATGTAGGATGCTGCTAAAATGTAAAGGTTTACTCTTCAGAAGACAGGTCAAGAAAACAAAAAGGCAGGCGGGGCTGTAGCTTGGTGGTGGGGTCCTTGCTTCACAGAGTGAGACCCTGGATAGATCCCCAGGGGCTGAGAGGGGCAGGGAGAGAAGAAATGACAGGTGGAGCCCTGGCAGCCTCTCTGCAAGCCGCCTGCCTGGCGAGCCCTTGGGGACCCAGGGCCTGGAGAAGGGAGGGAAACGCCTGCGTAGGTCCCTGGCCATCTCTGGTTGTTGCACCCAGCCAGGGCCCTGGCTGAGCAGGACGCAGGGCTGTGATGTCCTCCTGAGCAGTTCAGTCTCTCAAGGGACCCCCTTTCCAGACCTGTAAGCTCCTCGCCAGGCAGGTCCTTACTGGGCGCACTCCCTCTGGGCCATGCTCCCCCCGTGGGGAAGTCCCCTGTCATCTTTGGGACAAAGGAGCAGGTGAGTTGGCTCCCTTCCCCCTCCCACCGAGGGGGGTCAGCTTCTCTGTGTTTGCAGACCCCACTATGCACACAGCCTTGTCTTCCTGGCCTCCTGAGGCTACCCACTGGGTGGACGTCTTGGAGGGGCTCTGCTCCCTATGGCTGCCCAGGGCCGGCTGAGGGGCAGCTGGACCCACACCAGAGGTGCCTTTTGGAAGAAATCCACCTCCGAGGCACGAGGGCGACGGATCACAGTGTGGTCATGCTGGCAGCAAGGGGAGGAAAAACAAGAGCCCTTCCTACAGGGATCAGGTGACCATTTTACACTCTTCCCCAAGTCGACTGAGCCATTTTCACAACATAAAATGAGCAAAAAATGTAATTATTTCAAGGTGTCCTTCACCTCGAACTCACTCGAGGCCCACAGCTAAGGGGTTTTTAAAAATACATATATTTAAAGCAAATATTATTGCAAATGACTACTCTGTAATTTGGATTAATTGCTTTTGGTTTTTTCTGGAATAAAATCTTTAAGGCAAACCCATAAAAACCCTGGAGTCCAGACCAGCTGTTCCTGCGATGGCTCATTTGCAGGGAGTCCAATGCCACCCCACAGGAGCCGAGGTGGGTCACAGAGTCCGCTGTTGCGCCAGAGACGGGCACTGGGCGGAGGCCACAGCAGGGAAGCCCTGGCCTGCCTGTCACACCGACTGGACTCAGCTTGAGCCTCAGGGGTGACTGGAGCCCCCACGGGGGGGGGGGGGGCCTAGGACGGGCCTCGTGATGCACTGCTGTGCCCTCTGTAGGGTGAGGCCAGTGGCTTGGCCTCAGGGACCCGCCCAGGGAGACTCTGCACTGCAGGGCCAGGAGAGCAGGTGCTGGCTGTGACCCAGGTCACCATGAAGCTCAGCAGGGGTTGGAGAAGCAGGAAGTGGTGCGAAATGGAGAGGCAGAAGCCTGGCTGGATCCAGGCAGTGCTCCTGGGGCTTCCTGCCCCCAGGAACTGGGACTAGCCCTTCCTGGTGTGTGTGTGGGGGGGTCCCGGTTGGCCCTGGAGGGGCTCTGTCTGGGGTCTTGCTGATCGGCACATGCAGCACTGCAGGGGGCACTCCGACGCCTCTGGGGACCCTGAGAGAGTGTCCAGTGGGGTAGGCACTGTGGCCAGCAGCCCGCCCATTCCAGGAGCTCAACGTACTTGTTCTGTGTGGCCTGAGAGGCAGGTGTCACCTCCCCACGTGGCCAGAGAGTGAGAGCTGGGGGAGCTTCCCACAGTCAGGTGAATGGAATGTGAGGGCATCCCAGCCCAGAGCTCCAGCCTGGTCAGCAGACGTGGACAGACCTGCTGGCCAAGGCGAAGCTCACCACTGCCCGCACACGGACACAGAGGTCAGGGACCTGGGGTTCTGGGCCAGCTCTGTCCCCGGTACGCCTGTAACAAACTGCATCTCCCACTAGGCCTTGGTCTCACATCATTCCAGTGAACGGGGTTGCATACAAGCACCACTCCAGCCACCCACCCGTCCATCAACCATCTCTCTGTCCACCTTCCTTAGTCCATCCAGCCCCCATGCATCTACCATCGTCGGTTTTAGCCAGCTCTCTCACTGCTGTGACCAAGGACCTGATAAGAACAATTTTCAGGAGGAAAAGTTCCCCTGGTGCTATGGTTCCAGAGGTCTCAGTCACAGTCGGCCAGCTCCGTGCCTGGGGCTCGAGGTGAGGCAAGAGCATCAAGGTGGAAGGCTGTGGCGGAGGAAAGTGGCTCATGACACCCCACGAGGAGGCAGAGACCGACAGCTCCACTCTTCAGAGACATAACAGCCCCCCAAAGGCTCTCCCCCAGGGACCCTCCATCCTTTGCCACAGGCTACCTGCCTGCAGTTATCACCAAGTTAATCCCTATCAGGGGATTAATTCACTGAGTGGCTTAAGACTCCCATTATTCAATCACGTCACCTCTACACCTGGCACTGCCTTACACACGAGCTTTTGGGGGACACCCCATATCTAAACCATAGCACCCTCCACCCATCACCCACCTAACAGCCACCTATCCACCCACCCACCCACCACCCATGTAGCAGCCCACCCGTCTGACATCCAGCCACTCACCATCAGGTTCTGGGAATAAACAGAAAGAAACAAGCAAGAAACCCACCCTCTGGGCGCCACCTGAGGGTGGATGTGGGGGTCATTCAGTGACCAGCCGCCCTGGGTGGAGACTCACTGCCCCTCCTGGTGGGACGGAAGGCTTGCCTCCTAGGACCCCACCGGACACAGCAGGGCAGGAGGGCAGAGCCAGCTCCCCCAGGTGTGCGGGAGGACGAGGCCCACACCTGCAGAGAACCAGGGGTGCTGGGCCTGGGGACTAGAGGGACTGAGAGCCCACAGCCTTGCCCCGCAGGAGAGGAGAGCAGCCTGTGGACGGCAGGAAGGAAAGGGAAGGCCACCCCACGCAGCCCCACCTCCAGGGAGGCTCCACTCCAGGGAGTGGCCAAGGGCAGCCTGCCTTGGTCTGGACCCTTCTGACCACTTAACTCCACATGGGGGTGCCTGCTGCTGCCCCTTCTCTGTGCCAGGGAGGGGGTATCAGGGCTGTGATCCCCTCCTGGGGCCACAGCTGTGCCAGATTGTGACTGCAGTCCACATGGGTCCTAGGGACACAGAGTAAGGGGAAATCCCCACTTCACTGGAGAGGGACGGGGCAGTTCCTGAAGAAGGTCACCTGGCAGCTGTGACAAAGCCCCTCCTCCTGCTCCTGCCTCCAGATGCAGGGCAGGGAGGGCTCCCTGGTGGAGAGGAGGGGGGACTTTCCTAGATTCGTAACAGAGCACCCCAAAAGTCAGGAGTGGCCATAAGAACACCGGAGACTAGGGATGGGGTCGCTACCTCAGGAAGACAGACGTGAAGGGAGTCCAGAGGCCCTTCCCTGGATGCAGGCCGCTGACTGCAGAGGCCTCCTCTGGCTCTCTGGGAACCTCCCTGGGGAGTCGCCAGAGTTTCAGCATCTCCCCGGGCCTCAGGCATCAAGCCCCCGTCTTCTCAGATCCTCTGGTCATTTCCTGGGCACAGGCAGGAGCCAGTCAAGGGCCAGCAGGTGTCTGGAGAGGGAAGGCCAGGATGGTGGGCGGTGGGAAGAAGAAGCTTCGCAGCCCGCCCAGTTCCAATAGAAAACAGGGCAGAAAGTCACCACAGAGTGTCCCCAGGAAACTGCCCAGGGCCACACAGTGGACGTGGTTTTCCCTGGTGCATGATAGCTGTGCCTAACGGGGGCCTTGCTACGTGTTCATACAGCACCCCACGTCGCGGGTGACTCACCCAGTGTCCTTCTCCAGGAGTCCCCTATCCTTCCCACCTCCCTCCCCCTCCTTTCCTCTACTCTCCTGACCACGTCCCTTCAGTTCTCCCCAGACCCCACCATTCTTTTCCACATAGGAGCGAAAACACATGACCTTTGACCTTCTGAGCTTGGCTTATTTCACGCAACATAAAGTCCTCAAGCTCCATCCGTTTCCCCTCACACGACATGGTTTCTTTTTTCCTTTGTAGCTGACTAAAACTCTCGTGGGACTGGGATTGGGGCTCCGTGGTGCAGCACTTCCCAGCCTGCGTGAGGCCTCTGGGTTCCACCCCCAGTACCACAAAGTACAGCAAGAGCAAAGGCTCCTGCATGTGTGCATACACAACATGGTTAAAATCCACTCGTCTGTTGATGGAGCTGGTTCCATAGTTTGGCGGAGACAAAGAGAAGATTCCAGGGCAGAAGCGGGCCACAGAATCTCCGCAGGCTTGAGACAGCTGTGCCCTGGAGCAAGAAGGCAGTTAATGAAACAAAGGAGATCATCTCCCCCTTAGAATTCCATACCCAGCCCACCTATCACTCCACAAGGTGGAAGAATAAAGGCACTTCAAAGTCCTCAAGATGTACCTCGTGCCTTGTTTATCAGGGTTACAACAGGGCTGGGGCTGGGCTCAGAGGCAGCGCACTTGCCTGGCATGGAGGCACGGGGTTCAGCACCACATATAAATACAATAAAGGTCCATGGGCAACTAAAAATATTTAAAAATGAAGAAGTTACCATAGAATGTGCTCCTCAAAAGATGAGAAAGTAAACCAAGAAAGTGCTCACTGAAGACAGCAGGAAAGCCCAAGGAATGCCCCAGAGGGGGGCAACCAGCGCTCCTGCGGAGTGACCATAGGGAGGTGCAAGGCAGAGGCAGCCGGTTCAGCAGGTGACTGAGGACGCCACCAACAACTTCTCTGCAGTCATTTCTGCCCCTTATTTTCATCTAGGGCGGAGCCTGCCTGGCTTATCCTGACCCCCTGCAGAGGAAGCTCCTGCTCCCTCTCCAGCTAAGTTTCCTGTGGCTGCTGTGACCATGACCAAGGACCACAAATCTGGTGACTTAAAATGGCACAAATGTACTGTCTTACAGTTCTGCAGGTGGAGAGACCAGAGGGTCCCTGAGCTCAAATGGGTCTCTGGGCAAGGCTGCATTCCTTTCTGGGGGTTCTAGAATACATTTTTCCTGCCTTTCCAGTTCCGAGGCACTGCCTGTGATCCACGGCTCATGGCCATGTCCATCTCCAAAGCCTGCAGGCTGGCGAAGACAAAGAGAAGATTCCAGGGAGAAGCAAATGGTTTCATTTCAACATGGACTATTCTTCCTGCCACCACCACATGTAAGGTCCCTTGTGATTATGCTGGGCTCCCCAGAAAATCCAGGTTACATCCCCACTTTGAGGTCAGTTGATGAGGAAACCCTGATTCCTATTATCTGAATTTTTCCCCACTGCCCTTCTGCCCTGAGTCACTTCTCTCCTCTATCCTTTGCTCCAGCTATGCCAGCCACTTCTACCTCAGGGCCTTGGCACTGCTATTCCCTCTGCTTGAGGCTGCTCTGTAGATATGCTCTGTCTCTGCACTCCTTCATGCTTCTGCTCCAATGTCACCACCCCAGGGAGGCCTCTCTTGACTACTAGCAGGGAAGCCTGCTGGTAACCATGCCCTCTGGCTGTCCAAGTTCGCACCTCTCTGTGCCTGTGGAGCTTAGATTCTTCTAGAGAGCCTACCATGACCAGTCAGTGCTGCCTCCACCATGAGCATCGGCTCAAGGGGGTGGAAGAGGCTCTTGTCTTGTTTGCTCGCTGCTGCGTGCTTGGGTCACATGGCCATGCCTGGCACAGAGTAGGCATGCCATCAGTCTGCTCTCTTGAGCAAGCAAGGCTTGCACTGTGGGCTGCAGCGCCTGGCCTCCGTCCGCCCGGTTCTGCCTGACTCCCTGACTCTGGGGTGGTTGCAGGGGCTGAAACCAGACTCCTGTGCTCTTGGCGCACTCACTTGCCCGGATGCCCGCCTTTCCCTCCACACCGCCCAGCGGCACCAACCTGCACCTGCCAGGTGGGTCTGCCAGTAGTGGGCGTTTCATAAACGTGGAGTCACAGGGCCTCTGGCTCTCTGTGTGGCTCCCTCCACCCTGGAAGGTATTTCCAAGCCTGCAGGAGCTTCTTCCCTGTTCCCCTTGGGCTGAGGAATGCTCCCCTGCGTGAGTGGGTGGACCACATTTCCTCTGCCGGCTGCAAAGATCCCCATCACTGCAAGGAGCTCTGCAGCTAGGCTCCCACCCCCGGGGGTCTGTATTAAGCAGCTGGACTGAAAAGCAGAGGAAGGGGACAGTTAATGCGGCCCTCCCCCAGGGGTGGTGCGCCTGTGGGGGTGGGGCGGGTCGCAGAGAGCTTCCCGGACCCAGCGCTCCTGAGCTCCTAGGCGGTGTGGTGCGCACCCTTGATTCGGCTGCTCCTTTCAAAAGTTAAGACTTTGAAGATGAGCAGAAGACTTTTGAAATGTGAATGCTCAGTAGTTATTTAAACAGCAGCCTCGTGGGGATCTGGTTCTGAGTGACCACGTCCGCCTTTGTTGAAGGTGCGAGGCTGTGGTCTTCAGCAGGCTCACAAGGAGTGCCACCTCCGCACTGCCCCTTCCTGACATTTCCTCACAAGGAACCCCCGAAGCAGGCGGCCCCTGCCCGCTCCTCACGAGTCTATTTTCAGCGACTCTAGGTTGGCAGAAACTGGGCATTTCATGATGTGAATCCTACAAGATGTGACCTTGGGTGACGGGTATTGTCCCTCAGCTTCATGTTCTCGGTTCCTCGCTGCTGACCGTGAGCCAGGGCTCCGGTCCCATCTATGGCCACATGCCTCTCCCTTGCACCTGCCTATCCCTCCAGGACTGGGCTCCTGGAGGAGCTGGGGCGCCGACTCCTGCCGGGCGCTTGCGGAATGCTGAGGGTTGGTTTCCCAGTCTGTCAACCTCAGGCTGACCTTCAAAAGCAGGGGCTTGGGAGGCAGGCTGCAGTGAAAGCCGTCCTCACCATTGAGACCGGGCTCTGACCCAGGGTGAGACCTTTCTGAGGTCTTGGGATGGAGACAAAAGAGCGGGTTGTTCCTAGTTAGCGAAAAGCACATGCACAAAGGGAGAATCAGGAAATGCTGACCTGATTGGGAAGCAGCCTTCAATGAATGACATCATCCAGAGAACATAAATCTTGGTTTGTACGATTTATTTATGTTAAGAAAGCCGCATACGATGCCGAGTTTTCAATGGCTTTGTTTAAGTGATAGTTTTGCCTCTTTAGTGAAAGTTGGAGCGATGATAAACAGCTCCAGCTGTAAAAATTAAAGGCGGAGGGGAAGCCAAGGTGATTATTACAGAAAAATGCTGAGTGGGGAGGGGTACTTGGCCCTTCCATCCTCTCAAATGAAAATTACCCTGCGCCACGACGCACCACGAACAATTACCTGCTGTTTATCAATTAACCTCTTTAAAAGTGCCACGTTTCGATGAGGAGCTGTTATTTCTCTGATGTGAAAACTGGCTTAGTCGTATTTATCAGAACAACCTTGTCCCATGTGGTCCACGTTTTGTGTACACTTAATGGACACCTATTTTTTTTTTTTAATGACACTTTTTAAGATTGGAAATGTGTTACTAGAAGCTCAGATAATGAGTGTGACCTTCTTCATGTGTAGGAGTACCCAAAATGAGTCCCCCAAAGCCACTGGCCAGGTCATGGAGCCTCCCTTAGCCCCTGGGAGCCCCAGCCCAGTTAACTGGGGAGGAGTGGGGAAAGAGGGCTCCAACTCCCCAGTGAAAGGTGGGCTCAGGAAGCAGAGACCCCCAAATGGCTGAGTCCTCCTGGTGTCCGAGGTGCCCTGGGGCCAGAGCACTCTCCAGATTCAGGTTCTGGTGGTCAAGGAGCCCAGAGAAAGGTCCCAGGCAGAGCCCCTCTGTGACCGTGGCCCTGCCGCTGTCCAGGAGGGCCTGGTCCTTGCAGCTAAGCCCGTTAAATGAAGGCTTTGCAGTCGGGGAGCTTTCCGTGGGAATCCTACTGCTGCCTCCAGGACAGATCCTGATGCAGGTGGCTCAGGCCCTTGAGCATCAGTTTCTCTACCTGTGAGGGGGGAATAATCGCACCTTGTCACATGGGATCCTTGTGATGGTCACAAGACACTGTGTGGCAACCCGGGAGTGGGAGGCTGCCCGTACCCTTTCTGGAACAGCAGCCTGGCCCAGGAGTCCCAGTTTGGCCCAAGCACTCCAGGCCAGGACCTGGTGGCAGGTTTCTCTCTGAAGAGGTCCCCTCTGCCCACCTTCCCACCCCTGCCCTCCTGCGGAGCTCCAGCCCCAGCTAGCTGGGTTCTCTTTCTAGACTGTGCCCTTCCAGCTGGGGACCTGCTGGCTTGCTCACTGCTGGATCCCCAGTCACCTGTGCTGGCATTATCATGCTGGATGCTGGGTGACCAAGTGAGGGCCAAGGGAGACACTAGAGAGAAGACTCAGCCTCAGGCACGCAGCAGAGCCCACGTTCTGCCAGGCCGCTCTCATCTCCTTGTCTTTCCCTGGGTGGACGGACAGACGCCCGCTGGTAGAGACCCAGAGGCCTACTCTCTCAGGACCCTGCACACAGGACCCTGCACACACTCCTTCACTCACTGAGCACCAAGCACAGCCCTGGCCTGGGGCCAGGTACCAGGGCTTTGGAGGTGGCAAGATGCCCTGGACGTTCCAGGTTGAGGGGGGAGACACCCGCATGTGGGACAGGAGCCCTCAGACTCTAAGCTGCAGGACCACTCTGCCCTGTAGGGCCTCTCCTAGGTGGATGAGTGAACCCGGGTCTGAGGCCTGAGCTAGACCTGTGAGAAGTTCCAGGTGCCGCTGCCAGGAGACCAGCTGGTCCTGATGCCAGCTTAGGGCAGGTCATGGTCAGGAGGCTCCAGACCCTGGGGCCTCAGAGGCAGAGGAAGAGGGGCACCTGAAGAAGGACCCAGCTGGGCAGTCCTCAAGCCTGGCCCCAACATCGCCCTCTCTTGTCAGCCTTTGGTTCTGGAAGAGGAAGTGCAAGAGAGCAGGGTTTGAGGGAGAGGCCTCTGGCCACTGGGCCCTTGCTCCAGCTCCTACCGAGCTCCCAGGAAGCACAGCCCCTCCCCCCCCAGCCATGGTAGTGTCCTCTCATGCTTTTCTAGGGACTCTGGGTGGGCCAACCCAGGGTCCCAGCAGAAGTGGGGCAAAGACTGGGTTTGACCAGGGGAAGTGCCCCCCCCCCCCCCCCCCGCAGCCAGTGGTGTGAGCTGGCTCACAGCTCTGACTGAAGGGCAGGGCAGCCCTGGGCTCTGGGAGGGGAAGAGCCAACCTAACCCTCTTTGGTAGACTTCCTCCCTGTTGCCACCACCAGCATGGGCACCCATTATAATTCACTGATGTCACAGGAGGGTGTGTCCCTGTGAGTGACAGCCGCTCAAGGCTGTACCCTGCCATCTCCACCCTGATCTCCAGTCCCCAGCACGGAGCAGGCCTCAGTGAGGTCACCTGTGGGGACTTCAGGGATACCACACTGAATGCAGCTATGTCCCTTGCCACTGAGCTACTTCCTATCTTAGTGGGAGGGAAGGGGACAACCTCAGGGCTCTGGGACACAGAGCCCCACAGCTCAGGTTGTAGAGCCTGGGAGGGGTCAGAGTCCCACTGGATTTTTCCAGTCCTGGGGCATGGGTGCCAGAGCCCTGGTGGGGGCAGGGTCCCCCGTCATAGAGGACACTCTGCCCGAATCCATCACCTTGGGGTCACTCTGCAGAACTGGTCATTTTTTCCCTGCCTGGGGCGGTCCTGGTCTCTGGCCTTTTCTTGCTGGCTCAGGGAGCCGTGTCTGCGGTTATTGGTTTAGTAGAAAGCAGAGGGGGGAGCAGTCCAGTGGGGCGTCCCCCATCCACCCCAGGCTCTTCTCCTCCACCTCCCACATTCTGCTCAGAGGGTGGAGGGCTGAGGGCTGGAACGTGTGCACAGGCCCAGCCCTCTCCCCTGGTTCTCCCTACTCCCACCTCCACCTTCACCCAGAAGGGCAGCCCAACTCCCAAGGTCAAGCCTCAGGACCCAGCCCAGACATTCTGGGATATGCCAGAATCCTGTTCCTAGAAGGGAAAAGTCCCCAACACCGGGAGCAGAATGGGTAGTGCACGGGTGTTCTTCCCTATGAGCTTAGCGGGCACCAGCCCTATTGCCAGTTCTTCCTCCTCCCAGCTCGAGCCTATTGTGTGACATTTCCGGGCCCCCCAGGCCCCAAGGGAACCTGAGAAAACAGTCCTTGCAGGGCAAAACCTGCCCAAGGGTGGAGGAGACACCCCGCTCCACCCAGCTGAGGACGGCTTTGGGGAGTGGGAAGGATCAGGAGGAGGGAGCAGGTGAAGGGACAGGAGTGGGCAGAGAGTGCCCCAGAGCCACCCTGGACCCTCGGGGCAGGGCACTCCCTCTGATCTGCACCCCAAATCATGGACCCAAGTGTCGAGCTGCGCTGGGTCTCCTGCTCCACCGAGCTAGCATTTCCCATCGTCCATTCTTTGCTGCCAACCCCACAATAATCCCTGATAGGAGAACAGGTGCGGCTGGCCCTGTGTCACACGTAGAAGGGGAAACCGAGGTGGCACGGAAAAAATCCACCGCGGTTCCTCCTCCGCCATTTGGGTACGGAGCCCACAAGGACAAAATCGGGTTTCCAAACCAAGAGGGTGGGCCGCGTGGGACCGGGTCTTCGGCTGAGAGTCTCGGCGACTTCGGACAACGAGATGTGAGTCCCCGCGTGGGTTGATTCGGAGTTAGCTCAGTCACCCGCTGCTCCGCCACGGCGCTCAGCTAGGGGCTTCTGGGGACGCCGAGGGCGAGCTCCAGGCTCCCTCCCAGCGGCTCCCAGGCCTCGGCCAGTGGCCCCGGCCCGGGAGCCATGCGGCTTGCCATTTTCGTTGCTGTCAGGGCTCTGCCCGCCCGCGGCTGGAACCGGGAGCACCGGAGGCGGCCGCGTCTACGTGGTCAGCGTTCCTGAGCTGCGCCTGGACCGCTCTGTTGCGCGCAGCTTGGCGAGCGCTGCAGGCCAGGGCGCCGCGGGAACGAAGTTGTCCCGGCCAGCGCGGGCTGGAGGCCCCGGGGGTGAGGGCGGCGGGAGGGGACCCTCTACACTGTGGCTGCGCGGCTCAAGTGCACACGCAGCTCAAACTTGACAGGAGGATTCGTTGAAGGATTTTTAACGTTTCTGGGATCGAAAGAAAAATCTTGGGAAACAAATTCCGTTTATTGCTCCCCGCAGCGATTGCGGAGCCCCAGTGCTTCTCCGCCCTTCGGCCGTTCTACCGAGCTCAGTCTACGAGAAGGAGGTGTGGGGGACTTCCAGTACCTTCTGGAGGGTCACTCTGGGAGGGGTGTAGGAGCCAAACCCCTCCTGGGCTCCAACCGGGAGAGGATCGGGACTTCCGACCCAGTTTCGATCTTACCCTTAAAACAAAAGCACTCCCTGTCGGGCCCTAGAAGGCGCGGTGGCAAGGGCCAACATAGGTGGCACACCCCCACGTCTACATTCTGGAAAGCCAGTCACCTGCAAGGACCACAAGAATGCCAAGCCACCAGGCAGCTACAGCGCAGGAGCCTGGAGCCTGCCGATGGCCCAGCAAGGCCCTCCCTGGTGGCTGCCCATTGCGGGCGGGGACAACCATTCTTCTGTGCTCCGAGGAGCACTATGGTGTGTTCAAAATCAGCTATTCTCATTCCTGGGAAATCTTGGGGGAGCAGTGGACTCTCCTGGCAACCCACTCTGGGACAGGGCACTGGTGCCGGGACCCTTGACTCTGCGGAGCAGAGAGGAAAGCCTGGGTCAGAAATGGGGAATTGTGTCCGTCAGTCCTCAGAATCATTCATGTCACAGCAAAGTCCCGTGGTGAGGGAAGAGGAGTAAAGGGGGCCTGAGACTCAGTGTCAGGAGCTCCTGTGACCCCAGTGTAGAGCTGAGGAAAGGCTGGGTGGGGGAAAGAGCCCTTCAGATCTCCTCTTCACCTCAGTTGTGTTAACTGAACCCCCAGGTCCCCTGAGTCCCCTGCTGGGGCTGGTCCCAGCAGACCACCTTCATTTCCCTTTCTGTGTCGTGGGAAGTGAGTTGGATCATCCCCAAGTGCCCCTCGTGGCGCCTCCATACTGCTGTTGATTAAATCTGAGACACATTTCCACCAAGGGTGGAGCAGAGGACATACCTAGAGAGACCTAACCTCACCTACATGTTGAGTGGGGTCAGGTCTGTGAGTCTCAGTCCAGTGGAGAGCGCTCCTGAGCAGTTCCACAGTTCCAGACTTCCGGGGAAAGCCCATATGTATTTTCTTTTCTACCCAGACAGGAACCTGAGGGTGAGCAAAACTTGGAATTCCACAGAGCCCAGAGGCTGAGTGCCCAAAGGCACTGGCCAAATTTGGCAAGCACAAAGGAACAGGGAGGGACGGGGCAAGAACCTGGCAAGGTCAACACATCTGGCCAGGCAGCCCTTTCCATCTCTAGCACGCGGGATACAATAGGGCTCTCTGGGCCCTGGCAGGGGCAACTGGGCCAGGTTGGACCCCCCACCTCCATGCACTGCAACAACTAGCCTCCTCCCCAGAGACCTGGCTTCTCCCCGAGACAGGGGGCACAAGCCCAGAAAGTGTGTGTGGGACCACCAGGAGTGCAGAGCTTCCTGGGGAACCCATGGGGCTGGGGCTCCTCCTCGCCAGTTTTCTTCTCTGATGCTCACTCCAGCACTACAGAACCAGCTTTTCTTACTCCCCTCAATCAACACCACTTCCCAGAGGAGATGTTCTGATGTCTCCAGCTGTATCTCTCAGCTTGCTCAAAGGCTGGGAGTCCATGAACTCCTTCCCTGCCCCAAGCGAGCGCAGTAGAAGTTGCTGCCCTCCTCCCCTCTCTAGCCCCCCAGACCCAGCAGTAACATTGGTTCCAGAGCTTGATAGCAGCCTGAGGTTCTCTAGGGTGGGGAGCTGCTATTCAGCCAGCCACACCTTGCTGCTCCCCAGTGTGAGGACCTTGAGGTCAGGATTCAGCTCCCAAGCTCCCTAGAGCTTGGCTCAGATTGAAAATTGCTTTTAAACCTTTCCATAGCAACCTTTCCTCCACAAGTGGGGCCCCCACTTGCCCATAAAGCCTGGTAAGTCCCCCCAAAGTCTTTGCCAGCCTGGGATACAGAAGGCCTTGGGGCCTCCCGGCCTGGGGTGGAGCTACATCTGACTTTCCCTGCTTCACCCTTTCTCAATGCTTGCCCTACCCTGCCTTCAGCTTCTAAGTCTGGCCACGCGGGGGCAGGGCCTGGCCAGGCCAGGACCCAACCCCAGCCAGGGCCGTGGCCTTGGGGATAGCCTGCCTGGGCCCCTCCAGCATACTGGGGAGACACTAGTCCTCAGCACCTGGAGAGACCCAGCAGCTCTGCCATCTCACTGGTCAGCCTTGGTCCACGGATCCCCAGACAAGCCCATGGTGTCCCTCTCCTCCCCGCCACCAAGAACCCTGAAAGAGGACAGAGAAAAGAGACAACCTTGCCTACTCCCCACACCTCCTGCCAGCAAGGGTTGCCCAAGAGATGGCTGTCCTAGGCTAGAGTTCAGACAGACCCTTCCTGAGCTGAAGAAGGAGGAAGGAAGAGGGCTTTGGTGAGCTGCTGCACCCCAGAAAACGGCTGGGCCTTCCTAACCTTGGGGCCTGCTGGCTGCCTCCAGGGCAGGGAGGAGGCAACCCTTGGTGGGGATGGGGGAAGGGCAGGTACCCTCTCCAGGTAAGAGTACTTCATAGGTTCCATTGTAGCTCCCCAGGCTGCGTGCCAAACATCCTGGGCAGCTACAGGCAGGAGCAAGGGACACCTGGGTTGCTGCAGTAAAGGGGTGACCTTGAGTTGTCTGGCTAGCAGCCCCAGCCAGGTTAGGTTCTGAGTCTGGAGCCTGCCCTTGGGCCAAGGTTAGGCAGCACAGTACCCCCATTCCCATGGGAGTGAGCAGGTTCACAGGCTGCCAGGACCGGTCAGGCCTAAAACAGTGCCCGAGCCTGCCATGGGAACTCCCCACCAAGACCTACAGAGCATGTCCTGGAAGCCGGATACTCCTGTGTCCCAGCTCAGGGGACTGGTAGTCAGGGTGGGGAGGGTGAGTAATTGTCTGATCGACCCTCTGCAGACCCTCACTGAAAGGGCTTCCTGGACACACTCACCTAGGGCCAGAAAGAGCCTGGGGCAGTGGCCAGTGAGCACTTCCCCATGCCGGGCAGCGAGTGGGGTGCAGGAAGCCCAGCAGGAGAGAGGCTGCCGACTTCTGAGACTTGAAGGCGGAAGGCCCAGCACACCATCTAGTCTGGGTCCCCAGGGGCTTTTCCTCTGGGGTGGCATGGGCCCTGCATCCCTAGGCCCCACACCTCCGGTCTCTGCTGGGGCCACAGCCCTTGGTGTAGCTCTCCAGCCGTGACCAATTTAAGGCAAAGGGCAAGACGCAGGTTTCCGTGTGTAGGTCTCAGTGCCACGGATACTGGTTTCATTGCACAACAAAGAGTGGGTGGGCATGGACAGGAGCCCCACCTTGGGCAGCACAGAGACCTGGACCCGCGGGCACGACCCCTGCCCTGGGCTCGGGTGTCGCAGTGACAGCTCCAAGTCTTCCTGCCTGGCGGAACCTTGATACTCTGGAAGGACGAAAGGGGCAGCGAACCAGTCAGGGTAGCGCCTCTGTCGGCTTGGCTTTCCATCCTTTCTCCAAGCCATACTTGAATGAGGAATCCGCACTCACTTCATCAGGCCCCTGGGCTGGGACCACCCTGCGGGTGCCCAGGCAGACCTCTCTGCTGCCGCGCCTCAATTTGAGGGTTGCTGGGGCAGAAGAAGCGCCTGGTCGGCTCCCGCCCGCGCTCCTCCACCTGCACCGCTGGCCCTCCAGCCTGGACGCATCTGGGTCCCCGAGAGGCCAGCGGGGTCCGCAGAGCCCCCCCCTCCGGCTCCCGAAAGTGTCCCAGCCCTGGCGCTCGCGCACCCGAGTACTCACCTGGGGGCCACGGCGGCAGTCGAGCAGGGGCGCCGAGGCCAGAGCGCGCGGATACGCCCCCGAGGCGGAGAGGTGCCGGACGCCAGGGGGACGCGGGGCAGAGAACGCCCGGTGTTCGGACGACGGCCCCCGAGCCGCCCCCCACGCAGAGTGCGCTGCGCTCCGTCGCTGGGCACCGTACGGAGGACGGCGGGTCCGAGTGCAGCCCGCCGGCCGGGGCAGTGGCGGAGCGCGGAGCTGGCGGCGCCTCGGCTGTTGTTTTTGAGCCGAGAAGCCCGAAGCAGCCGCCGCTGGGTGGGGGCGAAGGGGAGGGGGCGGGGGCCCGGGAGGCCCGAGGGCGGCGGCGGGGCTCGGAGGGGGCTTCGGAGGAGCCGGGTTCTGGCGCGCGGGCGCGGGCACCCCGGAGCAGTCGCGGGGCGGAGGCGGGGGCCGAGGGGAGAGTTCGGGAGAAGAGCGGGCTGGGGCGACGGTGAACGAAAGCTTTTTAATTAGTAATAAAATGCAATAAAACGAAGCGAAATCAGCCCGGACCCGCGTCCGAACTATCTGCGCGTTTGCCCCAAGATCTAAGGAAGTCGCGCGAAAAACCGCAGCCGCCACCCCATCTTTGGCCCGGCTGGGGCGGGAGCTGCAGCGCGACGCGACGCAGGGGCAGGGCGGGGGGACGGTCACCTCGCCTCCAGGGCCACCTGGGTCCTTTTAAAGTGTCCGGGGTGCGGGCCCCGGGCGGGAGCGCAGATCACGGAATGTTTTCTTAAAGGGCCAGTTCCAAGCTGCGCTGAAAAGGGGGGGGAGGGGGCAGAGAGAAGTGAGGTGAAGACCGAGAAGGCCGAGGAGAGCCCCCCAATCCCGCGCCTAGGCGGCGGCGGCGGCGGCGGCGGCGCGACGATGAGGATGATGAATACATTGCAAAGTTTTTTTGGCCCCGGCGAGGGGTGTCAGATTGAGTGCTCTGTGCGCATGTGCGAAGGTGTCCAAACTGACAATGCTGGGGAGATGAAGATAGTGTGTAGCTGCTTCTGGGCTCCAGGAGGAGGAGAGAGATTCCGCGAGCCGACACCATGCGATCCAAGGCGAGGGCGAGGAAGCTAGCCAAAAGTAAGTCTCCCGCGCTCGGCCGCGCCGCGCTGCCGGGCCCGGGCCGCGGGGCCCGGGTGCCCAGGCCAGGGGTGCGCGTCGGGGCGCGGTCGGCGCGCCTGCGGCTCCGGCCCCCGGCTCCGCCGCGCGGCCCGGGGGCTGCTCCGCCTCCCGCGCTCCGGGGCGGCCGGGCTCGGCGCGGAGGCTCGGGGCGCCCGGGCCGCGCGCTCCCCGATGGCGCCGGCCCCCTCCCCGCTGAACCCCCTCCCCCCCACAGTGTCAGGCGCTCGGGCCCGGGAACCCGAGGCGCGCGGTGGGGGCCGGGGAGGGGGGCGGAGGGGGAGGGCCAGGGGTGGAGGGGAGAGAAAAGCGAAAGTTAGCGAAAAGTTGACGAAAGGGGAGAGCAACTTTTCCTCCTCGCTCGCGCTCTCCCTCTCTCTCCGAGTGGCTCTCAGCCCTGGTCAAATCATATTCCGGGCTTTTGAAATAGTGGGCGCTAGAGCACCGCCTTTGGCGTCCGCCAGCCGGGCGCAGAGGAGGGAGACCCCGAGCCGGGGAGGGGGCGGAGGAGGGGGCGCGGGCCGGCGCCCACCCGACTCTCCGGGCGTAAGAGCAGGGGTGGCGAAGGCAAGACGGCCGCAGCCACTTGGGGAGCAAAATGGAGACTTTCTTTGAGCTCGGGACCGGGGTTGTGAAGTTTATTCCCAAGTGGTGCCCCGCGTGGTGGCGGGCGCTCTCTGTGACTCGGGCAGCCCGCGCGGGCCGCCGCGGTGCCGGCGCCTCAGGCAGCAGAGTCCCCACCGGCCGCCTTCCGACTCGCCGCGACCGCCCTCTGCCTCGCGGACCCTCCAGCACTCACTCGCCTGGCACCGCCGCGCGGCCCTAGGGGATGGAACTGCCCCGGCCAGGCTGCCGGGTCCCGGGTCTTACTTTCTCTTTCGCTCCGCCTCGGGCCGAGGCCGGGGTTCCGCGCGCAGCCTGCGGTCGGCCAGTCCTGGCCGCGGGCGTGTGCTCCCGCCGCCCGCGCCGCTCCCGCCGCGCCTCCGAGTAGCCCGTGCGCCCTCCGCGCTCCGCCGCTGGCGCCATCCCCCGACAGGCCAGCGGGCCAGGGGCTGCGGCCCTCGCGGCTCCGCAGCGGGCAGGTGGGGACCGGCGGCGCCGCGGCCCGGCCAGCGCAGCTCCCGCAGCCGGCCGCGGCCCGGCTACAGCGAAGCGGCGAGCGCCGCGCGGAGCAGAACCCCGCGCCGCCTGCTCGTGCCGCCCCCTCCTCTGCTGGCCGCCAACTCGCAGAAGGGACGCCCCAGCCCGCTCGGCTCGAGATTCCCGCTCGATCACCAGGCTGTTCCGTCCGTCCGTGTCTCCTGGGCCCTATCCTGCCGGGCCGGCTTCGCAGCACCCAGGGCCAGCCCTCCAGCGTGAGCCCAGTGGGCAGGGGACTCGCAGCAGTTTTCAGGAAAAGCTCTGTTCTTGCGGCTCGGGACCTGACCGAGCTCGGCCCCACAGCGGCCCCGCAGCCGTAGGCCGCGCACCCAGCCTTCAGGGAAAAGCAGCTCCCCTGGGCTCCGCTGTTGGTAGATCGTGGCTCCTCCTGAGGCGCCCCCTTCCCCCTGGGCTCTTCTGCGGGCTGCCCTTGGCCTCGGCCTGCCGGGCCTTCCATGACCTCTGACCCCTCTTGGTGCGAACAAGGCCAGACAGACGTTTTGCAGCGGAGGAGAAGGAGCTGTGCACGCGCTGCGTGCCTGTCCTCGGCGTGTGGAGCGTGTGTTGTGTACCCGTTTGGGTCTGTGTATGCCCAGCGGGCTTTCTGCAAGTCTGGACCCTGGCTGCAGACCGCGCTGGTCAGGCCCTCACAGAGGAAGGGCCAAAAGCAGGAGCAAGAAAGAGTAAAGCCGCTGGGCTGGCCTGGCCTTCGCTGGAAGCGAGAGGCTGGTTTAGCGCACCCCTGCGCTGCCCCAGAAACTTCCCAGAGGCCCACACCGGGCCAGGGGCCTGCCTGGCCTCAGCCCTCAGTCGGCTCCACCCCAGCCAGGTGGGTAAGGTTGCCTGGACCCCGGTTCTGCTCAGGACCCAGGTAGGGTGCCTGGCAGCTCATCTGCGGCCTGGCAGGGAGGCCAGAGAGTCAGAGAAGTTATCTGGTGGGAGCCCAGCACGGAGGCTGCTTCTCTTCTGGGGCACCCAGAGTGAGAGTCAGCACAGGTGAGCTGATGGCCAGGTCCCCAGGAGCCCAGCTGGAACCCATTGTGGGACTCCTCCTGGCTCCACTGCTGGAATCACTGCCCCATCCTTCCCAAAAAGGTGGCCGAGGCAGGTTCAGGAAAGCCCTGCCTGCCCCAAGCTGCTCAGGATCTGCTGAGGAATTTCATTTTATTGGACAATATTTTAAGCAGATGTGAAAGTCCCCTGGGACCGACTCCATTACCTGAGTCTGCAGCCTGACCATCACTCTGCAGATAACAACGGGAGCATCCTTCTCCCGGCCACATCCCGACCGGCATCAGGTGCTGGGGAGGGAGCAGGGTCATGGTTATAAGGGCTCACAATGCCCTTGCACTTGGGACCTGGGCTGTGCCTGAAACGCACAGGGGACAGAAGGGACAGCCAAGCTAGTAGATGTGACCTTGTGACCCAGAGCTTGGAGGAGCCACCCCTGAGGGTACATCTGGGGCTGTAATTTCGTTTGTGTTTCCCTATGACCCTCCTCCAGGCCCCAGGCCAGGGTTTGCTGTGGCTGGGCTTCTAGGAGGCTTAGTTGATAGCACTTTGGGTCCTGTAGTGGGGTCTTGGTTCTAACTTCTCAGGCAGAGGCTGGTGGGGCACTGGGTCATGGCTGAGGAGAAATCTGAGTCTGAGGACCAGGGGTAGAGTGAAGATGGTTCAGGGCCGGGGTCCCCTTACTTAAGCTTGGTCCAGTGTTGGCCAGTGGGGATTGGGGGGCCGTTCTGGCCTCACATTTAAAAACTAAATTTCTAACAATAGCTTATTGTTTCTGCCACTGCCGAGAGCCAGGTGGGCAGGTGGGGGTTAGCACAGCCAAGATGCCCTCTTGACCTCCACCTTCAGCACAGACTGGCGACCTTTTTCCAGGAGAGATATGTCCTGAGAGACTCTGCAGCCAGGACCCCCACCCACTGCCTTTTGAGGCCTGATCTCCAAGCAGGTGAAAACCCCCATGGTCCTAGAAACCATGTATCCCAGGGCTAAGAGTATCCTCGAGACCAGCATCTAGCCCCTGGGTAGGAGCTGCTACCCTGCTAGCTGTGGAACTCTCTCCCTGTGTGTGTGTGTGTGTGTGTGTGTGCGCATGTTTGAGGTAATGTGTGTGCAGAAGGTGTGTGTGAGACAGGGTGGGGGTGAGCAGACCTGGAGGCCCAGCTCTCAGCCTGGTTCCTTCTTCTCACTGAAACCGTGGGGGCTCCGACTAAGGCCCCTGCCCTTCCCCCACCCTCCCTAGGGAAGTCTGACCCTCTCTGGCTGTTCTCCCCAGAGCCCACATGGCAACCCTTTCCCGGGACAGTGGTTAAGGCGGCAGCACCAGGAACTCTCCGCCAGGAGTCTAGCCTCTTGCCCCGCTTTGGGCGAAAACTCAGAGGGGCGGGGTGTAGGGCTGCGGGCCAAGGACCTGGTGTCCTGTGTCACTGCCGGGTGCCCACCAGCCCTTCCTCTGCCACTGGCTGTAGGGTGTGCTGGTGCAGAGGGTGAAGGGAGGGGCTGACTGTGGATGGACTGGAGGGGTGGGGTCCCACCTGGGCTGCCCTGCTCCACGGGCCTGTGGATTGCCTTGCAGGAGCAGGTGCAGCCAGACCGCTTAGCCCCTCCCACCCCAGGCTCCTGCAACTCCAAATCCCTTCTAGGCAGCGCTGGGGGCAGGGGACAAGGTCCCCCGCCTGGGTAGGGGCTGCTGGGGCACCCCCATGGCCCCTTGAGGGAGGCACAGCCAGCTACAGCTTGCTGGGCCGTGGTGGGCTCGATTAGCCCCCTGTTTTATTCAATTAGGAGGCAATTAGGGATCCTTGGGGGGCTGTACTGGTAATTAAGGTGATGTATAATTAGAGTTTCAACAAAAATTATCCAGGATTAAAAATCTTTTGAATAATTTCGTTTAAAATTTTCAAATAGCCTTAAATACAATTTATCAGGTTTTGAATCAAACCCGTGTATCAAGTGTTGGAAGCTGCAGCTCACGTAGCAGGCGCCGGAGGACAAGGAGCGGCCAGGGCGCCTTCCCTGTGCGGGAAAGAAACTTCGTGAGGAGGAGGGAGCCTGCGAGGCCTCGCCGCAGTGCAGCGCTCGGCTTGGGCGCAGAGTCGGGCTACCTGGCCCGAGGGCCAGTCGGCGTGCATCGGCGGGAGTTGGGCTAAGGGACTCGGGACCCTGCGGGTGGTTGCCAAGGCTCCGTGGCCCCCAGCGCACAACGTCGCAGCCGCTACCGCACATGGGAGAGCGCTGGCGTCTACAGGGGTGCAGTCGCTGACCCCAACCCAGCCATAACGGTGCCTTTCTCCTTCTGGTCCCTGGTCCAGTCCCAAGGGTCCCCGCCTCTTGGCTTCCGGGGTGGAAAAGGACAGTGTCTGCGCTTGACTCCCCAGACCCTCGCCCCCGGTGCCGGCTCGCCCTTCACTGCTGCTGCGCGGACCTGCATAGAGAGTGCGGGGGTGGGGGAGTGCAGCCAGGGTCCAAGTCAAGCCATGGGGGTCGGGATCCTCCAGGGAAACTGTGAGGGGGAGGGACAGGGCTTTCGAGGGCCGTGTTGGGCCCTCCGCCCTTCTGTACATGATCCCTGAGCCCAGGTTCAGCCTGGTGGTGTTTGGGCTGCAGCTTGAGCCCTAGTCCTGCTGGGCAGCCTTAGGAAGCTGAGCAGGGTCCCTGTAGGGGAGCCCCAGGTACATTACCCCACTTTCCCCTCTTTGATTCTGGGAGGCATGGAGTAGCTGGCACCTCTTATAGGTATAAAAACCCCAGGTACAGAGTGCAGCTCTCAAAGCCGCACAGCAAGTTCAGGGTTCAGGAAGTCAGTTATGTGAAGACTCCCAGGTCTTCTTGTGCAGCACCCCCAACCCACAGGGCACTGCAGGTGGCGGCTAATTCAATAGGGGTTTTGATTTTTTTCTCTCTCGTGTGTCCAGATCTAAGCATTTTTTTCCAAGGCTGGTGCTTGGTTTGGAACAGGTCTGTTTAAAAGGCAAGACAGACATCCATGTGCCACTGCTTGTGACCGTGGCGGGAGTGAGCTCTTATCTCTGCTGCCAGCAGGTTGGATTCTTTATTTGCTCAGGGCTGGACTCTCTGCTCCAGGGAGTTGTGACCAAGCTCCTCCTGACAGGGCTATAGGTGCCCTCTCACAAGGGCAGCTGTAAAGTAGCCAAAGTGTTGACCAGGGAGAGTATTCTCTGCACCCTTCTGCCCCCATCATCTTCCTCCTTCCCAGAGCAAGCCCAGGACTCTGTGCCTGGCCCAGGAGGTGTAGGAACCTGTCTGCTCCCCCCCACCTAACCTGGAGGGAAGTAATCAACCTTCCCCTGCTCCAGGCAATCAGAGAGACTTGGAGTGGCTGCTGCTTCTAACGCCAGCTGTTGCTGTTGCTGCTGCTGCTGCTGCTACCACGGCGGCTGCATGGCCTGAGCTGCAGGGCCCAAGTGAGGTAGCTGGTCCAGCTTGGAATCAGCCGTTGTTCCTCAAGTCTCTGACCTCATGCGTCTGTCCACAGTGTCCATTGTAGGCTGAGTTCCCCCAGCTCTAATGCCCCTGAGCAAGAAAGGGCTGGCCTCTTCCTGCTCTGACTGTGCTCTTCTCCGGGTTTCAACACCAAATCCTCACCGCCTGGAGGTGCCCTGGCCGGCCCACGGGCCAGCCTCTCCTGACTCGGAGGAACAATGCCGGAGCTGGAAGACAGGAGAGCCGACCACTCGAGATACATATTTATTTAATAGTTAACATTTTGTGCAAAAAAGGAGGGAAGTCGGATTCTGGTGAGGGCTTTGCTTATTTTATATCCACTATAACTATTTCTGTCCATGAAAATTGGCTTAATTATATCAATGGAATGTTTCTTTTTCAATTCTGTATGCAATTAGTCCATCTTGCCGGCTGCAATTTATTTTAATAAAAAAATAAACCAGTGGTGTGTTCAGTTCCTCGTCCCCTGGGGACAAATGCGATTGGTGTGTTTAATTTCATTAACTACAATGCGGCCTACTGGAAAAATGTATAAAATCAGCTTTATACAGCTTAAACACTGGCATTTGAAACAAATCATTATTGCATTAGCTGTCACACTGGTAATTCTAGAATCTAAGGAAAAAAATATATTATGGCTGTTTTTATAACCCTTTGCAAATGCACTGTTAAAATAATTCATAATCATTTTAAAACATGGCTCAGTCCTGGTGAATATTTCATCTCCTCTAAATAAGGCTCTGCATTATCCTGTGCACACTTTACATACGAAGGCTGTGCCGTCTCCACTCATCACCCGTCTTTCAAGGTGGAGGCCTGAGTCTGTCTTTAAGCAAACCAGATGGAAGATGGGGCTGCTCTTGAGAGGACGAGGTGCAGCCGTAGAGTCATCTTAAACCCACCACGGATCAGAGGGGACCCCTGAGAGGCCAGTGCTGTGGAGCCCTTAGATCACCAGTCTCCCTGCTCAGGTGGGAGAAAGGATCGACAGTCAGCAGGCAGCAAACCAGCCCGTGCACAGTGCCCTGAGCTCAGAGCTGGGACCCAGGGAACAGCCCTTGTTTCCTTAACCCTGAAGCCCAGCTCAGGAAGGTGAAGTCTCCAGGTCCTCCCACATCCGCCTCCTAAACTCAGGGTGCGGGTCCTGCAGGATGGACTCAGAAAAGCCACCCAGCATGTGCTGCTTCTGGGTGGAGACGTGTGTCCGAGAGTGGTGTTCATCTCTTGTGTTCCAGTGAGCCTGAGAGTGTGTGTGTGTGTGTGTGTGTGTGTGTGTGAGAGAGAGAGAGAGAGAGAGAGACCCACCTTGCCCTGGCTGTCGGCTGAGTGTGCCGTGGCTGAGGGGCTGATGGAGGCGGCGGCCTTAATTCCAGCCACTGAATAGCTGCACCATGGACCGACCTGCGGGGAGGGTGGCCGGCAGGGAAGGCTCCCTGGATTCTTCGCTTCTGCTTCTGAGGTGCACTCTGAGGAGAACTGAGTTGTGCTGGGGGCTGCCTGGGTAGCGGTTGCTGCTCTTCCTGGCGTGGAAGTGGCTCAGGGAACATGTCTGGATGTGAAGGAACCGGGCCACAGGTGGGCCTCAGCGTCCCTTGACCCTGCTGGCAGAAGCAAGGAGCTTGGCTTCTTCTGGGGTGCCTCCCTCCTGCCCCAGGAAGTGCCCGGAGGCACTGTCAGACCTCACTGTAGAGACCAGGGCCCTGGGCTGCTGGGGTGCAGGGGAGCAGGGTTTCCCAGGCTCCACTGGGGTTCTGGGGTAATTTCAGAAATCCACGTGGGCTGTCCTGGGCACATTAAGAACCATTCCTGTTCCTTCCTAGACTTCTGACTTCCCTGGGTGGATTTAAGTAATCATTTTTCTCCTTCTGACCCCATCCGTGTTGAATGTGAGTTTCAGCATTGATGAGGATGGGGCATTCTGAGGGGGACACAGGCACACGCCCAGGCGAGCCCAGTGTCTCTGGGTCATCTGGTGGGGCTAGGCTGGGGTCTGGGTCCCTTCTCCCCAGCGGCTCTGGGGCCTCTGTCCATCTGCAGTTTGCTTTCCATTTGGTGCACTGTCGAGTTGAGGAATCAGCGTCTTTGTCTACTTTCCTACTTTCGTCAGCTCAGGGGCTGTGTGCTGGGCGAATGGGAAGCCCACAGGCCCCCTGGAGGCTGCCCGCCAGGGCACACTCGGGGCCCCGTCCTGCGGCCAGGCCCACCATGGCCCAGGCTTGGGAGGCATGTCTGGGGGCTCCCTTCTCCCCAGCCTTGTACTGTGAACACAGCCAGGCGCTCCTGGATCCTCACACCCTGACGCAGCGTGACTTCGCCAGTACCAAGACCCTTACCTGGCACCAGGTAAAGGCGAGGATGTTGTGGAGAATTCAAGTGAGTTTGAACTGGGATCACTCACAAGCGTGGGAGTCTGTTTCTTGCTTACTTCCACCCCTGACCTCCAGCAGGAAGGCTTCACAGAACGATCCGGAAGGGCCCGGCCTGGTGTCTGTGGTGCTTCTGCAGCCAGGCTGGGGCGCACCAGAATCACCCCAGGCGGACAGGCGGTCAGAGCCACTCTTCTCTCATCTCCTTGGTCCGTTTGGGACACTGCTCCGTTGGTCTGCAGCCTCCCGGGGTGGGCAGGGAGGCCGGTGCAGTGTGTGGACCACTCAGTGTGATTGTAGGCGGTGTGGCTTTAGGACACCTGGGCCTGCCTACCACGGGCCTCTCCTCTGCCCCAGCAAGACCAGTTTTGATGACTGCCATGTAGCTCGGTTCTGCAATAAAAAGCACCCATGATCCTTAGTTGGTTATTTTGTGTCCAAACCCAGGGGTGCTGGGCCCTGGGTCTGTTGTGGCCCTGTGTGTGCAGCTCAAAACTGGCCACACCCCCTGCCACCCTCCCACCCTTCAGCCCGTGGGCGTTCTCTACCCCTGCACCTGTCTTTGGGCTGAAGCAGCTGTTGGCATCTGCAGGCTCTTTTCTTATCAGAGGCCCCCCGGTTTCTGCAGGGCTGGGGTCTTTGGCTCGCTTTGGCAGCTCCGTTCCCATGGGTCTGCTCATCTTTCCCTGGAGCCCTCCACGGGCCTGTTGCATGCCAGGCTCCGGGTCATGGTCATCTGGGGGCAGAGCCTCCCCACAGCTGCAGGAGGCTGCCGGGGGGGTCCACCTGGAGGATGTGGTGTCCCTGAGCCCTGGGGGTGGGGTGGCTGCAGCTATGCTGTGTCCATTACGACAGAAAGTGGGGTCAGCAGGGGCATCAGGCTCTGCATCCTTGCTGGGAACAGGCCCTTGCTCTGGGCCTCTGGGTCTGAGCTGCTCGAAGGGGAGAAAACCAGAGTCAGACCAGCGACCCACCCAGCCTCAGTGTTCTTGCTCACCCTGGCCTTGCCCTGGTGCTGGTGAGGGGACGCGAGGCCCCAGCTCTGTTGCAAACTAGAAAGGCCGTAAGGAGAGCGAGAAAGAGAGAGGGAGAGATGCTAGACGGATTCCACGAGCCTCCTTCTCTCTTTTACATTTGGTGGTTCACGTCAAGTCTGTTTCCCGAGTACCTGCGGCAGGCAGGGCCACAGTGTTTCAGCAGAGGGACATGAACACTGGGCTGGCCATGAGGAATGGCCCTGGGACTCTTTCCTGTGATATGGTTTAATCCCATATCTATATTCAGAAGCTGGCAGTCAATATTATACCAAAATATGGATTTACATAATGGACTCCGATTGCTACCGCTAGTTGGGTCTCGGAGGGAAAGGGGCGTGCGTTGGACAAGGCTCACACATTTGTATCTGCCCAGTGGGCTGTGACAGCTACCTTGGAGGGCCCTGGTCACATCAGTCCATAAAACATTTAAACAAAGACTGAATATGGTGCTCACCAGAGGAGCCCGGTAGCTGACCACAGGAGGGCCGAGGTGGGTCCCCAGGCAGGAGAAGGCACCAAGCACTAATCCTCACCACTGCCTCCTCCCCTCCTGTGAAGTCCACCTGGGAGTCTCCAGGGAAGACCCCCGCCAAGGAAGGCCATGTGATAAGGGCCTCACTATATTGAAGATCCATGGCTTTGGCCTGACGGTACCCCAGCCCACACCCAGGGGCTGTTGGCCCTGGCTGCCTAGCTGCCCAGCCCCAGGGTGAACAGAGTGGCCTGGGCCAGGGAGTGTTAGCATGCAGGAAAGGAGCAAGCTGCCCACAGGTTCCAGGGTCCTTTCTGGAGGAAAGCCACAGAACAGGACCCCCAGGGACCAACAATATTGTGACTCCAGGCGGTTACAGCAGCTGCAGCAGCACCGGGGAGCCCGGCCTGGCTTGGGGGCTGTGTCCACCCCTTGGCCACCTGCACAGCTGAGGAGATGGCTCCCGGGGAAGTTTCTGGCCCTCCTTGTAACTTACTCTCCACCTCTTATTTGTGGAGTAACTGCTGCATTCCTCAACTTCGTGGAAGCCGGAGCGGGTGTGTTGGCCCGAGCTGGCACTGCCGGCAGAGAATGGGTCCTGCAGTGGACCCTCTGCCTGCCCATCTCGTTGGGAGCGTCTCCTTGGAGCAGGCAGGTGTGCACCTGTGTGCCCACTTGTGCTGTGTGGGCACCTGTGTGCAATCTGTGTGCAATCTGGATCTGACGCCTGAATCAGATCCACCCTCAAGCAGTTTTGTTCTTATATTTTGGGTCAGTAACATGGAGCACTCCCCTGCCCACCTGTGCTTTGAAAGCCACTCAGTTTCATGGGACCCTGTGCCCTTAGCTCTGCATGGTGTTGGAGATGGTTGCCATGAGCAGCTGGTGCCAGGCCTGGCCCAGAGCCGTCTTGCAGCTGGTTGTAGTGGGAGAAGGGACGAGGCATGTTCCGAGGTAGAGAGGTGGCAGTGATCTGCGAGCACTTTCCTGCACGCCTGTAGCCCCCGAGAGGAAACAAAGAAGAGACGGCTCTTTAGACAATTCTGGGCCCTGGTGCTCATATTTAGAAAAATTAGGCCTCTTGAAAAATTACAGAATTATGCTGCCAGTGTCAGGTTGCGAGATAACGATGTGTCTGTGTGTGAAAATATTAAATTGCAATAACACGCCGGGCGAGTGCCTCTCTGAATGGGGTATTCAGTTCCCAGCTCGGGCTGAACATAAGCTAGTGACTGACAGAATACGAATGGTGTCCTAAGGCGGGGGGTTTACAGCCGTCCTGGGCCTTCCTGATCGGTCTCTGTGTCTGGGCCACCTAATCATCCTTTTCTTTAATGAAACAGCCCGATGGTGCGGCTAATTATTTATTTATCACATTAGCAGGGGGAAAAGCTATCAGAGACAAATCAATTTTTCCCTGAAAGTGATTTGATATGACTTTAAAAATAAGGCCTCCTACACTACGCAGGGCGGTGTCCTCAGACCCCCCAGAGTTTGTCAATGCTGCTTACGGTCCATTCTGTGGAAAAATGGAGAGCTGCTCCCGAGCCTGCAGTCTGCGAAAGGCAGACCTCGGCGAGGCCGCGGGCTTTCCGGCTGGGGGACTTGTCGTAGACTCGGATTCCAAGCATCAGAGCATGTTGGATGGTTTCTTCCAGACAAGTGAGATCTGAGCGGCAACAAGTAAAATTGGACGATGGGAGATGTTGGATATCTGCAGAGCCCACGGAGGCTTGGTGTCTCTGGCTGTAAACCCACGCAAGAAGGGGCATCCCGGTCCCTAACCCTCGGGACCCTTTAGCAGTTCTGTGCACAAGGCTGTGAGATGTGCATCGTGGGGGTGTGGTTTGGTGGCTGCACATTTGGCCGAGGGTCTTGAAGAACAAAAGTTCCTTAAGGAAAAAAAAAAAAGCTGGAAAGTAAGAGAGCTCCAAAGTCCTGGGGCCAGATATCACGTCCCAGGAGGAGCTCTCTGGTTTCAGGTCTGGGAATCCGAATTGCAAAGCGGAGGGCCCCTGAGCTTTAACTTTCTCTCCATCGGAGGTGTTAATCTTACCTTCCAGAGGTTAGATAAAGCTGCTGAAAGCTGCTGTTTGTTATTGAATCTCATCTGCTAATTACGCCAGCCCTGGGACTCGGTTCAGGCCCCACTCCCTGTGCCTGAGCTCCTGGTGGGGCAGCTGCAATAAGAGCCATTCTTTGCCCCTGCCCAGGTTCTCTCTCGGCCCAGGGTTTTAGGTTCCCTCCATCCTGACAGACTACCCTGGTTCAAAGGGGAGTGGGGGGCTGGCGGCCACAGGGGTGTGAGAAGCCCATGCTCAAAACCTGGGCCCACGGCCTGGGACATCCCCCGCCCTTGCCCACTGAGGGCCGCAGTGCCCAAGAAAGGGCTGCGGCTGAAAGAACGCAGGCCCTGGTCAGCCTCCAGCAGGACCTAGATGAGAGTGTGGGCCCGCCGCGGCCTGGAGGGGAGCAGGGGTCCCCATTTGGTAAGAAGGAGGACGGCCGGGGACAATTGCCATGAGCCGTGGACATGGCAGGACAGCTGTGCGATAGGCACCTGACCACACAGCTGGTTCTGATCACCTGGTGTTGGTCACTAGGGAGTGAGTGCAGCTTGGCCCTGGGCACAAAAAGGGTCACCTTGGAGGCCAGAGACGTGCATGGTGGGGTCAGCCAGGCCGTCTCCTCGAAGCCCCTGGTGTTCCACTGAACCTGGAAAAGCAAAACTGAGAGGTCCCCTTCCCTGCCGGCCACGAGGCCTTCCTGACCTGTGGGAAGGACCTGGGTGGAGCCCCTGTGAGTGCCACCCCCAAATCAGAGCCACCCCTGGTCCCTGCGGTCCCCTGAGTTGAGCCTGCCGGCTCCTGGCCTTCACCTCCTAAAGTCAAATGGGCTCCAGCACCTGGCTTGACCTGGACAAACCACAGGAACTAGATGGGCAAGGGCCGGCCCCCAGCCCTGTGTGACCTATGTGGGGCACGTCGAAGGCCACGAGCCCGATTCCTGGGTGGTCAGGTCAGCCTTTGGGGACCCGCAGGGCCATCCTGAGGGGGTGTTTCCTGCTCTTGGTGACCTTTAGGAGTGGGCAGCTCTGGTGAGATCTGCTCTGGGCTGGCTTGCCCAGTGTGAGGTCAGGGGCCAGCTTGACCCAGCGTGGAACCGGGATGACTGGATCTCAGCTCCTGTTCCCAAGGAGGCCCCAGGCTGAGTTGGATCCAGCCGTTAGAGGTGGGGGCACTGAGGACATGTGCTTTATGCAGACCAGGGCTGAGGCTGGGATATGCTCTGCAAGGTCACCAGTCTTGGGGCCCTTGACCCCTCAGGTCAGTTCCTGGGTCTCTGCCCGGTGCCCCCAGCTCTGCTGAGTCAGGACAGACCAAGCGCCGTAGCAGTGCCAAGCACCTCCTTCCCAGCACCCTGAGCTGGGCCTTCCAGACAGAGAGACGGAGCTGGGGTGTCTCTGGTCCTGTAGGCCACAGGGCTTGAGGGCCCGCCTCGCCCTCTCCAGGCACCAACATGGTTGGGGTGGAGTGAGGGCTGCCCAGGGAGCTGCCCAGGCTCTCGGTGGAGTGAGCTGCGTGTCCCCAGCCGCCACCGGGCCCCACTGGCTGGTCCCTCCCATCCAGGGCAGGACGCTCCTCTCCACCTCTTGGCCCAATGTTGCTGAACTGTGCCGAGAAGACACAAGGAAGCGGCCAAGCTCCGTGGGGGAGTGAGAGCAGCCTGGCCAGGCCCTGCTGGGAAAGCCACCCGGAACTCTAGCTTGCGGCCATTACTATTGCTATTATTGTCTCAGGATCGAGGTTGTTATTGTTAGGAGTTATTTTGGGTTTCTGGAACTTTCTCTGGCTGAGGGCAGATTTATGTGTGAGTGAGGAGAGCTGGGCAGTATCCCCTGGGGGGGTCCCTGGACGTGGCCTCCAGACAGCAAGATAGCACGGCATGTCCCCCTCCACGGGGCAGACAGGGGCAGCGGCAGCATCCCTGGCCAAGTTTTCCACAGGTTCCATGAGAAGAGCCTGGAGGGTGGTGGGGACACCCTGCTGCCTGGGGACACCTGCCTGGGGACACCTGCCTGGGTCACCTGCCTGGGGACACCTGCCTGGGTCACCCGCCTGGGGACACCTGCCTGGGGGTACCTGCCTGGGGACACCTGCCTGGGGACACCTGCCTAGGGACACCTGCCTGGGTACCTGCCTGGGGACACCTGCCTGGGTCACCTGCCTGGGGACACCTGCCTGGGGACATCTGCCTGGGGACATCTGCCTAGGGACACCTGCCTGGGTCACCCGCCTGGGGACACCTGCCTGGGGTCACCTGCCTGGGGACACCTGCCTGGGTCACCTGCCTGGGGACATCTGCCTGGGGGTACCTGCCTGGGGACACCTGCCTGGGGACACCTGCCTAGGGACACCTGCCTGGGTACCTGCCTGGGGACACCTGTCTGGGTCACCTGCCTGGGGACACCTGCCTGGGGACATCTGCCTGGGGACATCTGCCTGGGGACACCTGCCTGGGGACATCTGCCTGGGGACACCTGCCTAGGGACACCTGCCTGGGGACATCTGCCTGGGGACATCTGTCTGGGGACATCTGCCTGGGGACATCTGCCTGGGGACACCTGCCTGGGGACATCTGTCTGGGGACATCTGCCTGGGGACATCTGCCTGGGGACACCTGCCTGGGGACATCTGCCTGGGGACACCTGCCTAGGGACACCTGTCTGGGTCACCTGCCTGGGGACACCTGCCTGGGGACATCTGCCTGGGGACATCTGCCTGGGGACATCTGCCTGGGGACACCTGCCTGGGGACATCTGCCTGGGGACACCTGCCTAGGGACACCTGTCTGGGACACCTGCCTGGGTCACCTGCCTGGGGACATCTGCCTGGGGACACCTGCCTGGGGACATCTGCCTGGGGGTACCTGCCTGGGGACACCTGCCTGGGGACATCTGCCTGGGGGTACCTGCCTAGGGACACCTGCCTGGGGACACCTGCCTGGGTCACCTGCCTGGGGACACCTACGAGTGTCAGACTGCGCGGTATGCACAGGCTGTGCCGTCAGTGCCCTCTGGTCCCCTGCTCCCTCAGTTTCCAGGGCTGGGTGCCAGTTCCCTGAGCAGCGGTTTCTCGCTGTCCTGCCATCACCACGCGGTGCTCAGACCTGAGCCTGCAGCCCTGACGTCGTGGGGGGACATATGTTGGTCTGGCTTGGGGACTGCAGGAAGTGAGCTGTCAGGGCAGCCCCTCACACTGCACACACAGGCGTGAGGCAGGTGCTTGCACACATGGGGCAATCCTGTGTGCACACTCACACAGAGCACTGTGTTCACACGATGTGACCCTGGGAGCCGGACTTGGTGTGTCCTGGACTTAATGTGCAGACATCAGATTGGGACACCCCTTTCTGGGGGGAGGTACAGGGGATTGAACCCAGAAACACTTTATCACTGAGCTGCATCCCAGCCCTTTATCTCTTTTATGTTGAGACAGGTTCTAAGTTGTGGAGGCTGGCCTTCAAACTGCAATCCTCCTGCCTCAGCCTTCCAAGTTGCTGGGATTACAGGTGTGTGTCTCCACACCCAGCTTGGGAGACCATCTTGTCAGGACAGGACCCTGTCCAGGAGCTGTCCTTGGGTCTCTACAGGCCTGGAGGCTTGTGGATAGAGCAAGAGGGAAAGGGAGATGGGATAGTGGAGGGCTCCGTTGCAGAATAAAGGGTGAGCATCTGTTGGCCTGTGTGGTGGCCTTTCCCTACTCTTCCCTCTTATCCTGATCAGGGACTGTGGTCCTGGCAGGCTGTAGGGAGCCAGAGGCTGTCCCCCTCAGCTGGGGCAGGACAGGCTGGAGCCCCCTGGATCTGGTGTCAGACAGACCCAGAGCAGGGCGCAGGGGCTGCCTCTGGCCCTTTCAAAGGGACATTCGATCTGAACCCTGGGGCCCAGTAAGAAGATTCCCGGGGAACCAAAAGTACTTTCCAATGTCCGGACTCTGGCACGAGGCCCTTTGTGGGATTATCTGCCCCCCTGGGAGGCCCGGAATGTTGGAGGTGAGGGGCCACAGCAATATAGAGCTCCCGCAGGCTGCCGATAAAACGGGCTGCTTTTCTGTGGCCGCTCTGTCGCCGAAATTTGAGGTGCGGCCCCAGAGTGGGAGCTGCTGTCTCAGGACATCTGAGCCCAGGAGGCACCGTCCGTTCTGCACTTGCCCTTGAGAATTTGATTCGAGGCCACATCTGCCTATACCTAGGGCTCCTGCGGCTCAAAAATAAAAAAATAAAAAACAAAGTGGGGTAGAAAGATATCTAGAGGGACTGGTCAGCACTCACTGCCCCACTGACTGTCCTGGGTGTGCTGTGGAGCACACAGGCTGGGCGCAGGGCCATCGTGGCTGGGCAGTACGTCCCTGACCTGGGGTCTGTGGGTCCTGCTGCAGGCTGATGGTGAGCAGAGGCTGGTGGGTCCGTGTGCACTGGGCTGCAGGTGCTGGCGTGGCCACCCTGGGCTCAGTGTTGGTTCCCAGAAGCTGGACAGTTTCCACACGGAATCCAAGCCCTGCTTCCTGCCCCTTTTGGTCCCCGTATTGAACCCACCTTTGTGGGTGGATGGCTTAAGGGCGCCTCCCACTGCTCTGGGGGCTGGTGCCCAGGGCCTGCCAGGGTGCATCCAGGTGGGACCTGGCAGGAGCCACACGCAGGTGGCATTGCAGGGAGAAGACACATGTCACTGAGGCTGACACATGTCACTGAGACACATGTCACTTGGTGGGATGCTGGGGAGGGCCTCAGGGTCTCCGTAGGCTGCAGCAACTGGGCTCCCCAACAGAATCATCCCTCCGCTAGGAACCCAGCTTCTCCCTGCCCTCAGGGCCTGGGAGGATCACGGAGGATCAGGGTCTCCCTCTGAATCGCCCAAACCACTCTGGGAGGCAAAGCAGGGCAGAAGGACTCCCCTCAAGAGCTGTCCCTCTGGGGGCATCGCTTTCATGGTCTGACTGTTGGTTGGCAGCACAGGCCTTGGGCTCAAGCAGACCCAGGGGAACCCTGGCGCCCACTGTTGGTAAGCGGAGTGTCCCCGCTGGCTGCCCAGAAGCCTCCCTGAGCTGTGACCCATACTTGGGGCTGTGGTTAAGTCAAGAACAAGCGTGGCTGGCCCTGGAGGACAGCAGCCCCGCTCACCTGCTCATTCTCTTCCTGGAGGGCACGGCAGGGTGGCCACAGCAGGTCCCCTCTAGCCGTCTTGGTTGACCTGCTGGGTCCCAGGACAGGAGGGCATCTGGGGGCCCTGGATCAGGTCTGACTTTCCTGGCTGCTGCCTGCAGACCTTTAGGGCCTGCACCGGGAAACTCCAGTGGGCACAACCAGAGACGCTGGTGCACAACCTCCCTCAGCCCCGGGCCTCCCCCACCGTCACATTTTCATCCGGACATTTCCCTGGGCTTAGCTTGCAGAGCTGCAGTGCTGCTGATTGGACCCAGGGCCTTCCAGGGCTGAAGTGTGCACGTGCTGATCCTAGGCCCAGCCCCGTGCCACTGCCTCCACCTGTGGCCTCCTGGGTGGAGGTTTTACTGAGCTGCCTATCTGCAGTGGTTTCCTTTGGGGGCTAAGGGATGACTTTGGTTTAATCTGTTGGTGATTGCCTTCTTTATTTTTTATGAACTAGGCCATTGATTAGGCTCAAGGTTTGTGGAAATGTGTTAGGGCCTGCAGATCTCCAGGAGCAGAATGAGAAGCCTCTTGAGGTTTCCAGGAGCGAAGCCATGGGTGGAATTCCACAACCCAGATGGCGTCACCCACCGCCAGTGGACGTTCAGAGACAGAGGAAGAAAGGACAGGAAGAAAAGGGAAGAGAAGTCCAGGGACGGGCCATTCTCGGGCCAGAGCTGAAGAGTTCATGGTTGAAGTGGACTCCACCACTGGAGACGCCTCACAGGTTTCTGTCCCTCTTCTCGGAAGTCCCAGTGCCTTCCTAGATGGGGACTCTGTGGTCAGCCCCACCTATGGGACCAGGTGCAGAGAGGGCTGGGCTGGCAGCAGAGGAGACCGGAGCCCAGGCTTCCCCAGGCTGCAGGAGAAAGAGCCCCTGCCTGCCAGGGCCGGAGGAGCCTCTGAGGAGCGGAGGTGCAGAGGGCCCTGGACTCCACCTGCTGGACCAGCTGATCCTGGTGGGTCAGGGCCTGTCAGCAAACTGCTTCCACAGCAGGTCAGGTCTGGGATCAGTCCAACCCCGAATGAGGAAACGTGCTGCCGGGGTTGGTCAGAGGGAGTTTTTAGATCACGGGAGGGAGTTTAGCTAGATTGAATTTCTTCGTCTGCAGACGCAGTCTTGGTCTAAAACGCCCAACGTGCCCGTTTCCTTGAGCGTCGTAAACCTGACATTTCCAGATTGTCAGCTAGGCGCGGCTGGCAGCCCCGGAGCGGCTCAGCTCTCCAGAAATCACCTCTCCATCCTTCTGCATCGTGTGCCCCAACATCTTGACTTTTTTTTGAAGCAGCCTCAGGTGCCTTTGGACAAGTGCCCAGTGATTGACAAATCAATCTTCCTGGCAGGCAGATGTGCCGTGTGTGCCGCCGGGCGCAGCCTCCGTTCCAGGCTGGGCAGGTTGGGCTCAGTTTCCCCGCTGTGCTCTCCCGGCCTCCCTGACGCCCCGCTGGGACTCCTGCCACGGTCCTTCTGCTCCCTGTTCCCTTCCTGATGCTGCTCCTCTCACCTCCCAAAGCCAGCCGCAGCCTGGTGGAGGGTTAGGAGCTCTGGGACGCCCCACCGGGACGTCTGCTCTATACATTCCCCTCTCCTGCCACCTGGCCTTGGCCTCGGCTCTGGGGGACACATGGACAGGCTGGAGTTTGGTTTGGCTGAGAAATCTCCTTGGGAGGAGGTGAAGGCAGGGCAGTCAGGAGTGAGGGGCTGTGGTCACTGGGCTCCATCCAGACACCAAACCAGCTTTCCCTTCGGTTGCATTAAGAGAGCGAGGGCCGGGGCTGAAGCTCCTGGCAGAGCGCTCGACTGGCACCTGCAAGGCCCTGGGCTCCATCCCCAGCACCGAAAGGGAGAAAAGAGCTCAAGGGGCTTGAGTCTCTGAGAACATTTCAGGAGCCAGTAACGGCCCGTCAGGCCAGGGCTGAGGGTGGGGGTCCCCACTGCCATGGGATCTGTTCTGCCTTAGAACCCCAGGCCGGCTGCACAAGGACCCCAGAAGTGCCTGGGAGAGGCAGGTGCCCTCCTGCTGTGAGAATCTGCAGCCTGAGTGGGTGGGATGGGCATCAACAGTGCCCCTGCCCGGAGAAGAGGCGAGGGGACCCAGAGCCCCTGGCACCCCGGCTGCTCACATGCTGGAGACCTAGGCCGAGCACTGATTTCTCCAAGGCCTGGGGCCCTGGGGCTGCCCCGCCCGCCCTGGGATCCTGCACACCCCCGCCACAGGGAGAAGTGGCTTCTGTGCTTGGAGGAGCAGAAACCCTTCAGAGCCCAGCAGCGGGTCCATCTTCCTGTTCCAGAAAACTAAACTGTGTCAGGGCTTCTCCAGGCCATGACACATATAGGCCTCGTCGCCTCTTCATACGGCAACAGAAATACCCGTGCTGGGCAGGGGGTCCCCACGGCTCCTCCTGGGGCAGCCCCGCCTGCTGATACATGCAAGGGAGCCTCTACCCCAGCCTCCCTCTGTGGTCCTCCCGAATTCCCCTTCTGGCTGCGTCTGCTCAGGGCTGAGCTTAGTGCTGGACGGTTCCCTGAGGCCTGGGTTTGTGCACCCCCCCATTTGTTTTGATTTAGTGAAAACAGGGACATCAAATTCATTGTCCTCCATCAGACCCATCAATGGGAGGCTGGCTCCTCCTATCATCTGACCCATTGGTCAACGTCACTCCCTTGGGTTTGGGCTGCCTCCAATGTCACCGAGAAGCTCACTTCCAGCCTTCCAGGTGCTCCCGGTCCAACTGGACAGATGACACATCAGCACCCAGGTCCAGTAGCACTTGGAAGCAGATCAGCCCGGGATCTGGCAGCATGAGTGCTGACCAGAGACCCGTGAGAACCCGGGCTTTGCACCCCAGGGCCTGGGTCCAAATCGGGTTGCTCCACTCCTGGGCGACTCTGGTGACATCGATGACCCTCCTCACCCACGGCACAGGGTGGAAGAAGAGAAGGCCAGTGAGCTTCCTGTCATCCAGAAAGCCGCCCAGATGTCATCCTAGGGGCTGGTCACCCAAGAGGACATGGGGATCCAACCTGCTCAGAATAGCCCAGCAGGGCGACTCGAAGGATCGCAGCAGTCACTTCCCCCAGGAGCGGCTAGCCTTGGGATGGAGTCCAGCCGGAGGACTCGAGTGCTGGACTTTGCCTGTGAGAAGCACCTCATGCCCACCAGGCTGGGTAGGGGCTTCCTGGAGCTCCTGAGTCCCTGGGCACACCTGCTGGGCCCCAGCTTCCTTGGGGGCAGAATGTAGAAACTCCTCAGGGAACAAATGGCTGCTTTCACCCAGACAGCGTCAAGGCCCAGGCTGCTGTGCTCCCTAAGATGCCTGCTCCCCTCCGGAAGGGCCCAGGGGCCCACTCTGGGGACTGCTCACCCTGTGACTCTGTCCCAGACTCTGGCACAAAGCGGCCTTCAGAGACCCCAGACCCAGCTGCTGCTTTCCCTGCTGAGGCCCCCCGACTTTCCACTCTGGCTGTGTGCTTCCAGACCCACGGGGAAGGGGGAAGTGTGTTCTCCGAGCACCGGCCCCTGGAGAGCGAGCGGGCCAGGAGACTCAGGGTCCAGAAGTGCATCTGGGTGGTGGCACCAGACTCCTGCCGGACCTGCCCCTGGGGCCAACAAGGCGGGGCTCCCCCCGTCAGTCCCTGTGTGTGATGGTGCATCCCTCCAGGGTCCACCCGAGGCTTTCAGGGTGGGGGTCTCAGAGGCAAGTCCACACAGCTGCCAGGATCCAGCGGTGCCCACAGGTGCCCTGCAGCAGCAGAGCAGATGGCCTCGAGGGCAATGCCCGCTGCTGCCCCGTCCTGCCTGGAGGCCCCCGTGACGAGCCGTCCCTGTGCCTGCTCTGGGTCAGGATGGGGACTTCTCTGAACACCAGATGCTAATCAGAGACTGAGCAGCGAGAGCGCTGACTGTGAGCTGTGACTTCAGGGTGCAGCCCAGGAGGCCAGGGAGCCCCAGCCCAGGAGGAGGCCAAGGTGGACTTTCCTGGGTGGCTCACTTGACATGGTTGGACCATGCCAGCGGGGAAATCCAGGCCCCAGGACAGGATGGCTGGGAGAGGACTCCCCAGGGAGCAGCCGCCCCTGCTCAGCAGCACCCAGCTGTCTCTCCACCTTTCAGAGCTCCGCCTCTGGCCTCTGCACCCGTCTGGCTGACGGCTTTTCACATACGCTCGCCCCGGTGGAGTTGGTGAGAAGGCCCAGGCTGGAGCTAAGTCCATGCCTTGTCCTGGCTCCTCTCCCTGCTGCCCCCCAGCCGTATCCTCCAGGCTATGGCCTACAACCCTCTAGGGCTCCCGGAGTCAGAGAAGGAGCTGGAGTTCCCGCAGCCTCCCTGGTGCTCCATTGTGCAGTGGCCTGGGACTGTCCCTATTGAGGAAGGCACAGTCGCCTTGCAGAGGAATAGGCCCCCTCAGGGTGGCTGGACAGGGCTGCAACTGGCCCTCACTGGGCACTCACCAGGACCAGGGACTCATCCCACAGAGAGGACAGCGATGGCCCCACTGTGGACACACAGGATGGATGATGGTGTCCCTGCTGTGGACACACAGGGAGCCTCAAAGAACTGTATGGACCCGAGTGGCCACCATGGTGTGAGCCATGGAGGCACAGCTGTGTCCTTGGGGGTCACCTTCTCACTGGAGGACACATGATAGCAAGTGGCCGGATGGAAGAGAATTCAGCCTGCAGAAACTGAGAGAAAATCCACAGTGCTAAAGAGGGGTGTCCCTTTAGGTGTGCTGCCCATGGTAGCCTCCTGAGGAGGGGACTCAGGTGTGGACTTGGAGGATGAGACTGAGATGATCACCAGGATGCTGCCTCGGCCCCCCAGTGAGGCTGATGGTCAGCGCACCTCCTGCCTGCAGATGAGGTCACGGGCTCAGAGAGCGCGAGATCGCGTCAGGGCTCCAGACAGCGGGTCACATCGTGGGGCCCTGGGTCCAGACCCAAGGGCATCAGGGAGTGGTCTGAGGTGGGGCCGCTGTGGGCTCCTCAGGGGTCCTTCCTGGAGCAGATGCTGCTGACCTTGCCCGTTGCAGATCCTTAAGGTCCTTCATGCACGTCCAAGCCCTATGAGCCCAAGGTGTGCGGCGGACCCTGTCATTTAGGCCCAAAGTGGGACAGGCGCGGAGGGGTGGGGGCGTTTGCTCTCTCTCGTTTCCGTGGTCAAATGTGCCCTTGGTGATAAAGAGTCCAACACCATCTGTAAGCAGTGGGATGTCAACTGTCCCCCCAGGCGCCCGGTGGCCCTCTCTGGGCTTTGAGCCACAAAGTGGGGATGATACACGGTGGGGCCTCCTCTGCACCAGTGGGGCCTGGCCTGGGCTGCGGTGGGCGCTTCTCTCGTCTCACAGGGTCATGACATCTCAAGGTGGAACTTTTGAGACCTAAGGAGGGTGGTCAGGATCCGCCTGGTTTCACCATCATGAGCAGAACGGACGGAGGGACGGCAGGGGCTGCCGTGGGCCCCCTCGGATCAGTGCAGGTTGCCCTCTGGATATGGCCAGCAGGCTCCTTGGTAGCCAGGAAACAGGAGTCTCCCAGGCAGGCCGCTTCTGCTGGCCGCGGGGCAGAGGATTATCGCCCTCTCCTCCCCACCCTCAGTCCTCCCAGGGCCCAGGCCGGGGTAATGTCAGGGGTAGGGCCCAGGCTGTCCTTGGGGCCAGCCTGTGTCAGCTCTGAGCCCCAGCACTGTCCAGCAGGGATGTCTGAAAGCTCGGGGCAGAAGCCATGCCCTCCTGACCTGCTCATCCTGCCCAGGGGGCTAGGGGACCAAGCCTGTGCTAGCCAGACACCGGCTCGCCTCGCACCGTCTGCTCTTTTTTGGTGACTTCTGACTGCTTCTTGGGATTTGGGGCCTGTGAGGGAATTGGGGTGTGGCAGCCAGAGTGTTGCAGGAGGTCCACGCTCTGCCTGGGTGCCGTGGAGCTTGGCATGCCTGCTGGGAGCAGGCCCCAGGGAAGGAGGAAGAGCTGGTGGAGAGGCCACTCCAGAGACCTGTGCCCCTGCAGCCTGCAGCCAGGCCTGGGTGGCCATGGATGAGCATTGGCCAGTGGCCCCGAAGTGCAGGAGAGGATGGGGAATGTCGGGGAGCTGCGGGGGCCCTGACCTACCTAAGCAGACAGTAGGTGAGACCAGGAAGGAGTCCCTGGTAAATTTCCCTGAGCTCTGGAAACTTTCTAGAAGTGGCCACAGGCGTGTGGACTTCTGTGGCTTTGCGGTCAGGCCTCCGTGTTTCAGGAAGTGCCAAGCAGAAGTGGAGACTTTGGCTGTGACCTTGGTCTAGGGAAAGCAGCAGCTGTAGCCAGTGTGGTCTGCGGCTGCTGGTGACCCAGAAACAAACACCTGGGTGCACAGGGTGGGGAGGCACCTTGCTGGGCAGAGTGGCCGCAGGACAGTGGCACTTGCCGGGCAGGGGCCAGCAGCAGGCTGCAGAGGCAGGCGGTGGGCAGCTGGGACACCTGGAGCACTGAGGAGGAGGAAGAGGACGCGCACCGGGATTCCAACCTGCCTTGCAGGGTTCCTCCAACTTCCCAGCGACCCCAGGGCCACCCTGCCTTCTCAGGGTGGAGTGACTTAGACCAACCTGAGTTCAGCTCAGCCATGTTGCTCTGTGGAGGGGGCTCACGTGGGCCATCCCCTGCCCTCTGGATACTGGGCCATCCTGTTCCAATGGGCGTGCATTGGACAGACGCCCTTAGCCTTCCTGGACTTCATAGAGCTGGGGAGCCTGGTGCTGGCCCCAGGGACTTCAGGTGATGCCCCAGCCCTGGGGCCCAGGTGGAGGCAGGGCTTCCCTTTTATATATGGAGCCGCAGAAGCCCCAAACCCTGGGCTTATGAGCCAGAGTCCTGCTATGGCAACACAGGGCAAGTTCCCACGCCAGGGGAAACACACCCCGACCAGGGCTGGCCACCCCTCGGGCTCTACAGGCCCCCTGCCCACAGCCTCTACCACCACCACACATGACTGTCCACCTACATCTGCTGCCTTCAAGCATTCTCCATCGGGGAGACATGATGACCTTGGTCCAAGCTTGTCCTAACTGGGCACTGACCAGAGTGCTGTGGGTATTGATGAGTGGCCACGGCCCTGCACCCTGCCTGCCTGCCTGAGAAGAGAAGGCCTTTCTCCTACTCAGGACACAAAAGACCTGGCCAAGCCCAGTCTTCCTAACTACCGAGTCTATTATGTGGCCAGTGCCTTGCCGGCAGGGTCTGTCCAGCAGAGTTGCCAGCTGGATCCAGGTGGCCTGAAAGTCCCCTTCTGCCCACCACCCAGAGCTGTCAGGAGAGGCAGCTCGGAGGAGGCCTGGGGCTTGTGGAGGAAAGGGAATAACTAAGAACCAAGAGCACTTACAGTGTGTGGGGTGTAGAGCAGGGTGCAGCTGGGCCTCCTGTGGCCTGGGCTTGGCTGGTCCTCTGTGCCTTTCCCTCCTGGCAAGCACAGGGGTGGTCCTAAGGTAAAGAATCCTGAGCAAACCGGAGCCCCTGCTCGAGAGCAGAGCCAGCTCTGTCCTGCAGGGGAGGCCGAAGGATGGTCGGAGAGATGGTGGAGAGATGGAGCGAGGCTGGGGCTGCCCTGCTGGTGCACCGTGGTGTGGACTAGGGCGACCACCGTAGACCTGCTAAGCTTCAGGGTTACGACAGGACAGGTAGATCTGGGATGAAGTCCTGGGTCTGGCCTGGTGCAGACAGCCCTGGGACTCCCGAGGGCTATGAGCAGCCTTGGGCTGAGGCAGGAGAGCAGGAGGTGAGGGCAGCTGGGCCATGTGGGGCTGACTCTGGGGCAGGGGGACTTGTAGGGGTGGGCTGCCCCTCAGGGCCTGCCTGGGTCTGCTCAGGGCTATGCATGTCCGTGGTTTGAGGCAATGCCTCTCTACCCCACAGCATGGACCTGGTGGGAGCCGCAGGGTGCCTGGGGGGACCAGAGCAGTGGGGACCCCTAACTCCTTCCCTTGTCTTCTCCCCACCCTACGATGGCCTAGCGAACCCTGACCCAGGATGTCCCCCATCCTGCGAAGCCCTGGGGACCTGCCCTCCTACTTGGCTGCATCCCTGTCTGGCTGGCTACCCATCTGAGTGGGGTGCAGACTCCCTGGGAAAGCCCCAGTGCCCCTGAGACCCACCCCCCCGAGGGAGGAAAAGTGGCTTTTACCCTCCTTTTCCCAAACTGGGCCTCCCTGGGTTCCCGCAATAGTCCCTGCTTGGATGTTCCTGCACTGCCACTTCCTCTTGGTCTGTCCCTTGTAACCCCACCCCAAGTCTCTATCCTGGTCTCCCACCATGAGGGTCCCAGGGCCACCTGCCTGCCCTGCCTTTTGGGGCCCTCCGTGGCTGCGTTGGAGGCACAGGGAGGGAATGAGGTTGTGGAAGAGCGGCCAGGCCTGTGCCACCAGGGCCCCGTGTAGAGCCCACCTCTCTCCCTGCCCTACGCTTCCCCTCCGGCTGCTCTTCCTCTTTTGTGGCCCGGCCCCTTCCCTGCCCAGCCAGGCCCAGGGGCTGCTCCCCGAGTCCTGCTGCTGTTCTCCTTGGAGCATCCTGGTGGAGACACCTGGTCTGCCTCTGCGCTCGACCCAGGGCTGGCTGGCCCTCGGAACTTCCGAGCAGGATGATCGGTGAGTGGAGCACATCTCCAGCAGGAGCCGGTGGGCTGCTGGGCCTCGTCCTCCTTGGCCTCCCGTGCAGACCTCTCCTCGGAGCAGCCAGGAGGGGAGCCTCGCTGGCTTCCCCTCTGGGTTCCTTGCCCCCCACTTGCTGAGGTAGCAACGATCACTGTAGGATTTGAGGGCCAGCAGGGCTGTGCTGATGGCACTTGGTCTCAAAAGTGCCAAGAGGCTGTCCCCTGCCGCTGACCCATTTTTCAGACTTTCCTGTTGGGGTCTCTGCTCCCTCCAAGTTCTTCCTTCCAAGAAGAGGCCTTTTGGGTGCCCTGTGCCAGGTGTGTTTGGGGTGCACCTTCTCCTTGGGGACACAGTCTGGGATCAAGGACATTTCCATTCCCCAGGTAATGGGGAACAAGCAATTCAGAGAACTCTTGCCTGAGCTGCCAAGGTCACAGGAAGGTTAAGAGCAGGCCTAGGATCCTCCCTGGGAGTGCGGCAGAGTGAGGCTCAGCTGTGTAGGTAGAGCTGTGGGTCCCTGGGGTCCTTTGCTAGTGTGGCCTCAGGCACATCTCCTGGCCTCTCAGAGTTCATTCCCTCTCCCTAGAGTGAGAGTGACGATGGCACATGGCAGGCCACCAGCGAGCCAGCCATCCTTAAAGACAGCCATCCGGCGGCCAGGTCCCCTGTCCATGTCCTGGCCTGGGTCCCTGTAGCTCAGTGTCTGCAGGGGCTGGTCCAGCTTCATCATCGTAGATGCCAGAGCCAGAGCGGCCAGCTGCCCAGGTGGCATGGCCTTGAGCCTGCCCTTCCCTCCACACCTTCTCCACACTGGGCACCTTGCTGCCTGGCCCTGGCCTCCCCTCTTCAGCCGGGGATTCCTGCCCCGGCTCCCAGGGTCCTGGTCAAGCTGTTCTTCTCTGCCCTGGAAGGAGCAGCCACAGGATCTCCCCCGAAGCCAGGGGTTCAGTGTGGGGCTGGCAGCACCTGTGCTTGGCCCCTTGTGGTGAGATCCCCAGGAGGCCAGGCCCTCTTCTCCAGGTAAGGGGCACATGCACCAGCAGCCCCCTGGTCTCAGGGTGGCACAGGGACCTCGGGGGACCCGGGAGGCAGATGCAGTGTCCTGCAGCTCCAGGCCCCCGTCATTGCTGTCTGTTCACATAGACACCCCTGCCTGCAGCCAAGCTGTGCCCACCCCACATCCCGCCTGCCCCGCAGGGGCTGCAGAGTCCCCCAGTGGTGCTGGAAACTGCACCCTGCCTCAACCACTGTGGGCAGGGGCTTCATTGGCACCAGGGTCCCTCCCAGGCCTGGGTCTGACAGCACTGGGGGTTGGCCTGTCCTGCGCCATGCTGGCCCCTCTGCTGGTGGAAGGAGCAGCCCCGGGTCTGCCCAGGTCTCCAAACAGGACCCTCAGCCTGACTGGGGAAGAGCCCCTTCTCAGGCCTGCCCCCGCCTGGGCCCTCAGGACCATGTGGCCCTGAACTGGAGCAGGCTGGCTCTGCAGTGCTCTCTGGGGGCTCTAACTGTGGGCAAGGTCACCCTCGCTGCCACCAGGAGCTCCCCCTCAGGACCTGTTGGCTTGGGCCAGGGTCCATATGTTGCTCCACTTCCACTTCCACCTCCCCCAGACCCTCTGCTGGCTGGAAAGTGGGGGTCCCGGGATGGGAGAGGAGCCAGGCCTTCCTGAGGCCAAGACCACTCCTGAGCTTTATGGCAGCCCCAGCTTCACCCCGGGTGAGTGACTGGGCTCACACCTGCCTCCGGCCGCTGGGGTGATGCTGCAGGACTGGGCTTTCCAGGGCTGTGGGTCACGGGCAGGCCGTGGTGGGGACAGCTTGCCCAGGGCAGGAGCCCATGTTTGCTCCCTGCCCTATAAAAATAAATCTGATTTTTGAGGGGTGAAATTCCTTCTCCTGAGCTTTTGGTAGGTGCTGTGAATGCAAAGGACACACGGCTTCTCAGTCCCAGAGCAGCAGCGGGGCTGCCTCCCAGCCCCTCCCTGCCCTGCCCCTGGCAAAGCTGGCCCCTCTTCCGACTCCTGGGCCCTGCCCACCTGCTGCGGATGGGAGAGGCTGAGCTGTTATGTCCTATGTCCTCTCTGTCAACCGTGTGGTGCTGGAGGGGGTTCTGCCAGTGCTGACCTTGCCAACACCCCCAGGACCTTGGCAAATGCTTGTTTGAGAACTGAGGGACCTCGTGGGGGGAGGGCAGAGGGGACCCGCCTTTCCCTGATGAGCATACACACTTCCTGAGCCCCAGTAAGCACACCCAGGGTGATGTAGAGCCACCTGGGACACAGATGGCAGCTGCTCTGGTGATCAAGCCACTAGGACTTCTCATGCCCTGGCCGGAGGCAGCCCACCGAGTCCTTCAGCAGGTGGACCTGGTACCTGGTGGACCCGACCTGCTCTGCCGTCTTCCACCATGCGGCCCTAAGTTCCGAGTTCTCATAAAACACAGATGCTGACGCCCACTCCAGGCTGCCCGGGATCTGGGGTGTGGGAAGGTGTGTGGCTGCAGTTACATTCAGCCCCGCAAGATGGGTGGGTGGGGCCGTGCAAAACCCTGGAGCCCATTCACTTGGCACTGGGTCCCCAGCATGGCCCAAGGGGGCACGGGCATCTGGCTGTTGGCTCCCAGCCACTGCGGCTGGTGTTGGGGTGTGGCACCTGTGCTGTGGCTCTGTGGTCCTGCTCCCTTGGATATTGGGGGAGGTGTCCCATGTGTGTCACAGAGAGGTGTTTCTCCAGATGGAGCTCTGAGCCAGCTCTGACCTAGGCAGGAGGGACGTGTCTCCGTCACCTTGATGCCCTCCAGCCAGGAGCCTGGGCTGTCCTTGGCCCCCTCCCCAGCCCCCACTGCCTTCTTGTCTCCTAGTTGCTCCCCTTAGGGGTGCAGCCAGAGGTCACTCTGCTCCCAGGCCCACCCCACTGCCCAGTGTTTATGAAGGTTCTAGGAGAGAGATGAGGGGCCCAGAGGGACCCCTACGGCCTTGCTCCTGGCTGGGAGGTGGCAGCCGGGGCAGGTCACCACGGCCTGCTCTGTGACTGCCCTCCACTTATCTCTGGAGGTGGAGCAGATGGACACGCTCAGGCCTTCAGATTTGAGCACCTTCATGTGGAATTCCAGGCAGAGCGGCTTTTACCTCCCGGAGATTTCTGAGCTTGAACTGGGCTTGCAGGGCAGCTATGTAGGCCTGGCTGGCCTCCTGGGGGAGCGGGCTGCACCCAGGGTTGACCACACCCCCCGCTGCACACGCCCCATGTTCTCTCTTCATCAGACAGATCTGAAGTCAGCCCCATGGCGGTGGCACTCGCTGTGTGCTGGGCAGGAGCCCAGGCCCCTGGGGACTGATCAGCTTGCAGGGAGCCCTGCTGCCCTGTTGGAATGGAGACGGGCTGCAACAGGGTGCCGGGAGCCCAGAGGACCTGACCATCCTGGAGGGCAGGGGGGCTTTGGGAGAGCTATGCCAAGCTGGACCTGTGGGGCTGGGTGTGCAGGCAGAGTGGGTGGCCGTGGGGGCAGCAGCACACCTTCCTCCATGCACCAAAACCCTGTTTAGTCCTGACCAGCAATGGTCAGTATGGTCATGGTTTTCTTGACTCATTTCTTAGGTTCAAAAGCAATTGCCCTTTAAAACAGAAGAAATTCCCATTTCCTGGAAAATTTGTTTCTAGACAAAACTACTATACTTTGCATTTCTACCCTGTCTCATGATTTTAGATCTTAAACTGGAATGGAACCCCACATGGTCATGTAGAATGGCAGAATCGAAGGACTCCCGCTCAGCTTCCCTGTTCTGCAGGGTGGGGATCAGCACTGATGTGGGCCTTTGGGTTGGGCACAGGAGGCTGAGAAGCGGGTCCCTAAAGTGGGTGCAAACCAGTCAGAATGCTTGAACTCCAAAAGGAGGTCAGGCAAGGCTGAGCCTGCGAGCATCTGGCTGGGGACGGGGTGTTCCCCGAGCCTTCAGGCAAGGTGTGGAGAGGAAGGAGGATCCGTGGCAAGGGCTGGGCGCGGGGATTCATGTCGACCCCAGGGAGGGCTATGTCCTTGCTGACCCCCTTTGAATCCCTGGTGCCCCTGGTAATAAAGAGCAGACTGACAGCGGCCTGCAACTGCTTCTGTCACTGTCCTCACACTCTCTCCTGGGTGCCTTCTGGCTGCTCCCCAGACCAGGCCACTCCCCTTCCTGGCTGTGGGCATGGTCTGGGAGGTGCAGGAATGAGCAGAGTGGGCCATGGGGACAGAGCCATGTGGCCTGGGTCACAGGGAAGTCCGGAGGCACTGTGCGCAGGGCTGGGGAGAGGGGGGAGATGGGCAGGAAGGGGGCCAGCTGGGAGCCCCACGGAGCCCGACTGCAGGGCCTGAGAGCTTTGTGCCTTGTGCTGAGGCCACAGGTCCAGGGAGGTAGTGAGAAGGGACCCACAGGAGTCCCCAGGTTTGGAGAGGAGCTCCAGTCCACCCACAGTGGCAGGTGAGGACTGACCTGTCCCCCTGACTCCAGTCATTTCCATGAAGGGTGGCCAGAGCCCTCCCTGGGGTCACAGGTGCCTGCAAACCCCCACCACATCTATCCATCTGAGGATGGTGCTCTCCTCAGGGCACCCCAAAGCATCCTGTAGAGGACCCCACCCCTTTCTGCAGCCAGCTCTGCCTGCAAGGTGCTGCTTTCTCATGGTGCTGTGTGGCTGGAGTCCATCTGTCCCTCTTGCTTAGGGAGAAGGTGTCCCTCATAAAGTTCCTGTGATGGAGAGAAGGCACCAGGGCTTGTCCACGCGGAACACAGCCATTTCAGGAGCCTGGGGGTGTGATGACCTGCCAGGAGTGGCCCTGGGCTGTGGCACGTGGGGAAGGAAGTGTCCACCTTCCTGAAGTGCCTGGTGACCATGAGGACGGCACTGACCTCCCTCCACAGGGAGAAGCCTGTGCTGGGTGGCCCCAAGCAGGGAGCTTACTTTCAGTAACCATGGTCACCTGGTCACTCGGCTGACCTTCTGGCTCAGGACCTGGAGGAGGGGATGTCCGCCCAGGGCAGGTGTTGGCTGGGGAAGGGGTCTGTCTGCGTGGGGTGGGCAGGGGCTGCCCTCTCACGGGGTCTTGCTGGGGCGTGGGCAGGGATGCGACCTCCTCAGGTGTGGCCAGCCTCAGCCCCTGGCACCTGGAGGGCTTCGTGGAAGCCTCTTCACTGAGCCCCTCTGGTGTGGTGAATAGAGATTGGGCCCAGATGAGCTCAGCTTTCTCTCTCCTCCTCCTCCCGCCAGCCCTGGGCGGCCGAGCAAATACTCTTCCTTGAGAGATAGTGGCTCCCATCCAATGCACCTCGGTAATCAGCAGCCATCGTGGGAAAGCCCGAGATGAGGGCCGGAGGCAGCGCATTGTCTGGGTGAGATTAGAGCCCCAGGGCTGTATTGTCTGGCCAGGGGATAAATCTTCGTGCTGTCACTCAGGCGCTGAATTAAATTCCCCTCGTTTCTAAAGGGGCTTATCTGTGCTGAATGGCGGCCGCACCACCAGCTCCAGCGGACGTCCAGGCACCTTCGCATCAGGCAGGGAGGCAGGAAGGGACACAGTGAACCTGGAGCGGCAGCAGGCACCCCATGAAGGAGCATGGGCTGGCCTGAGCCCGTCCTTCCACCTGCCTCTTGAATGCACGTGAGGAGCCCGGAACCGTGGGTCTCTGCTCCAGGCCTGCAGAGCCGGAAGTCACCCAAGGGAGGGGCCCAGAGGGCACAGCACTTGGCCAGGCCAGAGTGCGCACAAGCCCTCAGGGCAGCTTGAGGCTGAGAAGGAATGCTGGCCCAGCTCAACAGAAATGTTCTGGAACTTTCTAGGCAGCACTGCATCAATGCCAGGGCAAATCTGGGGAACCCACCCCAGCCCTGCCTCCTGCAAGCTCCCACATCCTGGCTGGACCCAGTGTGGGAGCCCTGGGCTGGGCACAGTGGTGGCTGACTGGGTGCTCTCTGGGAAGCACAGCCCTTCCCCTGGGATGCCACTCCGTGCCCACCCACTTCCTCAAAGGAAGGAGGAGTTTCCAGGGTGGTTTCTCGATGCTTCTAGCAAGAGGGCTCCTGTTTCATCCCCAACTAGTCTATGGCAGATGGAGGCAGAAGCTGGGGGGGCCCTGGCACACACCCTCGTCCGGGGTCCCAGGATGCCCTGTCACATATGGAGGGCCCAAGCTCAGGGGGTAATTCCAACCTGCACAGGTAGTGGGCCAGGAAGGCAGGAGGGAGGGTGGCAGCACTGCCTGCCTTTGGCTGTCCCTGGGTTCCCTGGGGAGCTTGGTCCAGGCTGGCTGCTCACAGAGCAGTCTCCAGGAGGGACAGATGCTCAGGGACTAGGCGCTGGCAAGGAAGACCCCTCTGGGTGGGCAGCAGGCTGGGGCCCCGTGGTGTGGCCTGAATGGAAAGTGTCAGCTGTGAACCCTAAAAGCCCCACCCCAGCTCTGACCAGCAAGGGGGACATCTCTTCCCCACGCCAAGCTGTTGGGTTCAAAAGGCCCTGAGTTTGGGCCTTGGGACACTTGGGGACATCATAGTGATGGAGAATTTTTGTGCTGAGTCGGAGCTTCCTCTGGTTGGTAGGGTTTACTGCATTGTTGTAGAAATTTCCGGTTCTGCAAATGCCTGCAGTTACTCCTTTGAAGGACCCAAATTGCTCTGGGAGCTAGGAGACTTGTACCTGCTGTCAGACTCTCCAAACATCCAGGGCAGAGTAAGAGCTTGACTGAGTACCACAGGACACTCTGGAGGGTCAGGACTCATCTCCCCAGGACATGCTGAGCTGGACACAGCCCCGCACTGTCAGACTTGCAGCCTGGCTTCATGGCCACACATGTCCAGAAGTGTGTATGGGGACAGCCTTCCATCCCTCCTCGGGTGAGATGCAGACCAGGGTGTCCTGTGGACGTGCGTCCCAGCCTGGGGTGAACTGGCTCACCGTGCCCAGCCCCTGCCGCACCTGGACTGCAGTGGACTGTGGTGAGAACAGGGCCTCCTTCACGCCTCCAGCGTGGGCGAGGGCTGCCGCAGCAGAGCACCATGCGGCCCAAGGACTGAGTCACTCCTGGAGGCGGGACGTCAGATCCAGGGGCGGCAGGTCCTCTCCTGAGGCCTCTCCTTGGCTTGCCAATGCCGTCTTCCCGTCGGTCCTCCCGCCAGTCCTCCCAGGGTCGTCCCCCTGGGCCTGTCTGTGTGCACCTAATAGCCCACTTTAAATTAATCACCTCTCTAAAAACCCTGTCCCCAAACATAGGCACATCTGGGGGTTCAGGGTTTCTGCGCAGGACCTCAGGGGTGCAGCTGAGTCCCGACAGCCCCTTTGCCGCCCTGCACTGGCCTGTGGCTGCTCTTCCTGGGGCTTAGAGCGCCCGTCTGAGACAACCCAACGCACTTGCTGGAAGCTGCTTGCAGAGGTCGCCGGCATGCTAGTCCTGGAGGAGAGGTGCAGAAACACCTGCGGGTGTCCTGGACACAGACCCCACAGCAGCAGGCCTCCAGACCCTCCCTGGGGCGGATGTGTCTGGTGGGCACCACGGGCCCTTTCTGCTTGGCTGCTGGGCTTAAGCTGAGGCCTTGAGCCCGGGAGTGTCCATGGAAATCAGGGCTGTGCTGGAGAGCACAATTTTTTCCCATTTTTGTGGGGTTGATTCTTTTCAATAGGGTTTCAAGAGAATAAAATCAACAGGCCCCAGGAAATTTGCATACGGCTACTTAACATCAATTCTGTATTTTTTTTTTTTTAAAGAAATAAACACATCCACAAACTTCCCCATCCACAGGGCGGGACTACCCTGGGAGTTAACGGTTCAAACCTTTACAATTTTTTAAAACCCAACAGCTTTCCATAACAAAGGGCAAAATTCACAAACAAATTGCCTTCCTCCTGAAGTCCCGCTCACGGCCTGGGTAAAGCGTGTTGATAACACACAGTTCCTCAGGCCACCACTGAATGGCAGATCCCCACGGAGACAGGGTCCCCCAAGGTCTGCCGAGAACAGCGTGGCTCAGAACCTAAATGCACACTCCTCTTCAGTCTTTTCAAACTCCAGCTAGCAAGCAGCGCTGTGGGGCCCTGGGGGTGGGGGGCAGCCCCCAGAGGGCAATGCAGTTGGCCAGAGGCAACTGGGGCTGCTGTCCCTGCTGGAAGGGCCTGGAAGGGCCTGGAAGGTAGGTTCCTCCTTGCCCAGAGATTCCTATAGAAGCTCCTGTGTGTGTACCATCCCCAGATGACAACCTGGAGGGACAGGGTGCTGGACAGAGTAGGCATCTCCAGCAGTGGGGACCCTCCAGGGTCTGCCTCAGAGTCATGGAGGTGCCCCTGCTGGCCTCAAGGAACCCCCTCTAGTGGGGAGAGAACCCCCCAACCCTGGCCAGGTGACACGGCAGGCTGCAGGCTTCGCGGGACCCGGAGCCGGTCCTGTGAGCGGCCTGCACGTTTGTGCTCAGGGCCCTCTCCTCGGACCTCCATCTGCTCTTGGGTTCTGGCTGTGGCTCCCTGGCCCTGGCAAAGCCTTCCTCGGAGCCCCTCATGGGCACCCTGTCCCTGGCTGGGCATTTCCAGGGGGTGGCCACCCCACCAGGGGACTGTAACCCTGAGGAGTAGGGATGGTTTTGCTGACCCTCTTAGCTCCTGGCAGCATCCGGTACCCAGCAGGCACTCCATAAATGCTCACGGAGCACGTGGGAGATGGGTCTCAGAGGACAGCGCCCCCAGAGGGGCCTGCCTCAGCAGGACGACAGTTCTAGAGCGGAGTTGCCCGCAGGGGTGGGCCAGGAGGGCCTGGACAGGCGGCCCTGCAGCCCTGCCCAGCGGAGTGAGGAAGGCTCACTCTTTCCTGAGGGGTGGGGCCTCTGCTGCCCATTCGGCCTTGGAGGCCTCCACATGAAGGTACTTTCCTGCCCACTGGCCTCCCTGAGCCTCAAGGTCAAGGGCCCTTACAGGCCTGTTCAACAATCTGGGTCATGGTGCTGGTCTGCCCCGAGCATTGTCCTGGCTGCTCACCTCCGGCCTGACCACGGCATCTCTTGTATTCCCTCTTGTGGGGACGACTGTCAAAGGCCAGCCAGTGAGTGCCCCTGGAGGCACAGTGGTTGACCTGGTGCTTGGACCCGACCAGAGGGACTGGGCCCCAAGATGGTCACCGCTCTGGACCCCAAAGGGTTAAGGAGCAAGTGCCGGGGCTTTGTTCGCGGGCATCTCATCAGATGTTAACCTACAGCCCAGATCCTTCCTTATGACTGTGATTAGGATTGCCGGGATGAATAGGCCAGCAGATTCCTATGGTAACCTTCAAAATGCATTCCTGGGGCAGGCTCTGCCTCCCGCAGTAATTACGTTCCCACTCGGCCCACAAACAGCATGCTAATTAGCCGCTCGGGAACTCTGGCTTCATTCCCTCTGAGAAAGGGGCCAGAGGGGGCCACTTCTGTTTATAGCCCCTGCCCTCCTCTTCCTCACCCAGGACAGGACACAGGGCGATGCCAGGGCAGTGGGACCCCGGTGGTCCAGGGCAGGTCTTCAGGGGGTGCTGAGCCCCAAGGCATCTCCTGACCCTCTTGAGGCTGTCCTGGGGGGACCTCAAGCCCCCTGTGCTCCCAGCTTAGCTGGGGCGGCAGGGAGGGCCCATGAGCTTGGCCCGGCCTCCAGGAGTTGCTGTCCCTCATTTCCTGTGGACAGGACCCAGGGTGCAGGCCCCAGAGCCAAGAAGGGGCTGGGGTGGAGCCCCTCTGTTCCCCAAGTTGCCCCTATCCAAAGGATGCCAGCCTTGTTCCCCCCTTAGCCTGGTGACGGAGCCCTTCAGGGTGGGCAGGGGTGCCTGGGAGCTCATGTTCAGGGACAGCCCCAGGGTGCAGGTGACCAGGATGACACTGCTTGTACGCCAGAGGTGGCCTAGTCTGTGCAGAGAAGAGCTGGGCTCTTTGGATGAGTTGTGGGGACATCCAAACTAGAGCATGAAGGGACACCAGAGGCAGGGACGCTGGGCAAGGGGGTGGGGGCTCCGCCTGAGACCGCGGAGGTCCACTGCACCCAGGCCAGGGCACCCACCATGAGTGGAGGCAAGAGAGAGGACAGAGGGCGAGGGCCGGCTTGGAGGGACAGTGGCCATGCATGGGGGACAGGCTTTGCTCCAGGTACAAGGGAAGCCACGGAGGGTGCTCCATGAGGGAGAAACCAGGGCCTTTTTGTCAAAGTTCATCGGGTGCCAGGGCTGGACGGCTCAGGATGTGGTTGAGTGGAGCAGGTGGGGGCTGCTGCCAGGGCCTGGAGGAAAGGACCAGGGCGGAGGCGGAAGGTGGTGGGAGGTGGGGTGAGGCACACCTCGGGGAGCTCGCGGGTGAGGATGGTGCAAGTGGAGTCTGCAATTTTCTGTCCCAAACACCTGTGCAGTGGCCATTTGGCCAGGGCCACCACAGGGGGTGCAGATGTCACTGGACTGATGGGGGACCCACATGGGCATCGGGGAGACTGTGCTGGGCTGGCACTGGAGGCAGCGGGGGTGTGATACGCTGGTCCTGGCTCAGACAGCACCATCTCCTGCTGGGAAGGCTGTCCCCAGGGCCCCCCAGAGCCCTGCTCACCTGCTGTCAGGTGGGGACGGTGGGTGCCTTGTGCATGTCCTATTCTGCTGCTCTGTCCTGGGGGAGGCCCCACAGGCCCAGGGACCCATTCCATCATTCCTCAGGGCAGAGGAAGGGCAGCCTTGAGTTGGTGCTATGTGCTCACCAGGTACCTCACCCCGCCTGTGTCCCCACCTACTGATCTCAGGGGCCCAAGAGGGTAAGACACAGTTTTGCTGGTGTCCAGGCTGTGGGGGCTCTGGCTCCTCTGCAGGACAGGCTGTGCCCAGAGGGGCCTGGGCTCGTGACTCTGCGCCCAGGTGGTTTAGCGTGTGAGGCTTAGGAAGGGATTATGAGGCCCAGGATTTGGAAGCCAGCAGTTCCTTGGTGTCAGTCGCACAGCTAATTCTAATGTAAATAGAGCAGCCCCCTAAGTAGATATCATGCCCTGCTCCACAGGGAGCCCCAAACCTCCCCAGCAGCAGCCTCCTCTCAACACACCTGCTGGTCAACTTCCCTGGTCTCAGCCCACTTCCTGGTGGCCTGTGTTTGTGGTGAGCCCTGGGAGGCTATCATGGTAATTATGGAAAGCATCCTGGGTAGATTCTCATCCCCTATTGTCCTCCCTACTGGACTAACACCTCGGAACCACCTCCCCTTTTCAGGGAAGACACATGATCCCTGAGAATTCTGCTAGCCACCTCCCCAGGTGCCTGCCCTGGGCACAGGTCTGGGATAACTTCAGTCCTTGGCCTTCACCTTGCTCAACTAGCTGTTCCCAAGCTCCCCTCCAATGGCCACTGGATGTCCAGCATGGGCTATACTCTCCTGAGAAGCCCTAAGCAAGACAGTGTGGTTTCTGGCTACCTGGGGGAACCCTATAGTCAGGGAGCAGCCTCAGGGTTGCTGGTAACAGTGATCCTGGCTCCTCGTACGGGCCAGTAAGACTTGTTCCTCGGTCCAGCAAACCTGTGAGTGGGCTTGTTACCAACCCGGTTTTACAGCCTGGAAGGTATTCTCACTGTGCCTCGGTATGAAATCTCACAGTTGTGGGATGGGAGGGACACAGATAGCCAGGAGTGATCCGTCCTGACTGCTGTCCTTGGTGCTTTCACCTTGTATTTAGTAACGTCTTCCCAATTCCCAGGTCATATTCTCCTACAATTCCTTCTGGAGATTTTGAAATTTTGCTTTCCATCATTAAATCTCTTAATTCTTCTATTGTGAATCCTTGTGTTTGGTGTGAGGTAGGGGTCTACCTTTGTGAATCCTTGTGTTTGGTGTGAGGTAGGGGTCTACCTTTGTGAATCCTTGTGTTTGGTTTGAGGTAGGGGTCTACCTTTGTGAATCCTTGTGTTTGGTGTGAGGTAGGGATCTAACTTTGTGAATTCTTGTGTTTGGTGTGAGGAATGAATCTAACTTTATATCATGTACCATGAAGAGAGCCAGGATCCCAGCATGATTTGCCGATCGGAAGTGGTAGCCTTTTTTAGGTAAAATGTCACCAGGTAGCCTGCAGTGTTGCCTCTGGGATGGTCCAAGTTGCATATGATTGAGGGTTTGTTTCTGGGTTGCTTTGACTTCCCTCCAGCTAGCTGGCCCATGCTCGGGTCAGTGCTGCAGTGCTTGGTATAACTGCTGCAGTATCCACCACATACTGGTAACACGGGTACCTGTGGGCACTGGGAGGAGAGTAGAGGACACAGTAGGCACTGTGCCCTGGGAAGAGAGTAGAGAAGACCAAGTACAGAGAGTTTGCGGTGCTGCTTGAGACTGGAACCCAGAGTGATACACAACCTCCCTCCACATTAACCTATCTGCAAGCCAAGACACCTTGGGGGCAGCTGCTCTGGCCAAGACCAGAGGAGCAGGCCCCAGCTGCCATGGGACTTTGGACAGGGTCTGAGACACCCTGTGTATGCCTCACAGCCTCTTGCAGCTCCAAGATGGACCCATCCAGAGGGTGTTAGGAAGCTTAAAAAATATGGGGAAACACAGTCATGTTGAGTAGGCATGTCATGGGGGGATTCTGCTTGTTCCTGGGTGTTGTGGGGTTTCCTTGTCCTGGAGCTAAGGGTGCTGACCTTTGCAGCAGGCTGACTGCCAGCTCCTTCTAGACTGAGTTTGTTTTACCATTGGCCAGGCACAGCACCCGCATCCACACCACAGAGCCCCAGATGGCAGCTGGGACCTCCCTCCTGGGCCTGTAGCTCGGGAGCAACCTGCACACTTGCTAAATGACTCCTCTCCGCGGAGCTCGGAGTCAACTGCCTTTTAATAACTGTCTAATACTGAGTGCTCCCGGGAGGCCCTGGTGAAGCATCACAAGCCGTTAGCCAGGGGCTGTGGCCAAGAGTTAATGAGCAGCCGTCAGGTCAGCTTCACGCTGGGGAAGGGAAGGGCAGCTGCCAGGGGATGGCATCCAGGTCATCCTGGGAGCCAGGTAGGGGGAATTTCCACCCAGCATGGACAGAGCCTGGGGTTCTGGAGCTGAGTGCCTCCAGCCACTCTGTCCCAGCTCTGGAGCTAGGGAAGTGGCGGTGACGTGCCCAGAAACAGCACATCTCACATGCCTCTCCTGCCTCAGAAGGAGGCCCTGCAGAGGTCTAGCTACTAGTCACAGCCCATGACTTCCAGGTGAAGACGGGGGCTGCCCAGATGTGACCAGCAGATACCATGTCAGACAGACGCTCGGGGCCCAGGCCCAGCTGGAGCTGCACAGGTGCCCAGGGGCTTCAAAGGACACTTATTCCTCCAGCGTCCTCCAGGGTACAGGCACCCACGTCCAGCTTCTGCTTTCAGGGCTGTGAAGGCTGGCAGCCTCAGAGATTGCGACCTGGTCCCCTCAACTCTGGCTATGGGAGCAGGTGATGCAGGTGGCCCCCTCCTGGGCCCTGGTGCCAGGTTCCATGTGGGGGTCGCATGTGGGGCCAGTCCACAGGGTGTGGTCTTTAAGAAAGGGACACTCTTTCGAGGAACATTCATGTGCTGGTGCCCGGAGGCCTCAGGAACGGTCGGCCCCTGACATCCGTGTCCCTGGTGTCTTTTAGGGATTGAAGTTGGATCCGAAATGGGTCTTTTCACAAAAACACATGCAGGTCAGCATCCGGAGGCGTGGCTCGTTTCTGCTGGGTGTCAGGACTGGCCGGGGCCAAGTTCTTCCCACGGCCTCCTCTGCACAGTGTCTCTGCAGGTCACAGGGGTGGGGGGCAGCAGAGGGCAGGCCTGGGCAGGAGCTGCAGATGGAAGTGGGATGCTCTTCCATGGGTGTGGCTCCTTGCCTCTGCTGAGGCTGGGGCTGGGGAAGCCGGAAGCCAGAGACCGACCAGTCCTAGGGAGACAGTGGGAAGGCCACTAGCGCCAGGCCAGCAGGTGGGCTGGGGAGGACAGTCCTGTGCACGGTGTTGGGGGAGGGGCCCCTGCTGGCTTGTTGTAGGGGTCCGGCCCCTCCTGGGAAGGCCGCTGGGCCATGTCCGTGCACCCTCCCCCCTTGTGGAATCCCAGCCGTCCCCTGGGGGTCCCAGCCAGGCACTTGTGCCCACCCTCCCAGCCTGCCCTGCCAATGTGCCCAGGAGGCACAGAGCAGGGAGGGGCTTTGTCTGTGCCACCTTCTCAGTTGGGGTGGGTCTGCACAGGCCTCTTGCTCCCTGTTCTGGGGGGTGCGGCAGAGGAGTCTCCCTCTGGGAGGGAGAGGCTGCTGCCGAGGGAGGGATCCAAACACAGAGGTGGACTCTTCTGGAGATCCAGGCGCTGGTGAGGGGCGCAGGGTGCAGGGCGCAGGGATTCTGTGGAGAAAGGAGGAGGGCAAGGGAGGAGGGAGAGGAGAGACAGGGAGGGGAGGAGGAGGAGGAGAAAGGGAGGAGGAGGCGACCAGGAGGAGGAAGGGGAGGAGGAGGAGGAGAAGACGAAGAGGAGGAAGGTGGGGAGGAGAGAGAGGAAGAGGAGGAGGAAGAGGAAGAAAGCCGGCAGGAAGGAGGGGGGAGGACGAGGGGACAAGGAGGAGGGCAGGGAGGAGGGGGACCAGGAGGAGAGAGGAGGAGGCCAGGGAGGAGGACAGGGGGACAGGAGGAGGTGGAGGGCCTAGCAAGTGGGGGCTCAGCAGCCATGGCCTGGCTGGGCAAACACCCCCTCCGGGGCAGGGCCGTCCGGCTTTCAGGTGCGGCCTTTTGTCTGCGGCCCCGAGCTCGCCTGTCAGCCCCGCCGTCAGAGGCCTAATCTTTTTTTCTTCCGGGCTGAAAAGGCCCAGCATCACGCCAGGCGACCCACGGCTGCCTATTCTCCTTCCCCACGGAACCCAATCACTGGACAGCGCCGCTATAATTCACTCCCAGCCCGCCCTTTGAAAAGGTGGGCCGCCTCGGAGCTGCTCCCCAGCAAGATAAATCATGTGCTCGAAATTAACTTCCATTGAGAGGGAGGGCAGGCAGAAAGCTGATGGCCCCGCGCGGGCGGGCGGATGACGGGCGTTGATAAATGTCAGCTCGGATAATTTGGGGGCTGTGATTAAGATCTTATCTAGGTGGGAAGTAAGTAGAAAAGACTTGAATAAAACTCCTGCCAGATCTGGGCTTCCCGACTCGGGAAGCTTCTTTCTTCCCTTTATTTTTTGGGTACATTTGGAAGGGACTCCAAAGTGCCCGAGCCGAAGGGGAAGTTGGTTCAGAGCATCGGGAAAGGGGTGGGGCAGCCCTGCAGAGGCCCCGCGTCTCCCCCCTGGGGACGCAGGGCCGAGGAGCTGGATGAAGCACCTCTTTGTCTGCAAGTGCCCGCTGCTAACAAATGTTGAAGATCCCTTGCTGGGCACCCACAGCAGCCTGGCCAGGGACTGGCCTCCGGCCTCTGCCTTGGCCCCTCCGCTCACAGATGGGAGTTTGCCACTGTGTTTCCCTCAGGCAAAGCACACCTGGCACCCCTCCTGCCCCCTGCGCAGACCGGGGGTGCAGAGGCCTCCCTCCAGGGAGCCGGGGCTTCACCGGTGTTTATTTTTGTTGCTGACAGTTGTAGCAGCTCAGACCAAGCTTACTCCTGGAGGGTGTGCCCCTGGGGCCTGCACCCAACCACTGCAGGGACCAGGAGACTGGGCCTTCCCAGGGGTATCAAAGACCCTGAATCTAGCAGATGCTCCCTGCCTGGCCCCGCCACCCTCCCATGGAACAAGGTCAAGAGCCAGGCCTTCCTGATGAGCAGAATGTGGGGGTCAACTAAGTCACCTTGCAAAGGGTTCAGCAGATGGGTCAGAGAATCAGGACGTCTCCAAGGCTGGGCAGCACAAGCCCTGGTCACCTGGCACCCTGAGTGTTGCCTGGACCCAGACCTGGGGGGCCGGTGGGCCTGTGCTGTGGAGGGAGACAGCCTGGGGCATCTCCATGCAAGGCCCGCAGGGGATGCTGGGGACCCGAGAGGATCTGGGTGTCCTGACTCCACAGAGGGACTGGGTGCCGAGCACTGGGTCTCTCTTTTGGGTGCTGCCAGTCAGTCTTCGTGGTCCTCTGTGCACTGGTACAGGGTGGGTGGGGAGGGGCCTGGGAAGAGGGCACCATGTCCCTGCCACTTGATGGCCCCTCCAACCCAGGCCCAAGCCAGCTCAGTCAGGGTGGGTGAGGAGGAAGGAGCGGGATGGGGAGGGAGCCTCAGCTTATGGGCAGTTTGTTCTGGATGATTCCTTACCTGGACAGGGCAGGGAGTTAGCAGCGTCCCTGGCTTACCCACTAGCTGCCACTGCATTCCCACAGCGATGGCAATCACAGTTGTCTCCAGACACCGCCAGAGCCCCAGGATCTCCTGGTCTGTGGGGTAAGGCCAGCGCCATGAGGCAGACCTGGTGTCCATGGTCCTGTGAGCCCCAGGATCCCAGAGGCAGAGTTGTGTGTTTCCTTGGGACTATTTCCTATCACTCCTTGTCTGTTGTTTTTAGGAACAACTCAGGATGTGAAGGGACAGACACAGAAACAGTCCTGTTCATCTGCCAATGTTGCATTTGACCGTTTTAAGCTACTCGTAGTGTGGGGAACTTCAGGGGCAAAGTCGATGACTCCTCAAATGTCGGTTCCCGTTTCAATGTGTGTTCATTCATGATGCTGCACTGCTGTGTTAGTGTGTGTGTGTGTGTGTGTGTGTGTAGAAGGCGAGCCACTCTTTTCAATGTGGGCAGATGTCAGATGCAGCTCAGAGGAGCCCATGTCCCTGAGCCCCACCAACCAGGCACTACCCCAGCCCCACTGGAAACAGCCCCCTGGGGGGTGCTCTGCCATCTGAAATGGTCTGTCTTCCACACACACCTTGCTGCATCCCCTGTCCCAGTGCCCGCCCTCCAGCACTGACCTGGGGGTATCCCCAGACCTCAGGATGCAGCCCCTGGGGATGTCCCCAGACCTCAGGATGCAGCCCCTGGAGTCTGGTGCATATGATTCCAACCCCAGCCTGGTGCTTCCCCTCTGTGTGACTTCGAGCCGGAGGCCAGTCCTCTGTGTGCCTGCCTGCTCACCCTGGTAATCGGACGTGTTTGGTTCAGTGGTTGGGGGGATCCTGGCCATGGAATGACACGCATTCAGCCCCTGCTGGGCCCCGGCAAAGTGGAGCTCCCAGGACCCTGGCAGAGGCCCCAGCTCCCAGGCTCGGGGGTGCAGGGGCGGTGGGACTGGGGGAGGGTGTGGGAGCCTTGGGAAATGGCAGGCAAACCAGCCCAGGAGGGCTGGGACGGTGACAAATGACAGGATGGTGTTAGCCCCCCCCCCCCCCCCCGCAGACCAGCTGACGCACACTGGACTTTGCACTCTGTGGATCAATACTCCTCTGTTGGGGAGAGCTGGCCAGGTAAATGGCGTGTACATGGACAAAGGGGGACACGCGATCTTCCATACACACACCGCCCGTGGCACTGGCCTTCCCTGCAGGCTAGACGAAGCCACACGGGGTGGGGCACGGAGGGCCTCGGCATCCCCTGAGGAACGGGAGCAAGGTCCAGCTGACCCGCAGATGCACCCAGTGGGGCTGCAGTTTTTCAGGCTGCAGGGCGCTTGGCAGCCGCAGTGAACTCAGGCTGTCCCCCAGAGCTGCGGCTGCTCCACCTCCCCTCTGGCTTCCTCCTCATTGGGAGCTAGCCTATGGCCTCCTGCCCCGTGTGGCACCTCCAGCAACCTCCCTGGAGGGTCCCAAGGCAGCCCCCCACCACCCCTGCCGCACTTGGAGGACTGCAGGTGCTAACTCCACACAGGTAGCCAGGGGCCCTCACACAGAGAGCCAGGTAGGTCCTCCTTGGAGGCCGGGGAGGACAAGACTCTATGTGGCCAAGGTGGCTGCTGGCAGCAAGGGCTACCTGTCCTGGTGACACAGCTGGATGGCATGATGCAGTGGGGAAGGAAAGAGGCTCACTTGTGATGCAGGGGACAGTCCAAGGCCCAGGGTACCACATTTGCAGCTGCCCTCTGGGGATGGAAAGGATAGCAGCCTGAGTCCACCTGCTGCCTCTGTGCCTCAGGTCTGTCCCTTCAGGCTGCACCGAGCACCTGCTTTATATGTGACCAGAATCCAGCACTGACCATGGCCCTGACTGTGATCACAGACACTGTGTGGCTGTCCAACTCAGTCCTTGCCCAGGCTCTGGCCGTGACATGGTCAGGGTCTCCCTGGCATGAGGCTGACCAGAGTGGGAGGGAGAGGTCAGAAGTCACTTCCTGCCACCCTCTTTCTGGCATGTGACCCAGTGACCTTCTGCTGGTGGATATGCGCCACCTGGTGACCCTGCCAAAGGCTGTGGACCTCAGTGGGCCTCACCTTGGAGCCCCAGGAAAAGCCCACATTGCCTCTACCAGGTCATACACACACCTAGTGACCACAGAGCACCCAGGCCCACGCTCCCTGTGTCCAGGGCGCTTGCACCCAGGGTGGGTCAGGAATCCCAGGTCCACATCCCTCCTGAGGTTCAGGAAATGAACCTGAGGTGCTGAAGGAGGAGCCGCCTCTCCCAAATTTCCGCCCTGGGGGTGGCAGGTGGGCTCAACCCCCAGCACACACATGGAGAGCCGTGCTTGGGGCCACTGTGGGGGCACCGTGTCTTCTGTGGGGCAGACCCCCGCAAGCATCTTTGCTCTAAGTTTCTTAGCTACGGCTTTTTTAGCGAACATCCTCTGGAATAATTCATTCCTGGTTTTTGGTCTCCACGCCTGCGTCTGAGAGCTGCCCCGGGCTGGCCCAAGTTCAAGGGCATTTTAAATACAAATATGGCAGGCAGAGGCCAGGAGCACGGGCCCAGCATTCCAGTGGTCATGGCCGCGGCCCTCTTTAGGAGTAGGAAATCGGATTAGACCGTGCAGGAACGGGGCCAATTGAAACCAGGGTCTGAGGGTCTGCGCAGAGGGGCCAGGGTGGCTGGTGCACGTGGCGGGAATGAACCTCCTTCCCCTTCTGGATGCTCCCTTGTCCCAAGAAAGCGGGTGAGGCACTGGCCTGGGGTTGGAGTGTGGGTGGACAGGGTGCCTCCACACCCCAGCCTCCGGGCCAGCTCTGCCTGCGTCACCTGGGTCTCCCAGCTCTCTCCTCTGTGCCCAGAGCCTCTCTCCAGTGTGAGCAGCAGAGCTCGGGGCTGGGGCACCCGACAGTGTTCCCACTGAGCCAAGGATGGGTCTCGGATCAGCTCCGTCTGACTGCCGAGGCCGAGCCAGTGCCCGGCGGCCACCTGGGCCCACGTGTGAGCTCTAGGACTGTTTTGCCAGAGGACCTCAGACCCGGGGTGAGACGTTCACACCTCCCCCTCAGACACAGGAGGAAGGGCCTCGGGGTCCAGGTGGCACCGCAGAGTCCTCCAGCCCCTCTCAGTTCACATTCAGAAGGTCGTTCACGTGAGAGTGCACACAGGTGCACACACACATGCACACCCACACCCCCCTGTCCCCAGCCCCGTGGGAATCTGGGTGACCCATCCCGCCTGGCCCTGAGACACAGCCCTGCTCAGGCCAAGCTGTCATGGGGGCAGATTTGGGAAGCAGAGGAAGCCAGATCCAGGGAGGTGGGTCCAGGACCCTCCCCAGCCCGATGGCATCCACCCCCAGGTCATAAGCCAGGTTCCTGGTAAGAGATGACCCACCACCAGAGCAGGAGAGTGCGGCCTCTGCCACAGGCCCATGAGGCCGAGGGTGACAAGGAGGGCAATCGGGACCCCTGGAGCCAACTTGACCCCAGCCTGGGGCACGGCAGACCCAGGCCCTCACGCGTAGGGGCTGGCTTGATGGGGCATGTGTGCACACGGGTGCCTCTGTAAGCAGTTCCAGGGCCAGCCCAGGTCGGGTCAAGGGTCCTGGAGCCCTTATGGCCCACCTCCTCTCTATATCTGTGCCGTGTGCAAGCTGAGGGCCTTTGTGGCCAAACACGCTGGCCTGGTGACCTCGGGCTGGGTCAGGGACTGGCATGGATGGCTCCTGCTGGGGACTCTGGCTGCTTCCTTCTGCTGTGACGGGGCTTCTTCACGGGGCCTGGTGGAGGAGAGGTGTCACCTGCCTCATGGCTGAGCCAGAGTGAAGTGGCCCAGCCTGGCATGGTGGTGGCTCTTTGTGTGGCCAGGTGTGGCCTTCTGGGGTCCAGTTAGTTACCTCTCTCCAGACCCGGCGTGGAAAGTCATTTTCCTGGAGGGCGTGGAGGGGCTCTCGGGCCTCGGCCTCCCCAGCAGTACGGCCTTGTTGCGAAAGAGGAGGCTGAGTCTTTTCAGCACAGACTCCATGGATTCAGAGATTGGCCCCAGGATCGAGGCCCTCTGGGGTCCCCTCCCTGTGGCTGGAATCCAGGTGGAGAAGGAGCAGTGCTTCCCATTTCCCCTGGCTCGGGCTGGGGCTGACGGTCCTGCTGTGAGAGGGTTCTGGATGGCTGTCCACGGGCGGATAGGAAACCGGGGGCCGAGGCAGACTGTGGGAGCATGGCTGGGGCGCCACGTTTCCACACAGTGAGCTTCTCATGACAGGCCCTTTTCCTTCACGTAAGCCTGGAGTGAAGTGTTTGGAAACTGCTGCAGAAGGTGAGAAGGCCCGTCCTCTGCCGTGAAGGGTGCCCCGGCGCAGCAGCCCCCACGGCCCATCTGCAGAGTGTGCGGGGAGGAGAAGGCAGTGGGGGCAGCTCAGATCTTGGCATCCCTCCCCAGGCCCTTCTGTGCCCAGAGGCCATTTCTGGAGAGGGCAGAGGGCAAAAGACCCACTTCCTCTGGCTGGGCAGCTTTGTGACTAGGCTGAGGGTCGGAGTGCCCCAGAGGGTGGATCTGACTGGTCCCTCCCAAGGGCTAAGAGACCCAGGGATCGGTCAGGGTGCTGGGCCTCCTTGCTCAAGGGCAGGTGGAGGTGACCAATGTGCCCATGGAGGGTTCCAGTTCTGCAGGTGGCCCTGGGGAGGGGCAGGGAAAGGCAGGGAGGCCCCAGCTACAGGGCTGTTATCAGTTTGCAGCTGAAATCCATATAATTAAGGGGCCAGATCAAATCTGTAGGATGCCTCCCATATTGTGTTGTCCCACAAATACTCTGTGCCCCTCAGGCCCCTCTCCCCACACCACCCCTGTTGGGCAGCTGCCCCTCGTCAGTATTAGAGGGTTCCAGGGGTGCGGCTGGCTCGCTGGGGTCTGGTTAGGGCCTCCACACTCTTCACCAGGACTTCTCTGCCAGAATTGAGGGGTCGTAGAGAAAGCCCAGGGGTGTCACCCCATGTGTAGGGGCACCTGCACTGCCCAGGGCTTGGGCTGGAGACCTTGGGAGCTGCAGGGGGGCTGTGTTCATAATCCATGGAGGGTTGTCACACATGAAATGACCATCTCGGGTGTGCACGGGGCATCTCTACGGAGGAACCCCGAAGGGCCACACCCTTCCAAACCTGCTGACAGCCAGAGGAGCCGGGAGGCCCTGCCTGCCCTGCTCTGCAGACCCAGGCAGGCCTCTGGCGAAAGGCAGAGCGACTGTTGGGGAGGAGGGGTCTGGAGCAGGGGCCTTGGGGAGTGACCCCAGCGGGCGGGGCCCAGGCCACGGGCAGCCAGGAGCAGGGCGGCAGCCTGGAGAGAGCCGTTGGAGGCCGACTTCCCACCCGCACAGAGCTCCTGCTGCGTTCAGATTAGAAACAGGATATAATAAACTTTGTTAGCATGTCGGAACCTCGTGCTGGGACACACAAGTGGGTGTTTTCTCCTCTTTCTTTCTGTTGCTCAGGAAAACGCCACAATTAGTGCCCAGCTCGCGAAGCAGGGCCAGGGAGGCAGGGGGGCGGCAGGGAGGAGGTGGCCTCCTCCTCCAGAAGCTGCCGGCCACAGGGCTGCTCTGGACCTTCCTGGCATGGAGGGTCAGGGGGTCTGGGCAGGATGAGGCCACCTTCCAGTGAGGCCTGGGGACTGTCGGGGCTCAGCACCAACAGCTACAGTGACAGTGGCCCTGGGGGTTGTGGGAGGGGCATCATCTGTGCTGTGAGAACCGTTTTTATGTAAACAGCCTTCTGTCCACTGCTATGTCCAGGGCTGGACTCTGGGAGCACCAGCCCCTGATTGAGAGAAGCAGAGGAGAAGCAGCAGAATACATGGGTGCCAGAGGAACCCAGAAGGAGCAGCCTGTGCTGGGGAGACTCCTGCAGCTCCGGCCGCAGCCCATGAGGCCCCGTGGCCAGGCTGCACGTGGCTCCTGGCTTTGGCCAGGACCGGGAAGTGTGGGACAAAGGGCGGCAGTGAGAAATGAACAGGCTTCCGAGTGCAGAGAAACAGATGTGAGGCCCTGCCCATCATGGGGCAGACAGGGAGCTGAGTCGGGGTCCCAGGCAAGGCCCAAGTGCAACCTTCCAGCCCAGTGGCGGGTGGCCCTGCTGGCCTCCCTGCAGCCAGCACCCCTTCATAGGAGGCTAAGACCCCTGGAATGTGTGGCCAGGGTGGGATGTGCGGGGGAGGAGGGGCTGCAGCCACGTCAATAAACTCGGTGATGTAGTGAGTGAAACATCATGAAAAATGAAAGCAAATCCTACTCTAATCTCCTCGAACAAAGGCTTTTCAGTTGGACCCGAGCGCCGGGCGCGGGCGGTGGGTATCGCCAGATCTTTTATATTAAATGTGCACCCGGCAGAGTATGGATCTTATTAGGGGAACCACGCTGCCCCGAGAGCCCCTTTCCTGCTCCTGGTGTCTGGGAGGTCAGGCGGGTAAGGCCTGCATCCCGGCTGCAGCCCAGCCACAGCTTGGCGGCCCAAGCTTGGCATGACCAGGACTGTCTGCTGGAAGCCTCCGCCTGCCCGCCTGCCCGTCCCCTCCCAGCCTCTCCATCGGTGTTGGGGAATCTCATTGATTCCAGAGGGATCCTGCTCCGAGCACCCGTCCCACAGGAGCCTGACCCCTCGGCCATCCGTCCCCGAAGAGACGGGCTCCTGCAGGTGCTCTCAGATCTGACCAGGGCTGGCTGTCTCCTGTGCCTTTAAGCTTTCACGCCTGACATCTGCTAAGAACTCGTCTGAGAGGCCGTGGGCCGTTTGTGTGGGGGAGTTTGGGGTTGGGGCAGAATAAACAAAGCTCAAGACCCTGCAGGGAAGAGAGGACCATCATGGGAGCAGAAAACAGGGAGCCCGCTGAGCTGAAGGGCACCAGGCCCTGCCCTTCCGCTAGGCTCGGCCCCCACGCCAAACAGCCCGGCAAAGGAAATCGAATTTGGGGTTTCCCTTACTGGCCAGAATTTTTAATTTAATAAGGGGTGGAGAGATGCTGTTGTATTTTATTTTATTTCTACTTTGAACAGGTTGAATCTTCCCGTAGGGCCCTAGGAAGGCGGCTGCCTGGGAATGAAAACCAGTCCTGGCCTTGCAAATTCAAACCAGGACTTGGAGAGTGAGACGGGCGCATCTGAAAAGAGGGGTGAGAGGCAGGCCGCCCCTTGCAGGGAGCCCGGCTCAGGGAGGGCTGTGGGTCTGGGTGCTCCGGGCAGTGGGCAAAAGGCGCCCGGGTTGGTGGGAAGTAGACCCCTTTTGTTCCTCATGGCGCCTCTGCTCCTGGGGCCAAGGCTGGGACCTGGAGCGGGGCAGATTCTTGGCCACGAATCTGTACCCCGTGCCGTGGCAGAGGGTCCCTGAGTCTCTACAGCTGCTCTTCTTTACCACCCAGAACCCGGCGACTCTTAACTCAGGCCTGGCCTCCAGCCTGGGCTCTGTGGCCTCACATGGGCCACTAGGGGCTGCAAGCTTCTGGTGCCAGGTTCCTAGGACTGTGAGTCTCTGCGGAGGACAGGCCCCAGGGAAGCTGGCCTGGCGGTGACAGGAGGCTGTCCTCAGTGGAGCCCCAAAGTAATGTATCTCTGGGCCACTGCCTAACATAAAGCCCCAGGGGACAGCCATGCCCAGGGGGAGGGGAGACCAAGAGGAATGCTTTCCCCAGACCTGGTGGAGAGTGACCACCCACTGCAGCCTGGAGGCCACAGGTCTTCCTGGGAGCCAGTCTGAATAGACAGCCCGGACTAGTCCCTGCAGTACAGAGCATGGAACACGCGTCCAGGTGTGGGGACCCAGTTTCTCAGGTGAGGCCAGAGCGGTGGGGGCAACCCTGTCTGTGCCTGCTTCCTGGGGAGACTGAAGGCCAGGAAGGTGAGCCTGGAAGCCACCTGCCCTCCTCCCATTCACCCCTCGGACGGCCCTGGGTGGGTCCTGGCAGGCTGAGGCCAGGTGGCAGACTGTTGGTTAGAGGCCGCTGACCCAGGTGTCATTGACGTCTCCTCTCTGGGCCACTCACCTTGATGTGGGCCCTCTGGCCACTGAGAGTGGCTTATCTGGAAGTGCCACATGGCCCTGGTCCCGTGTGGCAGGGCTGCAGGGGACGGAGAGGACTCTCTGAGCCTTAGATATGCCCCATGTTCTCTGAGAACTGCCCAAATGTGCGGGCTCAGGAGGGCAGAGCCAGCGGCAGCCAGATGCAGGGCGGGGCAGTGGCAGGAGGAGGCGCGGATCTGAGTCTGAGCGGCTCCTCTGCCTGCCCTTACCTGGCCAGGCTGGTCAGGGCTCTGTAAACCTGGCCTGTAGTCCAGCACCCAGCAGTGGGCAGGACAGCAGGTGCCCACCACGTTCCAGGCCTCGTCACTCAGGCCACTTCCTCTGACCTGTCAGCCCTGGAGGGGAAGGCGGGGCAGGTGGGGTCAGCCCGATAGCAGTGCTGGGCGTGCACCCCTCGACCTGTGGGCAGCAGCACAGGGTGGTCTCACCACCCTTGAGGCTGATTGAGGGCTCATGGAGGGACATGCCAGGAAATGTCATTGATCCCAGCCTCCTTCCTTCTCCAGATGGACAGACCCTAGGGGGACTCAGGCCTGAGGAAGAACCCCCGATCTTGGGGGTAGCTGGAGGAGGCAGAAGTGGTCTGACTGCAGGGTGGTGGTGGGGACGGCGGTGTGTGGCCCAGGGGTGGGCTGAGGGTGGGGTGTCCTGGAGGGTGGCGGGGTGGCCTGGGGGGGTGGCCCGGGCAGCTCCCAGTGCTGGTTCTGCAGACACCAACTCTCACTGGCTTTGGCCTTGGCCTCAGGCCTCTCTGGCTCTTTCTGTCTCTGGAAAAACCCGCTCGTCCAACCCAAGCCAAACGCACTTCTGCCGAATTTCTCTCTGCCTGATGCTCTGACATTTCTGCCTTGCTAAGGCTGGCCAGCGCCAAGGGCAACATGTCCCTGGGATGGGAGCGTCTGGCAGCTGGGTCTCGTTGAGAAGGTCCGGGCCTCCTCCGCAGGCACGGCGGCCCTCCTCACATTGCTCCAGCCAAGTCCAGCATCCCACCTCGCAGTCCTGAGCCTGGCAGAGGAGGCCGGGCCTGGTGAGAGGGAGGGGACAGAGTCAGGATGGGGTGCACTCCTGTCATCCCCAGGCAGGGCTTCCCCCTGTGACACTAGCGTGGGCATCTGCTCGGCCCTTTTTGCCTCCCCTGAACCCCTCTTTGCCAAGTTACCCCCTGTCATCGACAGGCCACACGGGGAGACTGAGTCCCAGACGCATGGCAGCTTGCTCTGGGCCACTCAGCTGTGGCCCCCGCAGGGCTGAGCAGCTGTGCGCCAGACGCCTGCTCTGGAAATGCAGGCCACCGGGTGCTGCTGCCCTGGGTGCTGCTCGCTCAGTTCTGGAGGAGCCCTGAGTCGAGGAGGCGACTGTGGGTCCCTCGCCAGGCCCTGCTGCATTTCTAAGGAAGAGAGAAAGGGCCCTTTCCTCAGAACCGGTCACGGCAGGCTGGGGCATTTGTAACGTGCTTGGACCTCTGGAGGGGCACTGACCCCGCTGCGCCTGGCCCCTTGGAGCAGAGCGCAGCGCAAGCGAGGCGCAGGGCCAATGGGACCGGTGTCCCCGCGCTGCCCAATTCATTAAGGGCTCGGCTCCTTTGTGGGCCCCGAGCTCCGGGCCCATTGCTGTCAGGCGTAATGACAGGGGCATTGGAGGCCCGGCAGCAATTAACAGGCTGCTTAATTAGCACGAGGAGTGGGATTGAGAGCGCTGATCTTCCCGTGAAGCTGTGCAGAGCGCGGGCAGTTATCTGATTATGCATTGATCGCGGGCTAACCTCGTCCTTAGGTAATCGTCTCCGTCTTGCAATCTGTGAATATACAACTGTTTAAATATTCCAAACTGAACTGTCTCAATCAACGAGGGGAGAAAGGGGCCATTGTGGCCCAGGCGCCGCTGGCCTCCCTTCCCGGCCCAGCTCCTCTGGCTTGTAGAGGCAGCAACAGTCCCTGCGGCCCTCACTGCCTGCCCAGTGTGTCCAGCCAGCTGCACCTGGGAAAACGTCTGCTGGGCCAGTGGCACCCCCCGCCCAGCCCTCACTTTGCCTGGCAGTGCTGCCCTTCCCTGTGCTCTGGAGGCAGCAGGACAAACCCATGGTACAGATGGACATGGTGAGGCCTGAGAGTCTGATGGCAGCTGCACAGTGGGTGCCGCGGCTGGGTCCAGGCGGCCCTTGGCAGGAGGGAGCTGTGAGCACTCATGCTCCTTCAGAATCTCGCTGGTCCAGTACCTGCTGGGCTCTCGAAGGGACCCCACGCTGTAGGGAAGATGCTCTGGCCCAGATGATGGGCCAACAGGCAGAGGCAGAGCTGGGGTCTGGTGGTCATGGCACAGAGACAGGCGAGGCCAGCCACGTTCCAGAGCGGCTTCTGGTTCCATGTGGCCTGCACTCTGGTGTCAGGGCCAGTGCTTGCTGCCCTCCCTCTGTCCATTCTGTGGACTCTGCGGGACTGGGCCTTGTTTCCTCAGGCTCAGCCAGAAGGCCCTGGGTAGGCCCATGCAGCCCCTGTGCCCAGGAGTCAGGCAGGACTGCCACTGGGTCCCGGCCATGTTTGCCGGGTAGCCCCTCCTACCAGGCTTGGCCCAGCCTGGGTGGAGCTGGAGGCTGGCGGTGGGAACACGGTTTAGATGCTAGTTTTAAAATGAAAAGGGAAAGGCCCAAGTGAAAAGAGAGAGAGAGGCCCAGACGGTCTCTTGTTTTGCAAAACTCAAAATAGATTTCAGCACTGTGCTTTTTAGAGACAGATCTTTGCACTCTTCTGTGGTCCTCGCTTGACCTCTCCCGGCTCCTGGCAGGGGACCCTGTTACGACTTGGCATGGAGTTGTTCCAGATGCATAGCCGGGGTGTGCACACTGTGCCAGAAGCTGATATATGTTGGTTTCTTGAACTTTGCCTGTCTTGTTTGCTACTTCTGATATCATCTTACTCAGACGATGCCCTCGTGAGATAGGGCCCCCACCCTTCAACTCTGTGGGTGCAGCCAATGTATTTCGTTTTGCCGCTTGCACGATCCATGTGTCTGGGGAGAAAGGAAACCGGCTACCCGCGGCCCAGTCCCGGATTCCCCGGGCACTTGGGGAATCTTTATCGAGCTCGAATGATTAGACCTGGTTTCTGGTTTCATTTTGGAAGACCGGCTGCTGAGCAGATCCCTGCGGCCTGTAAAACGATCCAGATGCTCTGGGCTGCTGGGCTCCCTTGGTGCTGGGACAGTAGGCCGGGGGTCGGCAGACCTCCCTTGGCCATGCCACTGCGGGGCAGAGGTCGCGCCTGCGTCTGGAGCAGGAGGCCAGTTTGCCCATGTGAGTAGGAGGTTGAGGGGTCCCTGTGGAGGCAGAGCGTCCCTGTGCAGAGGAACAGGGCCTACTACAAGCTCAGGCCCTACGCCCTCGCGGCCAACCAGGGGCCTGGCTACCCAGAGAAGAAGGTGGGGTGGTGTGGCTGCGGGGCAGGGCTACGAGGGAGGAGTGCTTAGGGTCAGCCCTGGGTATGGAGGGGCACCTGGTGTCTGGGGACACTCTCCTGAGCCTCCTCCCAAAAGGCCATTTCCTGAGCAGGCAGCCAGCACGCGTCCCTCCACTTCAAGGCACTGGGATGAAAGCCTGTCCCTGGGGCCGGCCTTGCTGCTGAAGGGTCACCTCCCTGTTCCATCGAGAAAGACTTGTTCCGAGTGTTCTGAGAGGAAGGCTGGGGTCTGTCCACACGCGTGCTCTGCTTTCCCTGGACGGGTGACCTGTGAAAGGGAGACAAAGAGCAGGAAGTCTGACGGTCAGCAAGGGGGACTGATTGCTGCCTCAACCCTGGGTGCCTTGTCCTACAAGGTCTGGGAGGCCACGAAGTCAACTTCTGATTTTTTAAATTTTATCCCAAGCAATGTGAATTAAAAACGTTGGGGGGTGGCTCCTGGCCCCTTTTCTTTGGATCATGGGATGCCATTGCTGCCCCTAGAAGCTTAAAGCCACGGGCTGGGGATGTGGCTCAAGCGGTAGCACGCTCGCCTGGCATGCGCTGGGCACTTGGTCCGATCCTCAGCACCACACACAAAAAAATAAAATAAAGATGTGTGTCCACCGAAAACTAAAAAAAAAAAATTCTCTCTTTCTCTCTCTCTGTAAAAAAAAACAAAAAACAAAACTCTCTTTCTCTTTTCTCTCTCTCTAAAAAAAAAAAAAAAGAAAGAAAGAAAGAAAATAAAAGAAGCTTAAAGCCAGGGTTTCGGGGGGCTCCCCAGCACCCCAGGTGGCCCAGCACGGTGACTTTTCTCCCAGTGGGACTTGCAGGCCTGCGGCCCAGGGCTGTGAGGGGCTGTGAGGGGCTGCAGGCCTGGGAGTGGGGAGCGGGCCGTAAGAGGAGGTGGCTGGCAGGAGGGAGAGCGCAGGCCGTCGTGAAACTGCAGGTAACTGTGCAGAGGGCCCGGCTGGTGTCAGGGGCCACATGTGGGTGCCCAGCACTCCGGGAAGCCCCTGGGCACAAGAGACCCCACCCCTCGCTTACGAGCCTGAGCCCCTGCCTTCTCGGGGGCCTCGTCCTGACGTGAGACACCCGAGTCTCACCCTGTGCTTGGATCCCTGGGCAGACAGATGCCACCACCGTGGCAGAGTGGCCACAGTGTGTCTGACAGAGCTGGAGAAGTCAATGCCTCTATTTCCTGAGAGAGTGGTGATTTATTTGAACCAAAGTGACCCTCCTTTGGTCCAGACTGCTTTGAGCCTGTTTGGTTAGGAGTTCTGGGGCTGGGGTTGGAGTCCAGGGCTTGGACAGGGCTGCCCAGCTAGGCCCACCCCCGGGACTGGGACGTGGGCCCCCTGCAGTCAGGAATCTGTTTCTTCCCCAGACGTGGGGAGACAGGCCTGCTGTGGTCACCACGGCGATGCTTACAGGGCGGAGGGCCCTTGCAGCCATGCAGGCCTCCGTGGACAGTCCTGCTTCTCACCATGCTGTTGGGGCCACTCGGTGACTCAGGTGGGATTTCCTGTGGTGACAGCCATGGGCCCCGGCTCCTGTGTGGGCTCTGAGGGAACTGCCTGGCCCAGGTCACAGCCATGCCTGGCAGCCTGGCTTCCCCACCTGGGAGCAGGAGGCCCTGGGCTGGTCGGCTTCTCTGGCCCGGGTGTGCCTCTGCGCAGCAGGACCTGCCTCTCCCACCTGCCCTCCGTGTTTGTGCACATCTCTTCTCCTCTGTGATATATAACTTAATTGATGGGATAAATCCCCAACATCAGAGTCACTGGTAGTTCTCCTCTTTGTGAGGTCACCAGTTCTTAGCCTACTCAAATGTGGATCAATACATACTGGAGGGAAGGAGGCCCTGCCTCCGCCTTGGGGCTGGGGAGACTCACCCTTCACACCCACCAAGGCCCTGCGGGCTCTGGACCTTAGGCTGCTGGGCTGCGAGGGGTGAGGCTCTGCCTTGGGGGCCACCCCAGTATCCCTGGGGAGAGAGAAGCACCGGCCATGTCCAGAGCTCTCCCAGTGTCATCTGAAGAAAGCCCCAAGTTGCCCACGGGCCCTGGCTCTGTGCCCACCACCTGGCGTCTTTGGGGGAGCGCAGGGTCTTGGGGTGGGTACTGATGAAACTGCTGTTCTCAGTGAGAAGCCGGCAGAGCCCTGGTCCCCACATCTGACCTGGTTCTGGGGCTAGGCGTGAGTGGGGGGCCTGGCAGGCACTGACGGGTGGCATGTGGGCCTTGGAGTCTCAGCCTACATGGGGCCTAGCTGGCTGGGGTCCCAGGGGGGAAGGGGGGCTCTGGAGCCAGCAGGGAGCTGGGCTCTCCTCAGAGGCCACAAAGGCCAGTCTGGACCCTTCATTGTGCCCCACATCCCAGAGCCCTTTACAAGCTGCACACAAGGCCCAACACCACAGTGACAGGAGGCCTGGAGGGGCTGCTCCTGACCCGGGCTGCGTGGCCTGGGTCCTGCCCCCCCCCCCCCCAGGCCGCGGCTCCACTGGCCTCCTCACCACGGCCTTCCCCAATCTGTTTTCCAGCTTGCCTGGGGCAGGTCGGTTCTGGTTCTGAATGGTCAGGCCTCTGTGCCTCTCTGCCTCAGGGCTGGGGTGCCCCCTGTTCTTGGGGAGACCGTGTTGTGAGCGGCAGGGCTAGGGGGCGAACGCGCTGGGTGCAGGCCCCCTCCTCCCTCCGGGGGACCTGGCTGCACCCACAGTTTCAGTGATTTATTCTTGTCTTTATTATCTTTGCACTCCTGTCTGATATTTCAATTCAGGGGAAGGCAAGAGCCCTTTTCCATTTTAAACGTTCCTCCTCGTTGTCTGGCTTCTTTTCTTCCCCTTTGAGAGGAACTCGGATTTTTTTTTTTTTTTTCCAGGTTCAAGGGTTGAGAAAAGGTTTATTCATAGGGTTGTGCATTTCTAGGGTAAAGGTAGGGGACTGGGAGCTTTGTGATTTTTAATTCTTCCCACGGGGGCATGTGATCTCTCTCTCAAGTTATTTAAGACTATTTTTTAAAAAATGGTTTTACTAAAATTTTGTAGGTCTGTTCATACACATTCAACACATTTCTCAATGAGTTTTACCTTAAATGATTTTTTTTAAAAGCAGGAGAGTAAAAGAAAATATGTTTAAGTGTGAATAATTAAAACTCTTACCTCCCCTCACTGAATACCTTCAATATAAGGAAAAAATTTAAAGGAGCCAATTCTAGAAACCATAAGAAAATATCTGCACGCCTCTGGGAAATGAAGGTCCTCCTGTGTGCACCGGCTCCTGGGTGCCAAGACAAGTCCCCGTCAGGCCTGGGCGGTGGGCTCTGCGGGCCGGGCCAGGCTCAGCCCGGGTTGGACTCTGGGGGCCACACCTCCCGGAGGCTGGGCCGCGCCTTGGCCTCAGCCCTGGAGCTGCGGCCCCTGTGGCAGGCGAGGCCCTGTGCTCAGCTCAGCCTTCCTTGTCTCCCTCCCGGCCCAGCCCCAGCCCGGGTCCTAGATAAGCTGTTAAATTAGCCCCATAATACTTAAAATGCTAGTCCGTTTAATATGTAAACAATGACAATTTTTTTTCAAAGGGTTTAGGATTTAAATTAGTTTTTTAAAAACCCAATTACTGCCATTTAATTCGGAGGAGAGAGTTCTTTATGTGCTAATTATATAGTTGGGAAGTGGGCAATCAAGGGCACAATGGGCATTAAGGGCACTTTTTAAAGGTCTAAACTTATTTATCTGAGTTTGGTGTTTGGAGGCTGAGTCCTGGACCCTGCAGCGGGAGCAGCCAGGAGGGCAGGGCGGGGATGGCGGGTCCTGAACCTGGAGGGGGGGCAAGGCGCTGCACAGCAGAGCAGAAAATGTGGCTGCCGAAGGGTCTTTTTATTTGGGTAGTATCTGGGCAGAGGAGGGGAGGGTTAAGGTGGAGGAAGACAGAGGCTTGGGCCTTGTCTTTAGTGCTTTAGGCCCTTAAGGCGCTCACCACACGGAGCCCTCCAGAGCCTTCTGGAACCTTCTGGGTCTTTCCAGAACCTTCCAAAGAGCACACAGGTATTCTACGAAGTGGCTGAAGTGCGGGGAGTGGTCTCACTCCAGGTTACTCACCACCCCATACCCTGGGGGCTGAGTGGATCTTGGGGGTGGACTCTTCCAGTTGCTCAAGTGTCTCTCTCTTTCCCTCCCCTCTCCCTCCTTCTCCCCTCACGTATTTCCTCAACAGATCCGGAGCCCACATAAGGCCTGGAATGTTCTAGAGCTGGAGAAGTCAATGCCTCTATTTCCTGAGAGAGTGGTGATTTATTTGAACCAAAGTGACCCTCCTTTGGTCCAGACTGCTTTGAGCCTGTTGGTTAGGAGTTCTGGGGCTGGGGTTGGAGTCCAGGGCTTGGACAGGGCTGCCCAGCTAGGCCCACCCCTGGGACTGGGACGTGGGCCCCCTGCAGTCAGGAATCTGTGTTTCTTCCCCAGACGTGGGGAGACAGGCCTGTCGTGGACACCTCGGTGTGTCTGACTCTGGACGGCGATGCTTACAGGGAGCACTGCAGGGGGCGTGGGGGTTTGAACCGGTTCCTGTGGCAGGTGCACTGCGTGCCGGCTGGCGAGTGGGCTGGACGTCTGACTGGGGCATGTCACTGCAGGCAGCTCTGGTAGGTGAAGTGGCCCGGATCCCAGACATCAGGCGGTACATGTTGTCCATCCAGCCAGCGGCTCCACAGAGGCTGACCCCCTGAGGCCCGGTGTGGCGCCCACCCCAGCCTGCCCCTCCAGGTGCACCGAGCTCTCTGGAAAGGCACCGGCAGTGGCTCCCAGGGAGGAGTGCTGCTGGGAGGAGCCCCCCACCCGGCAGGTTCCGCCTTCTCTTTCCACTCGCGCAGGAAGCACAGCTGCTTCTCCCCTGGCCAATCTGGGGGGCTGCTCAAGAGTGTTTTCCAAGCGTGTCTTGCAGAGGGCAGAATAATGCAGCTTGGTTTTCTGGAGCCACTGTCCCTGCTCATTTGTGAAACCAGACCCTTCATAAGTGCTGGGTTGTCTTCAGCCAACCTGGTCACCAGGGGCAGGACTCTCCAGAATTGGTCCCAGGCACCCACCAGCCAACAGAAGTGATTCCCAGGGACCTTCCCCCACCCTCACCAGACCCGCCCTGGCGGGCCCTGGACTGTGGCATGGACAGTCCTGGGTCACTCAGCCTAGGGATAGCAGAGCAGGGCAGACAGAAGGAGGTCCCTGGGGCAGAGGAGAAGCCCCCTTGAGCAGGAGGTGGTGCAGCCTGCGGGGTCGAGGGTGCTGGGGCAAGTGCTCACGTGGGGGAATCTGCAGTTATTTTGCACTGGCCAATCCCGGCCTCCTCCTGTTGTGTGAGGGCAGCTCAGAAGCTCAGCCTGAAGCAGGATGAGGGGTGAGCCCAAGTGCCTGGGGAGGTGGGAGGGGCAAAGTTTCCTGAGGAGCCAGAGCCCAGTGTCCCCAAGATCAAGGTGTCCCTCCTGGCTCTGCAGAGTCAAGATGGAGCTGGGAAGAAAGTGAAAGTGCTGGAGGGTGGGGATCCGACAGAATGGGCCTCAGAGTCCCCAGGCAGGGCAAGCCTGCAAGCCTGAAGGGGCCTGGTGGGTGGCACTCCTCTTGACTTCTGAGGGAGGACTTGGCCAGTGGCAGAGGTGCAGGCAGTGACAGCTGTGGAGTGAGCCTGGAAGCCCCCTGCCCACAGGACCTCCTCTCCACGCCTCCCAGGGCTGCGGCAGGCTCCCGTGTGCACTGGGGAAGCCGGGTCCACCCTGAGGTCAACTGCACAGGCGTGTGGGGGCCTGCAGGACCCACCTCTTCTGGTCGGGGAAGCAGAAACAAGAAAAGTAAAAAGGCCCCGGAGTCAAGGCCCGGCCTTGAAGGACCTTGACCTAATTGGTGCTGCACGTCAGCACCGGCACCTAGAGTGTTCGAAGAAGCGAAGATTAGACTTAAAGCGATTAGACAACTTACTTTTCTTTTTCAAGACATTAGCTGGTCAAAAATGACAAAAATGTCCTTAAGCTCAGACGAGGCAGAGGCAGGAACAGGCGGCCTTTTGTTTGACCAAGGGGCCTGACCACCCGAGCCTGCGTGGGGCACCCAGGAACCCACCTCCCCGCGAGCCAGCAGAGGGAATCGCCAGGAATTAGCTGGGGATTAGCTGGCCGAGCTGCCGGTGTGGCCGGGGAGCTGCTGGCCACCCACAGGCCAGGGCCTGGGAGGCTGGGGCCTGGGAGTCCAGCTCCTGCATGCCGGCCACCAGCTGGACAAGGGGTTCCTGGGGGAAGGACACCTTTCTCATAGTGCTGACTGCTATACCCCTAGAAACCCGCGGGGGCCCCAGGAGGCCTGGTCGGATGCCCCCTGGAATGGGGGAGAGCCCAGCTGGCCCTGGGGAGGGTGGACCTCGCAGGCTCTTCCTGTCTTGCAGACACCATCTATGACGCGACATTTTCTCAAGGAAAGAAAACACAGGAGCCCACATTTCTTATCTGAGGCAAACAATGAGCTCCCGTGGTCCTGGGAAGGGGCAGCTCAGCAGGTCCTGAGCAGGCTCGGCCCTGCCCAGCCTCACAGCTCTGGTGCCCCAGGGCTGCCCCGGAGCCTCCTCTCTGTGTGGGCAGGTGACACACCAGCTGTGAGCCTGGAAACCTGAGCCCAGGGGCTGAATGCAACCTGGCGTGGCAATGACAATGCAAGGGTCTCCTCACCGGCTCTGAGCCCGGCATTGTGGGCCCAGCACACCCTCCTGGGGCTTAGGCATAATTACAGGGTCCGGTTACCCGGAGAAACAGGTATTCACATGGTTCAGCCCAAACCTCTACCCAGCTGGACCCTGGCTTCCCCAGCCCTCCCTCCCCTCCCTGCTGCCTCTGGTCTGTGTCTCCCGTGCCCTTCCCTGCACCCTCCTTGGGACCCGACCTCAACCTCCCCTGTCCAGAGTGCGGAGCCTAGGGAAGGGTTAGGGCCACCCTTGGGGGACAGGGGCTGAGCGTAGGAGGACAGGGCAGCAGCTGAAGGCAGAAGGTCCAGGGGCAGGAGATTGTTTTCCTTGCATTGTCCAGAGCCACAGGACAACAGGCTTGGGGCGGGGCAGGGGCCCGGGATCCCCCCTGCCCCCGGAAGATGGGCATCCTCCATGGCCTAGCTGTGGACTGCCCACCCCGGGCCCTCCCACTGGGCCCAGCTCGGGGCTGATATGAGCCTGCAGATGGATTTGGGGACCCAGCCCCAGCAAGGGCAGCAGTAGGGAGAGAAAGACCTGGAAGGCAGCCGGCTGAGTGGGGTCGAGGTTCTCCACGTGAGGGAGGCCACGGGGGAGGCTCTGCTGTCCCTTTGACAGACAGGAAGTGGAGACCCAGGAAAGGAACAGAGTGGCTTTGAGGTAGCTCAGCCGGGGCTTGGACCCAGGCCTGACCCCATCAAAGGCCCTCCCTGAACAGAGAGTCGGGAAGCCTGGCCTGGCTTGGAGGTGCGACGATCCCCAGGTCCTTGTGTCGACCCTGCTCATGGGCAGCTCTGGAGGCCTCTGAGGGCATGTGATTTCCTTGGTGTCCAGGCCACAGAGCGGGGAGTCTCTCGCCCTTGACTCTGGCTGCCAGGTGTGGACAGAGCAGGGGTTCATCTGGCATCTCCTGCAGAGCCCCCACTTCTCGGCTCTCCTGAGGACCACTCCTCCCTAGTGCCCCGCCCGCCACAATCAATATTTCATCCATCCCATGCTGTGTGATGGGGTGGCCCCGGCTCTAGGATGCTGGAGCTGACCTTGTTACAGCCCCGCTGCCTGAGGTGCCTGCAGGAGCTCTGGGTTGGGGAGAGGCTGCCGCAGAAGGAGGTCTCAGCTCTGGTCATCAGACATGTGGGGTGGACGGGAAGGGTTGGTGGAAGGAGGCTTGTCCCATCTGACAGATAAGGGACCTGAGTCACAGAGGCAGCATGGAAGGCAGCTTTCCGGCCCCAGCCTGGGGTCTTGTGCCAGGACAGGGCTACCTGGCTGTCTGCACACTGCCTTCCTGGCCCAGGTGTCTGGGGCACCAAGGGCAGGGCAAGTCCAGCAGCAGTGCCCTCAGGCTGCCCTGGCTTCCCCACCCCTGGCTGCCGCCTGGCCTGAGCAAGCATGTGAGGTGGGTCACACGGTGCAGATTTAGACGCAAGCCATCGCGTCTGAGAGCTGAATGGGAAGTCACCCATGCTCCTTCCTGCAAAGCCTCCTCATGTGTGTAGAGAAATTCTAGGGACAGTCCTGCCTGCTGGGGTGGTGGCCAGTGCTGACCTCAGCGTGTGCCTGTCCTTGGAGGCCAGGGCCTGCCAGCATGGAGGGCAGGGGCCAGACTGAATGTGGCCGGGTCTGAAGGCCACCTGAGAGAACTCCAGAGGAGGCGGCTTTGTGTGGCCCTTGGAGGGCGGAGGCAGCCTTGTCACCCAGAAAAGCCCAGCTCCTTCTTGCCCCCAGCAGCTGGGGACAGGGCTCCCTCCAAGAGGGCTGCTGAGATGCCTGGATGCTGTGGTCCTGCTGAGTTCCAATTGTCCTTCCCCTGAGCGCTGGCCACAGGAGGAGCTGGCCTGTCCAGAGTCCGGGCCCTGCAGGCCAGCCCTTCTCGTCCACTGCCTGACGGTTGTAGGCCCACCTGCGGGTGACCAAGTGCCCCAAGGCCCCTGGGGGCCTAGCCCTGGAGGGGCTGAGCCCGGGGCCACGCGGGAGGGACTGAAATCCCCAGATCTGACTGGGGCAGTGGGGAGCCTGCCGGGACTCGGGGTCCCCCCGAAGGTCACCCCTGGCCTCCGCCCCCTGCCCGCGAAGGCTTACACTGCTCACAATAACGGATTTGTCGCTCGTGGGGAAGGGAGGGGCCGACCCCTTTTCACATAACTTTTTACGTCTCCTGCCATTTCTCGCTGTGTTCTCCCGGCCGGTCCTCTGCGTTCTTGGGCGTTCAGGGAAAAACATGGGGCCACCTTCAGCCCGGCAACACAACTGGGCATGACTCCGTGTGAACCAGGGGCTGGCTCCAGGTGCCTCTTCTGACACTGAAGCTTTTTGCATGTGTCTGTCTCTGAGCGAGTTGGAGCAAAACCATCAATTAGATGCAAAAGCTGGCAGCCAGGTCTTAAAGGGACAGGTCCAGGGGGCCTGCTGGCTGGTAGAGGTGCATCTGAGGCTGCCCTGGGCCAGCACCAGCTCCGAGGACCAGGACCCTGTGTGCCCTCCACCCTGGTGTCACATCTGTGACTGCAATGCCAGCTGGGGGTGCCTGCACCCACATTCTGAAGGTTCACTCCCTGCACCGGTGATTAAGTCCCTAGTGGATATGTCCTCAGCTCCTGCTGGAATCCACATTTTCTTCCGGTACTTGGAGATGCTCAGGAGTGGGGGCAAAGTTTGGCTAGAAAGAAACTGGCAAACCCTAATGTTCTATCACAACTCCCTCCTTGTAGAATAAGGGACCAGCACTGCAGGGAGAGGGAGAATATGATTCTGGAAAGACCTGGAAGGTTCCAAAAGGCTTTCGCTGGCCCCGTGGGTGCCGGTGCCCGGGGCCTGCTAGCCGAGGTTGCTGGCACGGTGGCTGCAGGAGCTTGGGCTCCAAGCATGGTGTGAAGCCAGGCACACCTTTCCCGGGCCTGGGGGTGGGCGGCCAAACGTGAGATTCATCTGGTTTTGATGCTGTTTTCGGGTCGCGTGAATAAGGGCAGCGAGGACCATTCCTCAGCTGCGCTCACCTCCCCCTCGGCCGGTTTCCCCGTGTGCTGTGGGCGTTCAACTTCGCCCTTTGGGATGAGATAATGAGGCTTCTGTTGGTGGCGGAGGCTTGAGTGGGGGCTTCAGAGTCCAGTCCTGAGAGACCGTTTGTCTCTGACTTTTCCATGTAGATCCATCTAAACTCGGACGCCCCCTCACTTTTCGGCTTGGTCTCCTAGGGGTGGAGCACAGCTGGCTGTGTGTTGGGTGGATTGGACCCCAGCTGGGTGGCCATGGCTCCCTGTGGAGTGTGCTCAGGCCCCAGGGCCAAGCGCGTCAGAAACACAGCACGCAGGAACTCTTCCTGCCCCGCGCCGCACCGTGGCGGCCTGCCTCCCTCCCTCCCAGGAGAGCCGGGCGTTTGCATGAGGACCTGGAAGCAGCAGGACTAGAGGTGCTCTCTGTGACCCTGGGGTATGGAGATCCATGTTTAAATAATGAACCACGGGCCCCTTTGCCCAAAGCGGGCAGTAGATTGATGTAGGCATCTTGCGTTTGTGAATGCCGATCACCCAGGAGAGCCACTGGATGGAGCAGCTAGTAGGGACTGGGGCCAGCTGGGGCTCAGACACCCAACTTCCCACAGGGGCCGGGGCGAGCAGTGCCGCATCCCGGGGGCATTCTGCACCGCCAGCTCACTGCCTCGATGATGCCTTTGCAAATAAGAGTGTGCTGTGTGCCTGCCTCCCGGACTTCTTGCCTAGGCCCAGAGTCTGGGTGCAGACCTCCGTGTGCAGCCAGCTGGCCCAGTACACCCACTCCGGAGTGCATGCGCTTGGTCCTGCTTCCCGGTGACTCTGATCCAGCCAACGAAGGACCCACGGCTCCGGGCTGCCTCTTCTTCCTCAATCCTGTTCCCAGAGCCGTCCCCTCTCCTGCCCCAGCCCAGGCTCCAGCGGAGCTCCCGGACCTTGAGCCCTGATAGGCCACTTTTAATCACATCTGCTGGTGGAATAGGTCAGTTTCAAGTTACTGCCGTGGCCCCCGCCGTGATCTCCCTCCGAGAACTGACTGCGGCAGGCTCTGGTTTTAGAGTCATCAGCAAGACGGGCCTTTTAGAGCAGCGTGTTAGGACAGCAGAGGCTCTGGGAGCTGATTATTTCTTTTATTTCAAATCTGACATCAGCAGCGCCCAGAGAGGTCTCTCTCCTGGCGGACGCAGTCTCCGGATGGCCGCATTTGCCATCTATCTTGGTTTGGGAACCTGGTTTTTATTAAATTTAATTGCTTCCTTTTCTGGCCTTAAATCAAGGGTGGCCTCAAAACAGGGACAGCATCAATTTAATTTAATTACTCCGCACTGCAGCCTCCTGAGCCAAGATGTGGCTACTGGGGTCTCATACAGGGCCCCAAACTCAGGACAAGCCCAGAGGCCTGGACAGGGCCGGGAGAGAGGTGTGAGCCCTCAGGGGAGGGTGCCGGAGAGGGGCCTGGGCTCAGAACCCCAGTCTCCCTGACCCCCACTGGTCCCAGCCGAGGACAGGCTCATTGACAGGCTTACTTTCCACTTGCCATTAAGGCCACACTGGTCCCTAACTCAGGGGCAATTCATTAAGAGCCATTTATCTTATGCAGCTATATTTTACACGCAGAGCCCAGCTCAGGACTGTAAAACCCGAGGCAGCCTAGACACGGGGCAGCTCCGAGCAGCACGTGGGGCATGCCACCTCGGGCGTCCCTCCAGGCCCCCACAGCCTGTGCGGGTCCTCCTCTAGGTTTCCAGAGCTTGCGTCTGAGGGCAGAATGGGCCTGGCCTTGGCATGGCCGGGCCCAACTGCAGTCCCCACAGAGGAAAAGCCGGTGCTGCCGGGGAGGCTCCTGGCCAAGTGGTCGGCCTGAGCCTGAGCACAGAGCAGCTCCCTCCCAGCTCGGGTCCCTTTCCCCCAAGTGGCAATCCCGCAGCAAGGGCAGCCTGGCAGCTGTCTCCGGCAAGTTCCACCAGACGCCTCCCGAGCAGCGAGGGCGCAGCAAGAGCCATCCTGCCTGTGTTGGCTCCCCGGAACTCGGAGGAAAAACACGGAAAATTATTAAGATGATTTGTTAAATAATAGAAAATGTTTTTCATTTCCCAATTCCCAGCTCTGGCTAAAGCCATCCTCCAGCTGTCTGCTTCTCATTCCTTAATATTTAGACTTATGGGCCAATTTGAGGGCATTTTCTCTTTCTGCCGTGATTAATGCTTCTATGAGGTAATGTCATCACAAGTCACCCACCTGCCCTGTCAGCTCGGCATCAATCTCGCTGGGCTGGGCGGTAATTTATGACTGGTGCCGGCAATTTGCAAACCTAATGGGGAGGAGGGTACGAGGAGCCGGCTCGGAGCCCTGTCTGCAGCCTCGTCAGTCTCCCCCCCATTAGCAGAACAAATGGCGCAGAGATCAGACATCATCTCCAAGGCTCGATAAATATTTTATCAGCCATAATGGAAATTGTCAAATTGATCTAATTGTACAATACGTTATCAGTGAGATATCAAAGGCGGCCTGGCCTCTGCCCGGACCCTCCTCGGCTGCCCCGGCGGCAGGGATGGGAGTGGGAAGCCAACCAGCCGCTGCTCCTGGCGTGGTGTGAATAATGCCCTGGCCACAGCGGCCCGTTAAGGAGATGATAAATTTTGTGGAAATAAATGATTTTATTCTGTGAGCTTTGCCAGGCTTGATTTTTGAGAGAGAGGGACAGAGAGAAATAGACAAGAGAAGGTGAGACAAACTCAGAACTTTCCAGAAACATTGGATCCATCCTGCAATCTTAGCTGGGGGGGCCCCTGGGGGGAGTGCAGCCCTTCAAAATTGCTCACTTGGACGCAGATGCCAAGCGAAGAGCCGCCTGACCCACACGGCCCTGCGCAGAAGCCTGTGCGCCGGCAAAAGGGACTCCTTCTCAGGTCCTCAGAATCCAGCGGCCCTGGGCTGAGGTGGGCCTGAGCGTAAGGTGCTTCCTTGAAGCTCGGGGTCACGGTGTGCATGCCGCGGGGGTGGCGGGGACACAGGCCTGGCTGAGCCAGGTGCAAACCTCCAGCCTGTAGGAGCTGCTGCTGCCTCTGAGCTGGGCTCACGAGAAACCGAAAGCGCCCGGCCTGGCTCCCTCCTCCGTGGGTTTCCTGGGGTCTGGTCCTTCAGAGGGGGGGAGGCTGGGCCCTGGTGAAGCGTCTTTCACAGCCAGGCAAGACCTTTTGATTTCTAGAACAAACAGCGATGTATTAGGCCTGCAGCAGATTTACAAAGCCGAGTGAAAACATCTGGGCTGGCTAATGACTAGCGGCCCAGCTGAAGGCGGGAGCCCTGTCCCTGAGCGGGGGCAGGGGCTGGCTTTCCTGGCTCTGGACAGAGGAGGCTTGCACCTTGGCCCTCCTGCCCCATCTCAGGCTGCTCCAATAAAGCATTTATCTCACTTGCAAAATCGCTTCTGGGCCTCAGGGTAGGTTCCAGCTTAGGGCACGCACACAAACGCCCCAATGCTCCCGTTTCCTTCCCAAGGCAGACTCCCACAGCTGATGTCAGGAGGTGAGTGGCTCAGAACCAGGGGGGTCTGGGGAGTCAGGACAAACAGCCTCCGTGGGTCCCTGTGCACGCCCAGTGTGAGCACAGCCCTGAGGCATCTGGATTCCCAAGCTCCCCCGGAGAGGATATTTACCTGGTGCAAGCCTTATCGCAAGAAGGTCCCGGAAGTTCCTGCGATCACCTGCCGGCCAAGCTGGGGGAAGCAGGGAGCTCCAAGGGTAAAGGGTTCTGAGCAGGGAGATTCTTCAGCAGCCTGCTGGGACCCTGGATGTTGTGTGCTGCCGAGGGTCAGCCCCGGGCACAGCTGCTGGGGCCGAGCACACCAAGCGGGCTGCTTGATGTTCCCCACGTGGGTTCCCGGCAGCACCCTGAGGCGGGTCGCAGATGCTCAGTAACAGCTCTACTTTTAGGGCCCTCAGCCTTCCCTGCACGAGGAGTGCACTCAGAGCTCCCCTCCTGCCTGCCGTGGCCCGTAGTTCTAAACAGAAGTAAGGGAGAAAGTCTGGTGTCTGGGTGAGCTGTGCCTCCTTCAGCCGGGGTCAGAGGGGCAGTTCCCATGGGGCTCGGTGTCTGGGTCTCTGGTTTTCACTGGGCATCTGGTGGAGGTGCTCAGCCATGCTGGTGGGCCTTCCGCCTACGGGCAGTGTGGGCGGCGTGGCATGGGTCTGAGCTCAGGGCTGAGGCACTCTGCTGCCGGCTGGGCAGGGCGTTGGGACCCTGGGGCATCAGCCCCCACTTGATCTGGCCTGGGCTCTCCTCTATCTTCTTACAAAAAATAATAATAATAATAACAATTTTTGAAAGGGCCAGGGAAAGGGCCAGGCGGGTCTCATGGGTGTCCGGAGCACACCGCGGAACCGAGCTGCAGCCTGGGGGAACAGAGAGGGGGTCTGAGGAGGTCTGCTGTGCGCATTAGCTGGAGGGGGAGCCAGAGGCCCTCCTGGCTGGTCTTGAAGGCCACCCCTGCTGGACTCTCGCCCCCGACGGGGCCCCTCGCAGCCCCCACTCTCTTCAGTTTCCTCACTGGGGTCCTCGGGGCCCCCTCCCATGGCTTGGCAGACCTCTGTGTACCCTGCCCCATGGTGAATGGGCCCCTGCAGAGTAGGAGGGAGCCTGGGAGAACCAGTCCCAGAAGCTGGTCACCACTGCCCACAGAGGAAGGCCTTGGGGGCCACTGTGACCACCCTGCCCAGGAAGGTGGGAGGGAGCAGGCCATCTGTGGGACGGCTGCAGGTCTGGGCTCCCAAGTGAGCTTCCACAGCTCACCCAGGGTGGCTCTGGGAACTGCCTCTCCCCTCCTGCCTCACCCCACGCCCGGGGTACAAGTGCACGGGGCCTGCGCATCCGCACCAGGCAGCAGTGCCCTGGGTGGCCAGGCCCCCGGCCGACAGCAGCCAGAGCACAGCGGGCCTTCCCCTTCCTCAGACTGCCTCAGGGATCCAATGGACAGACACCCTCCAGGTGCCCGTCCGCCCTCCCGCTCTCAGAGGAGGAAACCGAGGCACAGAGGGCTGGAGCTGGGATTTGCGATGGCCCTGGATACCCCCAGCCAAGGGCGTTTTTTGCTCTCCAGATTTCATGACTTCAAGACCAGGAGGCTGAGACTCCATGTCTCTGTGTCACCTTGGTCCAGGGGTGCGTTCTGCTGGTGAGGCGGGTGAGGGCAGGGCCAGCAGGCAGAGAACCCAGGACTCCCGCCCTCCTAGCACCTCCTCTGATGGGCTCGGGGTCAACCCCTGGTGGCTGGAGGCACCAGCTGCAGCAGAAATGCTGAGCCGCCCACCCACGCTGCTTCCCTGTCTTGGAAGGAGCAACCCAGAGGCCCTGCACTTGGACTCCTAGGCTGACCTCAGAGGTGACCCTCCCTGACACCCAAGCCTGTTCTGCGGGCTCTTCCCAGGTGTGGGCAGGACCTGCATTCCCAGTGGCGTCCTAGGAAGTGTGGTGGGAAGGGTCGAGATGCCCCCCTGCAGATGGCAAGGGCTGGCGTGTTTGGCAGCAAGAGCTGGGGCCCCCCCTGGAGGCTGTGGCCGCCCCTCCCCCAGGGGAGTTTCTACAGGCTGTGGGGGCCCGAGCAGTGCTTGTGGCCAGAGCCCACCAGGGTAAAGTCGGCAGGCTGAGCTTCAGGGGTGTCCCTGCCAGCCTGGGCTGGGTCGGCAGGAAAAGCCCAGGGCTGCCCTGGGCCTCCTGGGGAACAGTAAACTCTGGTGAAAGGAAACCTCCGGCCTCTGTTGACAGCCACAGTCCTTGGCCAGGGCAGTGCAGGAGGGGCTCCACCGGCCCCTCCCTCCCCACTCCCTATCTTCCACCTCCACCGGCAGAAACAGAGATCTTATCAGTGGGACAGTGTGGCTGACATCAGGCCTCTAGGCCAATGCAGGGCTGGCCCGACAGGGACTGTCCTTGCCGGCTTGGCTCTGGGCTACACAGACGGTGAGGTCATTGCTGCCCACTGAGGGCCCCTGATAACCTCATTAAGAAAGTGCAATTTATCTAGCTGGATTCCATTTAATTATCTAATTTGTCTGAGTGAGCCCTAGCTCCCTATCGCCCCAGCACGTGGGCAGCCCCGTCACCCCGGGTCAGGCTGCTGTCCTCCGCGACCCCAGGCATCCCCTTGGGTCACACAGATCATCAAGGTGTGAGAACCACCTGGGGGGACTCATGTGCCTCCACCCAGAGGCCCCTGAGCCCTCTCAGGAACCCCGGGGAGGGATGCAGCTCTTCAGAGGGTGGGGCTGAGCAGGGAAGTATTCGAGGCCACCAACACTCCACCTTCCGCTTTGGGGCTCTGGGCGGCATTCCTGCCCCGTGGGCGTGCCCTCCGCTCTTGCTCGCCCACCCTCCTCTGTGGACACTGGGAGGTCCACTCAGCAATGAGAATCACTGACTTCACCCATGGTCCGGGGCCTCTTCCTGGATTCCCCACAATGCAATGCAAAAGATGACCACCTGTGACACAATGGCACGTCACTCAAGTGTCCACCCAGGAGCGATTTCCAAAAATCAGCTGCTCTAAATGTCGCAGGCCCCACTGCTGCCCGATGCCCGGGGTGGAGGGTCAGTGCGTGTGCGTTTACTCTGAGCAGGAACGTGAGGGAACGTGGGGTTAGTTTTGCGCCTGGAAAGAAGAGCAGACCTGTGTACCAGTGTGGAGGATGCCGTGTACCTGGCTGCGCATGTCCCCACCGTCCACATTTCCAGCCAATTGTCCTCAGGCAGAACTGAGAATTACACAGGGGCCCAGAACCAGATGCCACTGGACCAGGCGCATTACTGATGCCCGCTTGTGCCCAGGGTCAGGCAACGAGAGGCTGTGGAGCCGGCTGCCTTGCACGGGTCATGTCTCTGGTCATTTCTGCTCTCCTCTGTGGAGCACCGCGTCACCCAGGCCCCACAGTGCCGTACACTGTGAGGGTGAGACCCCAAATCTTGACCTTGGACAGCAGCCCTGTGTGACCCTAGGAAAGCCACTCCTCCCCCAGGTTCCTGGATTCTCACTGTAAACCTGGGCAGCGGAGAAGCCAGTGGGCAGAGGCTCTCTGGGCACCGGGAGGCGGGTGCGGTGCTGCTCTGACCCCCTCCAGCCAGCTGCTCCTTCCTCGGCCTCTCAGGTGTGTCCAGTCCTTGAGTCTTAGGTGGGCCATGACGCATCCTGGCCTCTGGCCTCCCCTGGCCCCATCTTCCTGGAAGTTTAACTTGCATCAGAGTGGTCAGAGGGCAGTGAGCCTGGACACTGCCCGGGTGAGGCTCGTGGGACTCAGGGACAGGTGGAAAGGTGGATTCTGTATTTCTAGGTCCACTTCAAGCCAGCTGTGGCCAGCACCACTGAGGGGACCTTGGACTAGGTGTGGCCTCTGTCAAAGGAGTGGGGACACAGAAGGGCTGCTGGGAGGTGGGGGCGGGGCGGGCGCCAGGCCGGGCAGTGTCCGAGGTGGCAGGCAGGGCCCAGCACATTCGGGGAGTGGCCTTCCCCATCACAGCTCTTCTCTGCGGCCCTCGTGGACTTGGAGGGCTTCAGTTTTGTGTCAGCTCCCTGCAGGGTCATGGCGTGGCTCCTGGTTATGTCACGAGGTTATCCCTGTCCCCACACAGGGCCCATGGGAAGAGTGGACAGCGGTAGGCCGGGCTGTCTGCCACTTGCCAGAGTGTGGGGCAGGGTGGGCTCTTGCCGCCCAGCTGGGCCAGCCGCAAGGAGTGGCCCGGGCCTCATCTCAGCCAGAGGCTGTGCAGGGAGCTGACTGCAGTGTGGGCGAGGTGGCCCCTGGTCTCAGGGAGGCCAGAAGTGTGCCCAGGGCCCCCGGTCGGCTTGGCTGTCGGCAAGGTGTGAAGGTGCGGAGGCCCAGCTTGGCTGAGGTCCTGCGGCTTCCTGCGGCCCTCCTCCTTGCTGGGTTGGTGCAGGTGCTGCAGCTCGGGCTCCACCCAGGGGGGCTGTTCCCCTGGGGCAGCAGGTGCTGCTTGCCACCAGGTAGAGGAGGCCAGGCCCCTGGAGGCGCAGCTCCTGGGCTGGCTCCCTCCTGCAGGCTGTGGCTCCTCAGAGGTGACCCCCTACTTCTGGGCTCGCTGGCTTGAATCCTGTGAGAGCTTACGGTGTCCCTGGTGTCCTTGTGAGTGACGCAGGGGTCTGGAGGAGGGGCGTCTACTGATGTGGATTCCAGGACTCTGTCCCTCTTGCAGGTCATTTGCCGATTAGTTCTGGAGGGTTCAGTGTTGGGTGCTGGGGAAAGTGGGCTTTGTGAGCCCACTGCTGTGTCCCGGGGACTGCCCAGAATATTCCACCCACCTGTGAGCATCCGCAGCCATCTTCCCTGGCTTCCAGGAAGGCCCAGATGGCTTTGAAAGGTAGAAGAGGTGGCTCATCTCGCCCACAGAGCGGGAGGGTCCATATGCGGCAGCACAGCTGGTGCAATGGCTGTGGACGGCTCGGAGGCTTCGGCAGGACGGGCAGCACCAGCGGTCTGCCCTCCTGTTCCACTTTCATCTGAACAGTGACAGAGGAGACTTCTCACGTCCCCAAGTGTGTCTGTTCCTGGTGGCTCACGTTCGGAATGTTCTGGCTTCTGCGGTGGGATGATGCCACACTTGAGAGGCGATCAGGAAGGGGCTGCCCACTCATTTCTTCAGAAGCAGACACTGGTTGGAGCTAGGCCACCAGAGGAGTTGGTGGCACTGTCTCTGGACACCCAAGTGGCCCCACAGGATCTCGGCCCCATGAGCCCAGCGGGCCAGCTGTCCTGCAGGCTGCACCTTCAGGCCTTGGCACTGTCTGTCCAGCTCCATCTCCTGGCCAGCACATAGCAGAGTCTGGGGCCTGCTGGGCTCATCCTGCCTCTGTGCAGCAGCTCACGGGAAGCCCTGGAGACCCTCGCTCCCTGCCTGCTTCCCTGAGATGCCGGGGTCCCCTGAGAGCTGTTGAAATCCATCGCTGTTACCTAACTCGTGTTGAAAGTCCTCTGGAAGGCCCAGCCTTACTCAACGCGTTTCCTGAACCAGTGGGAGTCAGGAGAGCCAGCGGGCAGGGGCTGCTGTTGCAGAAGCAGCATGGGATTGGGGCCAGTGGGAGAGGACCTTGCTCCCAGCTCTGCTGGCATTTAGGGGCCTCTTGAGTCCTCTGCAGGTGGGTTTCTCCTTGCAAGAGCGGCAGGAAGTCAGGGAGACAGGGGAGCACACTGCCAGCCTCAACTTGAGGTCCAGGCGTAGGGGCAGCCTCACTAGGGATGGAGAAAGGGGTGAGTCAAAGGCCAGAACCCAGATGAAGCTGGCTGGACCCCCTGGCCAGCAAGGACAGCTTCCAGTGGGCTCAGTGACCACCATTCCCCTGCCGCCAAAAGAGGCTGGGGATGGAGCCAGAGCCTGGATAGAGAGAGCAGAGACCCCCACCTTGGGGCACAGCTAGCCAGGGCCCCTCTCAAGGTCGGCCGTTCAGGTGCTGAGCTGCCCTCGAGCCTGGCTGAAGAAGTCTGGCTCATGGCAAGGTAGGTGGGCAGGTGATGGGCTGGCTGGCAGGCAAGAGCCTCAGCAGGACACTGGGCCACCTCAGGGGATGTCCTTTTATTCCAAGTCATGGCTGGATGCTATTTCAGTAGAGAGACACCCACACATTCACTCACTGAAGTTTTTATCCCCCGTGGTCGATGGAGAGGGAGGGAGGTCCCAGGCTGATTCAGAAACTCCGAGGTGGGGTGGCTTTTCTGAGATGCACTCACGGCTGCTGTCCTTGGAAGCTACTCTCTGTTTCCCTTGGGCCTGGGACGGTGCTGCTCCTTGCCACCAAGGGAGCTGGGAACCCGGCGTTTTCCAGGCTCTGCTGCTGTGATGGACAAGGAGGCCCGGCAGTCGAGGACAGAGACATGGGTGAGAGTCAAAGGCCAGAAGCCAGACGAAGCTAACTGGATCCACTGGCCAGCAAGGCCAGAAAGGACAGTGCCCAGTCTCCGTGTTCCCCTGGGGATTCCCCCGAATGACTGCCCAGAGGGACAACACATTGTGTCAGCCAAGACAGGGGACAGACAGCCTCCCCAAACCTGCAAGAACTCAGTGCTACAGGAAGAAGCAAGTTAGAGAAGGCCCGGGCACCACTCTCGGGAGAGTGGTTTAGGGAGAAGCATCCAGAACTTGTTTCTTCATTTGTAAGTGAAGGGGGATCTGGACACCACCCCTGTTGCCCAGAGTGAGGCTCAGCCCTCTGGCCCCAAAGCACACGGTGCCAGGCCACCAATAGCTCCTGCTTCACCTTCTGTCACCAGAGGGTGCAACGCAGGGGGACATTTTCTGTTTCCAGCGTGTGAGTACACTGTCCCGTCAGGACCTGGGCACAGGCCAGTGAGAAGGACAACATCAAACTGCAGACCCCTGTCCTGGGGCGACCATGGAACAGGCTCAGCCGGCTCGTCTCAGCAGCAAGCTGTTCAGCGAACCAGAGTAGTCTCACCAAGGTGGCTGGCACCCCTCAGTCCCAGAGAAGACACTGTCCAGCTGCACGGCCGGGGACCTTGGCCCAGGCCCCGCACCTTCACAGGCCAGAGTTGAGCTTGTCCTTCCCGTCTGCCTCTAGGGAGTCTGCTACAGGCCACGGTGGCTTTTAGACCTTAGAAAAGACAACTTGGCTTGGATCTAAGATACCCTGCTCTTGGAGAGAAAGTGTGGGTTTGTGGGAGTCTCCTCTGCTGGCTTCCCTCCTGACCCTGCAACTCTGTGAGGAGGCCTCCTCCCTGGGATCCATGCAGAAACCAAAGCTGGGCCAGACCCAGGCTGGGCATGGACACCGTGGAGTCCTCTCTCAGGCTAGGAGGGCCACTGTGCTGGTGGTGAGGGGGGGGAAGGCAAGGGGGTCCTGAGGGTCGCCTGCAGAATCTGGGACAATATCATGGTGGGCTCTTGTAACCAAATAAACAAGTCCTTTGAGCTGAAGACATGTTTATCCAACCGCCTGTCCATTCACCTATTTATCCGTCCATTTGTCCACCCATCCATCTGTCTGTCTATCCATCCAGCCATTTATCCACCTATCCACTCACCCATCCATCCACCCATCCACCCATCCATCCACCCATCCACCCATCCACCCGCCCACCCACCGAGGGGTGCCGCAGCCTGCTAGGTGCTGTCTGTGCGTGGTCTTGCTGATCTCCTGAGCCTGCCCTGTTCATTAGCTTCTCATCTCCCAGTAGATGAGCTCAGCTGTGTGACCACTGACCGCAGAGCAGCCCCACCGACTGTGCTGCCTCCAAAGGCACGGACCACGTTGCTCTGGGTTGCTGCACCTCCTCCTGGGCGCTCAACCTGGCCAGGGCAGTGCTCTCTAGCACAGTGCTGTGCCGCTGTCCACCTGCCTTTGGACATGCGGAGGCCACAAGGACTCAGCCAGACTGACACAGCTTCGGGGATGGTGGAGCCCTGTCCTCAGATGGGAGCGGCTTTCCAGAGGCTCAGGTCTGTCCTTCTGCTGGGCTCCCTTTGCCCTTTCCACCCAGGACTGGAAGACAGGCTCTGGGGCTGCTCCAGGGGAGCCCCCAGACAGGCCATTTCTAAAGGGTCTCTATCAGGGAGGTGTCCCGGGAGCTAACCCATCGTCCTGAGGCCAGTGGCCAGCAGGCCAGAGTCAGCTCCCCTTCTTCTGAGGGGAGCAGGGCTGGCCCACACCTGAGACCTTCCCTGTTCAGCCCGCTGTGCCCACTTCTCCTTCCGCCCCTCGGGATCTGGGCCTTCTTCCTGTCGCTGCACCTTTACACATTCATGACCTATGGCCAGAGGGGTGAACTCTGGGACAGTGTGGCCAGTGGGAGGGCCTGGGCTGGGGGGGCTGGGGGCTGAGCAGGTGAGAGACATGCTGGGAGGGTGGAGGTTGAGCTGGCAGGCCCCGGGGTCCTGGGCAGGTTGTGTGCACGTGTCCCCGTGTGTTCGTAAGCATGCAGGTGCGCGTGCACACGTGGGTGTGCTTGGAGGCTGATGATTTGTGCTGTGCTCTGTCCCACCACATGACCAGGGAGCATGGCCCACGGCAGCTGAGGGGCACACCTGGCTGTTGTGCTCCCAGGGGGCATCGGCTGTCCAGTGGAGGGAGCCGCACGTGCCCTTGCTGGCTCCTTTACATGTGGCACCAGGCTGGACCAGACTGGGGCTGGTGTGGAAGTCACCATCACCCATGTGGGGAAGCGGGGCAAGCAAAATTCCCCAGCATCAATCTGGAGGCGAGCGTCAATGCTGGCAACGGCTCCTCGCGCTCCCATTTGGTCCCGGAGAGCCCCGATTCACCCTTCCGGAAAAGGCAGTCCTGTTTGGATCAAAAAATAATTAGCTGGGCCTTAAGTGGGGGTTTCAAGTACACATTTAATTTACTCTGATTAACAGTCGTCTGCTCTGTAAACACCAGCTGAACGTTACGCGTACCACGGAGCCGCGCGAGCGCAAAGTGATGCAGGCAGCGCAGTCAACGCTCCGTTTCTGCAACTGGCAATTATATTAATAACACGCAGCACTTGTCTTACAAAATTCAAATTAATACGTGCACATCCACCTCGCGATCCGGACTCGGCGGCTTTCGATTCAGCGTGTTACCGGGGAGTCTTCCTCGGCAAGCCCAGCTTTAAAGGAGCCCCCATCTCCTGAAGCAATTAGGCTGATGAGAGGACGCCGAGCGAAGTCCACCAGGGACTCCTCTCCCCTGCGCCCGACTCGCCATCCTGAGCCCTTTTGTCTGTGACTTTCTGATTTTAGAGCCGCGGGTCCCACTGGGCCCTGCCACTGTTTTCCTGTGTGTGCCGCTGGGCTGTCACCAGGACCTGCCAGGGCCAGGCCTGTGATGAGTCATTAGGATCTGCACGGCGAGCCACCACCGAGTCCCTAAATGGACTGACGGGGCTGTCACTGCAGGCTGGCGCACCCTCCCTCGGGGAGGATAGACCTGTGGGGCGGGGGAGCTCACACCAACCCCTGGTTACGGGGGGACAGAGCTGTCTGCTGCCTGATGGCCTCTCACATGCTCTGGACACAGCCTGTCCTCTGGGAAAAGATGCTGGCCAGGGTGAAATCAGAATCCGGTGGGGCTGAGAGCGGCCCTGGAGGTGGCTCAGGGCCTGGGCACAGCTTTGCCTGGCTCGGGGCAGGTCCCTATGCCCCAGTCCTCCCGACCGACCCTGTGGGTCCAGCCTACATGGCTTGGAGAGGCTTTCCTCCCCATCCCTGTCCCCTCTGGCCCTGAGGCCCCCGCCGGGCTCCCCCATGTTCCTGAGGCCTACAAAGTGGCCCCCCTGCAGCGTCCTGTGGACCACTGGTCATCCCCCAGGATGGCCTCGGGGCCTGGGAGAGGAGGAAGGCTCAAATCCAGGTTTGGATGTGCGCAGACCCCTGCTGGCCCCAGCCACCCTCAGACACCAAGGGAGGAGCGTGGGTGGGGGAGCCCCTCAGGGAGACTGCTGGGAGACGGTCCTACTCTACAGGAGGCATCGGTCTGCACCGAAGAGAGAGAAATTCAAATTCTGTCTCACAAAACAAACACCAGAAACCAGCCTTTGGTTGGTGCAGGAGAGTACAGCCTCTCCCTGGGCTGCTCTGCCGACCCTCCTGGAAGTTTGTTCTGCTCCTTCCTGGACCCTGGGCCCCAGGGCCCCTGTGAACCTCTGCGCTGGGCCCCGCCCTGCTCCAGAGCTCTGGGGCCAGGCCCGACCATCCCGGCCTCTCAGGGGCTGCTGGCTCTTCCCCAGGGACCCCAACCCGGGTGATGCTGCCGTCCCTCCGGATCTCCCAAGGGAGGTCCCTGGGGGAGACTTCCAGAGCTGGCTCAGGCCCACCGACAGCTCCCCCGCCAGCCAAGGCAGGCAGGTGTTGGGACCCGGGTCCCAGGCTCCTTTCTTGGAGGGTTTTGAAAGAAAAGAAAAAAGGGGGAAAGAAAATCCCGGCTGCAGGGCTTGGCCACGCTGCGGCCCGGCGGCTCCGATTAGCATCGCCTCGGCAAGGACTTTGGGTTCAGGTTCGTGGCACAATTGCCCTGTTATCTGTGCCCTGGCCGTCATGCAGGACGGGACTCGCAGGGCCGTGTTCCCTTGGGAGGAGAGAGGGCCTCTCCATTGTTCCAGCATCACTGCTCCCATACGGCACGGCACCTTCCCTGAGCTCTCCTGTCCTTCCTCCTGATAGATGCGGCAGCGTTCCCTCCGGGAGGGTGGGATGGCGGGGGACACCCGCTCCCAGCACCTTCGGGCCTCCCTTCGCAGTTCCTGAAAAATGAGGTCATCTCAAACTCGCCGCTTCCCACTTTGCCAATTGTGCCTGCGTTGGGGGTAAATGTTTTGTCTTTTGAGTGGAATCTCAGTGGCTGGAGGGACTTGGCGAGAAGCAGTGACCTCCACCAGGGTGACGCCGACTTTGCCTTTCCTTTCTCTGACCCTCTGGGCGGAAGCCTTTCCTACGCTACCCTGGTCTTCCTCTTCAGAGCTGCTGGGTGTAATGGGCTTCTTTAAATTAATAATGCGTAGAAAGAGATTTACAACACGTTGCTAAAATATTGTCTTTGCCTTTTATTCATATGCATTTGTCACTGTGGCCTCTAATCGAGGTGTGCAGAGAAGGGATAAATAATGAAGAGAGAAAACAGCTCTGTCATAATCCAGGACCATTTGCAAATTCATCACCGAGATTCTTGGGGAAGGAAGGACAGAGGGGATGACAAATATCCTGCAGCGCTAATCTATCTCCTTGATTTCCTCTCCCATTTATTCTGAGAGTCCACTTGGAGTGTGATAGAATGCGGCCGGGCTGCCCGGGGCAGCTCACGGGGCCGACTGCGGGCTCCCAGGCAGCAGGGCCCTGGCCTGGCATTTGGTCACGGCCCCGTGAATTTTAATTGCAACCGGTTTGATTTTAAGTGAACTTTGGGGAGAGGATTCTGGGGGGCTGAGATGATCAGAGGTGATTCCTACAGCAACCCCCTCTCCGCAGGAGGGGCCACTGCCTCAGATGCACGGCTGGATTTGTATGTCAATGGCCATCATTCAAAAGATGTGTTGGCTCACACCCAAATCAATACCCCCAAAGAAGGACAAAATGTTCTTCTAGTTTGGAAGGATTTTCTGGGCTGGTGTCCCCTCCTCCTGGTGACGGCAGGGGCTATACACTTAGAGCTCTCTCTCTCTCTCTTTCTCATTGGTTTTAACTGACAGGAACTGGGAAGGAAAAACGCGAATCTGCTTTGGGGATTTTTTCTCCCACCCCATCGACTGCAGGCTGTGCCTTCACCTCGGGGGCAGGCTCACCCTGGGGCTCCTTCCGGCACAGGCTGAAATGACACCTCGGATTCCATCCCAGCCTGCTCCCAGCATCAGGCTGGGCATGGGCCCTTGCGGGGAAGCGGAAGGGGGCTTCTCCTGAGTGTTCTCCAGGACCCAGGGTGGGTGTCCGCTCTGGGGAGACCTCCGGTTGCACCTGCTGGGGTTGGTGGCCTCCCAGGGTCAGGAGGGGAGCTAAGGAGATCTGAGGGCCTCGCTGTGGGGCTCACAGCAGGGGGCTTTGGGTCTGTGAGTATCTGGACAGAACCTGGGGTTGGGGATGAGCAGGAGGCCCAGTGCTGGCCACAGCTGCCCAGGCCCCTGATCAAGGGCACTGGCACCTGCCTGGCGGGGCCTGCTGTGCTCACAGAGCAGGACGTGGAGGCCCTGGCCGAGCTGGAGTGAGCTCTGACCCCAGGGAGGTGGTGATCTGGGCAGATGAGGATACAGAGCACCAGCTCAGGTTCAAAGTTCAGAAGAATAGCCCAGAATCCTTCGGCAGGAGTGTGTCCCCCAAACAGCCCGCCCTCCCTTGTGTTTACTGCCCTTATTCCATTTTATCGATTGTATTTATGCCATTTTATCCAGCAGCTGTGTTTCTAAGCTCCACGCCCTTCTTAACCCATTTTGAGGGAAAACACCCAAACTTTTCTTGTGGGGGCTCTGATTTCCCCTTGGAAACAGTCCAGGCCGGGTTCAGTTGTTGGTGGATCAGGTCCTGGGCAGAGGAGGGACTGTCGATGAGAGAACAGGCTGCAGATTACAGAGAAGTCACGGGCCGTGGGTGGCTGAGGATGTGGGTGTGTAGGGACGTGGAACAGGAGGCCTGGACACCCTCCAGCCTGCGCCAGGCTTGATCCTGCAGAACTGGGACTTTGGTCAGCACCCCCTCCCTAAGGGGGCTGAGTTGGCTGGCTTTGGACCTTGAGGACACCAAGATGGGCCAGTCCCTGGGCTAGTAAAGTGGCCGGAAGCTCCAGGGACCCCGGACAGCTCGTGGCAGACGCAGCCCCGCCCCAGGGGGCACCCTAGCCCAGCTCCTGGACTGCGCTTGCTCTCATGAGCACCTTTCCTTGACGTAGTGTAGCTCACACGTGGTGGAAGTGGGGAAGCAGGAATTACAGAAACAACATGCTCTGGAGACGATGCAGACCCCTGTTCTGAGAACAGAGCTGGCATCTGTGTCTGGAGGTGACACTGGGCACTCTTTGGGGTCCGGTGTATCTCACATGGACGTAAAGACAACTTCCTTCCCAGAAGAGCTGCCAAACCACTCAGAAACCTGGGCAGTAGCACCCTCCAAACACCAGCCATGGTCCCGGTGGGGATGGGCAACCCCCTAGCCTTGATCCTCCATGGACAAACTGGACCTTGCGGAAGAAGAAGACCTTGCTGGGGGTGGGAGGGGCGGTCATTTTCCCAAGGGGGAATCATTTCCGAATGTGTCTTGGTCAAGCACAGACTGTGATTATTTAAATTAGAAGCATCTAAACTCTGTTCACCCGTCTTTTTCCACCTACGCCCGAGCCCCTGACAGTTCCCACTGTGCGGAGTCACGTGACTCCTGACTGGTGTTTTCTATAAATGCCGGGGAGGTGGCTCTGTTCTCTGGAGGTCGGGGAAGCCCTGGCTTTGCAACCGGATGGGAATGGGTTCCCCGACTTTCATGGGGGAGACAGAGGGGCCCAGGCTGAGGCTTTGTGGAATAGTTCTTCTTAAAAGTGAGCCCCGACCTGGCCCCTGGGCAGCCCCAGCCTCTGCAGAGACCCAGGCAGACCGGAGGGGTCAGGCCGAGGGTGAGAAGGGCCTCACCAGCTCCCCTCTGCTCCCTCAGAGGCTCTGACTCGCTGGGCGTCCCCAGGAGCCATCCCTGCAGGGCCCCCAGCTCTGAGGGCCACAGGCGGAGCTTCAGCCACAGGAACTCCTGGGGACTCCTGGTGGCTGCCCCAACAGTGGCCTCTGGACAGCCTCACGATGTCCTGGGGAGGCCTCCAGACCCAGGTGTGGCAGGTCTAGATGGCGTCTTCCCTGTGTCCTCACCTGGTCACCTTCACCCTGTGAGCGTCCTCCTGTCCTCTTCTTATAAGGGTACCAGTGACGCTGGAGCAGGCCCACCCTAGTGACCTCACTTTACCTCTTAAAGATGCCATTTCCAAACAAAGTGGCCGTCGCAGGCGCTGGGCTGGGACCCCGCACAGGGATCTGAGACGACACGTTCGGCTTTGACCCCGGGTCAGGGAGAACTTGACCTAGAGTCCGTGGCTTTGACCTGCTGTCCAGGAAGTGGGCTCATCAAGGTTGAATGCTGGCCAAGGGGTCAGCAGAGGCCCCACGACAGCTGGAGGGCCGGGTAGGGACAGCTGCCCCAGGGGAGCGTCTAGATCCAGGTCCCCAGGTCAAAGGCAGCACCCCAGTTTCATGAGCTCAGGTAAGCTGCGCCTGCCTCTGAGGACACAACACCCCGCCCAGGTCACAGTCAGGCTACACGGTGACCCGTTGCCTATCAGAAATTCAGAGTTATGGGGTCCTGTCTCCTGTTTCCCAGCCCGCTGCCCCGACTGGAGAGTCCACACACTCAGTGCCAGCTGTGTTTGGGGGCTGCTGGTCGAGGGCTCCTTGTGTGTCCACGTTCCTGTGGCTGAAGCTGCCCTGTGGCACACAGAGCTGGTGGGCCCTGCAGGGATGGCTCCTGGGGACCCCAGGTGAGACCTTGTCCCTGCCCTGGTGCCATTTGGAGAGGACAGGAAGCAGGGTGGGATGGAAAGGGGACGTGTGGCTGGGCAGCCCCAGAGCCTTTGCCCAGCCCCGGTGTCCCTCAGAACCCACTGTAGCAAGGCTTGTCCCCTGGTGCCCAGGGAGTCTGATGGTGTGGGCCTGAGATCCACCCCACCCTTGCTTATGAACACAGAATTCATGGGTGCTTACTATGTGCACAGCGGCTGCTTGACACCGAGGAGGACATGGAGGAACAGCGGGCTTTGGAGGCCACACCCCTCCCCCGTCCAGGGTCAGGAGGGCCACGTGTCCTGGGCAGGAGCTGCAAGGGGCACTACTGGACAGCACTGCAGGCCTTCCTTGGCACGTGCTGATGACAGCACCCGGTCATGCTGGTTAGCCTAGACCAGAGGGCTTTGCCCAGGTGCCATGCCAGGACCACACAGGAATGCCTGATCTCTCCCAACGCACTGGGTGGGGCAGCTTCCCTCCTGGACCTGCAGGTGGCCCAGCTGAGGCTCAGAGATGGTAGGCACCTTGCCTAAGGCCACACAGTGTGAAAGGCTGGGCCTGGGTCTGAGCCCCATGGTGCCATTTTGTGACAAGATGCTGCGTGGATTTGTGGCTGTCCTTCCCTTACTTCCCCGTCCCTTGACTGGGCTGGCCATCTATTCTGCCTAAGAGCCCCAGAAACGTGCAGAGAAAATGTAGAGAAGGTGGTAGCTCCGGATGGGCCCAGGGGCTGCTGGAGTGGACTTTGTGTCATTTAAACGGAGCCCCCTCCCTGGTTCTTTGCTGTTCAGAGGAGGACAGGGGCTTGCGGGAGCAGCTGACAGGTGAGGGTGGGCGGCAGGATGGAGCCAGGGCGGAATGTTCCGGCCGAACAGAGCAGCGTTCAGAGCTTCTCAAAAGCCAGCCGAGGAGCGCTCAGATCTCACCAGAAACACACAAAACACGCTCGAGGGTGCTCAGGGGAAAGTTTACTTGAAACTTGGCCCCGGAGCAGGCAAGGGCTCTTTGTTTGCTGGTCACAGCCGCGGAGCACAGACCGAGGTGGTTTCCCACATCTCGTCAAAGGGCGGCATTTCCTCTTTGCTTCTCCTCGAGCTGATTAGCGGGTCGGGCAATGGCGAGAGGAGATGTTGGGGGTAGGAAAATGGGGGTCATTTTGGAAAACCTCTTTGTGGATGGGTCGGGAATGGGGAGAAAATGAATAGTTATAAGCTCATTTCCATAGAAACTGTCTCATTATCATGCTGCTACCCGCTGGACGAGGCAGGGCTTCCTGCCAGCAAACGGGCTCCACAATTAAGTGTCCCCTGCCCGCCCGGCTGCGGAGAAGCCGGTCAGCAAGGATGGCCCCCAGCCCCAGTCCGCCCCGGGCAAGGAGGGAGCGGGACGGGTTCTGGAAACCCGTCTGTGCGGGGACCTCCCGGCACCCAGAGCGTGATAGCAGGGCCTTCATCCTGGCGAGCGCCAGCCTCGGCCTTGTTTACGGGCCGCTGTGTCCCTCTTCGCACGGCTTCTGCTGAGCTCCCTGCGAGCAGATCTCCCAGGAGCCCCAAAGACGGTTCACAAAAGAAACGGGAACAATTAGTTCTGAAACCGCTTCCTTGGCAGCGCCCTCTTTGTTCCGAGTGACACGGTCGGGCCCCTCTCGGGAGGCACTTTGTCACAAGCTGCTGGAGCACGCGGGGTCTCTGCCAGCCGCCCCCTTTCTGTCCTCCCAGGCCCCAGACCCTTGCCCACGCGGGAGACCTTCTTCCTGTCCCGGGCAAAGTCACTCTGTGCCGGATGCGTCACCAGGAGTAAGCGTGGCTGGGGCCAGGAGAGCATGTGACCCCAGCAGGGTAAGAGGGTGACGCGTAGAGGAGACAGGAGGGCTGTGGCAGTGGGGGCAGCCCTGTCCCGGAGCCCCGGCCTGTTTGGTGCTGAACGGTGGTAAGTGTGTGGCCCTCAGCATGGAGAGCGCCGTGGCTGTGCCATCCCTGGCATGGACCAGTTGGCGGCTCCTGCCCGGTGCACTGTCTGTACCCATGCTGTTTTGTTTCTAGCGAAACCTCGGCACCCCTGAGCTGTGACCCTGGCCACCCCTGCCCAGCGGGTTCCATTCTACTTTCTGTCTTTACGGATTTACTGGCTCGTGTTTTTAGGATGGAAAAGCTTATCTCAGGGCAGCCGGCTGATCTGACCTCGCGGCTCCTGTGGCGGGCAGCCAGCTCTGCCGGGAGCCCCTCCTGCCCCTTTCTCTGGTCCAGGTCATGCCCTGGGACGCTCTCTGTTGGGGTTATTAAACGCCCCTTTCCCGGGCTCTGTGAAGGGCCTGGTTTGGAAAATGACCCTGCTCTTGGGAGGCGAGTGGTTCAGGATGGAGCGGCCAGCCGAGCAGGAGACTGTGCACCTGAACCAGGCGCAGGAGGTGGCAGGTCCAGGGACGCGATGGGGCTGCCCCGTGCTCCTGCAGCTGTCCGCCTCACCTGGGTGGCAGGGGACGGGCCCCCGGCTCTGCAGCGGAGGAAAGGCCGGTAGCCACAGAGAAGGACCAGGGCGGAAGCAGATCTGGGCCTCTGGAAGCTTGAGGAAAGGCGTCGCGTGGAAGCCCCTTTAATCCACCCTCTTCTGACACCACGCACAGTCTGCAAACCAGGGGCTTCCAGACAGACGAGGCTCGCACATCTCGCCAACCCAGATGAGCTCCTTTGGTCACCTGGCATATAGTAGGTGTTTAATAAAACATTGTTCAGCAAAACCAGTCTATTGAACACATGGATGTACCCATTTCATGGGGCCGTCCTAACAAAGTACCCCAGACAGGGTGCCTCGGACAGCAGACATATGTTCTTTCAAAGTTCTGGAGGCTGGAAGTCCAAAATCAAGGTGTGGACAGGGCTGCCTGCCCCCCGAGGCCTTGAGAATCCGCTCCTGGCCTCCCTCCTGCCTCTGGCCCCCTCCTGCCTTGGTGCAGTCTGGTTCTCCTTGGTTTACAGAAACCTCACCCGACCCTGGACTTCTATTCCGCTAGGTTTCTCCCTCCGTGTGGGTATTCGCATTTCTGTTTCTATAAGAACACAGTCATCTAGGATTAATGGCCACCCTACTACTATTAAGGGGACCCTACTTCCAACACATGACCACATGTGGAGGTGCTAGGGAGCAGGGCTCTCGTATGTAAATTGGGGAGCAGAATTCAGCCTTTAGCCGTGAAAGGACAGTCATCCACATTCATGGCACAGAGGAGGGTCATTCCCAGGGGCCCCCAGGGGAGGTTCTCACTACTCAGGCAGGTGCTGTGGCCAGCACAGGCCATGCTTGGGCATGCTCACTCCCTGCCCTGTGTCCAGCTCTCCTGCCCCTCTAGAGCAGTCGTTCCCGGCCGGACCACAGACCCTAACTCTGGCATGGGCTGTCAGAGGCTGCTGCCTGGTGAGCCCCGCACCCCAGATGTCCGGGCAGAGGTGTCAGTAGAAGGTGTGAACGAGCACCAGAGCTCGTTCCGTTTTCATGGCCTTCTGAGGTTCAAAAAGTGATTTGAAATGATTCCAGCCGCCTGGGGTTGGCGAGCAGCGTGACCGGCAACGTGAGAAGACGGAGTTCTGGGGACAGAGGATCGGCCTCCTTGTTTCCAAGAGCCAGGGGTGTGGGCCTGCAGGACTAGAGCCTCCGGTGTCCTTGGTGGGGAGGCTGAGGCCGGCCCGGGCACCGCGGGCTGCCCGCACAGAGCAGGATGGCCGCTCCTCTCCGGGCTGCACATGGCTCCCTGAGCCCGGGCTCAGCCCCACAGCAACCCGAGGCGTTGCTGACTGGATAGAAAGCGTCCGTGTGCACAGGCCCTGGAGAGGCGGCGAGGCCGCGTGAGGGATTGCTAGCTAAGTGCAGGCGGCAGGCGAGTGGCCTGTGAGAGGCATGGCCAAGTGAGTTGACCCATGAGGGAATGAGGTCACGGTCTTGCCTGATCACGGGACCGGGGTGAGGTAGTAATTCCAGGGAGGGGGCTATGTTGGGTGGGCAACTGGGAAATGGGGCCACGGGGTCCTGCCCACTGAGCCCCGAGTGGGCCCTGCTCTCAGATGGGCACTCGGCTCCTGCAGGGCATGTCAGGGTGGCCGGGTGCGCTGGCCGTCGTGGAGAGCCGTGGCTGATTCTCCCTCCTTCTTGTATTTGGGGCCATGCGCACCAAGGTGTGGGGCGCCCTCCACCCCGTGTGGCCCCCTGTGTTCTGTCCTCCCCTAGGAGTGGGCATCTCTGCGTCAGGTGACCCAGCATTGAGTGTGTGCTCAACAGACCTGTTCAGGTCACCACGGAAGCTCCAGGTTCTCTCCTCTGCCTGGCCTTCCTGGCATGAGCACCCCTGGCTGGGACGGGCACCCGCCCCCCCCCCCATGCCGTCAGATGCTCATCAGAGAGGCTGCTTCCTCGTCTCAGCAGGTGGGGTGGGCTGAGACCCCGGCCCTGCTGCTGCCTGTACCTGGTCTAGGGTCTTGGGAGCAGCCCCTTGCCCCCTGTTTGGCTAAATTCATTAGCTGCTTGGAACGGTGGACTTCCACACCCAGCCTCCCCCACAGCCTGCCCTCAGCTGAGGAGCAGCCAGCCCTGCCCAGGAGGGCAGCTTGCAGAGGCTACCAGGTGCCCCTGGCCGAGGAGCCATTCTCCAGGTTTCCCTGGCCCTCCAGACCCAGTGCAGATATCCCCTGGGGAGAGCCTCTGCTGACCCTCCAGGCCAGTGCAGATGTCCCCTGGGAAGAGCCCTCTGCATGCCCTTTAAATGGGACCTTCCCAGGGCACAGTCCTCACTGGTGGCCTCAAAAGAGAGGACTCTCGAAGTGGACGGTCCTAGAGCATCCCCAGTAACCACAGCCTGCTCCTGTCTGGCCCTGGCCGAGCACCCCCACCTGCCACTCAGCACCTTCCAGTGGTTGGAGAGAGAGGGGGTACAAGCTGGAGGCCCAACCTGGACCGGGCTCTCTGCCTCCCTGGGTGAGCCACGTTCTCACTGTAGAGTGACTTTGTCATGCGCTGACCGGTGCTGGGGGCTGGCTGTGTGTCAGGAAGCCTCATGGAAGCCTTGCTGCATAGATGCCACCTTGAGGCCCAGAGACTCAAGGCCCTTGCCTGCAGACACACAGCTAGGCACCATGGGGAAAGGGGGAGTGCTCACCTTCAACTGCCCTTGGTCCTGCCACCCCTCCCGCCAGAAAGACTCCTGGGAGACCCAGGGAGCCAGCGCAGGGAAGACCTGGGCTGTCTGGTGCTTGTCTACACTGCTGGTACCACCACCAACAAGCTGAGAGAGAGATTTCCCCAAGAATACTACAGAGAAAGGCAGGAAGCCGTATCCGAGGGCGTTGGCTGCCCGCCTGTGCCCCTGGAGGAAGAAGCAGCTCTGAAGACCCCCAAGTCACCCCCAAGCTGGCAACTCGTAAAGCCCAAAGATGCTCCCGTGCCCCATGAATTCAGGCCCCAGACATACACTTAGGCCGTGGAGCAGGGTGGGAAGCCACGAGGGGGGCGCACCGGAGGTCAGGTGCTGCTGCAGGAGTCACGTGAACACGCAGGTATGACCCCCAGCAGGGAAGGTCCCTCTCCGCACCTCTGGTCCCAGGGGGCCAGTGTCACCTGATTACCAGGGGCTCAGGGCAAGCCTCACACAGTGAACACTGGCCACGGCCACCCTGCAGACCCTGGGGGGAGGAACAGGTGGGCGAGTGTGGGGACGTGTAAATGAGTCGCTAATGAGGGAAATCAGGGAGTTTGCTGAGGCATAAAACACGAGAAGTCCAGGGAAAGAAGACAAATGGGTGGGGGTCGTCCCCCAGTCCTGCCCCTCGCGCTCTCAGTCTCTAGTGTGGACCAGACCGAAATGCAGATCTGACGACTGCGGTAATGTGAGGAAATTGGTCTAAAATGTAGAGATGATTAATTGGATTAATGTGCAAAAAATAATGTTGAGAGTATCGGGAAGGAGGGGCAGGGGCGTCTCTCCCTGGGCCACCTGCCACCTGCCGGCTGCGGCACGTCTCTGCTGAGGTCATTCCGGAGTCCTCAGGAGGAACCCCACAGGTGGCCTGGCCTCCCCTTCCCGGATGAGGAGCTGGGACATCCAGCTCATGCCCAGAGCCAGGCAGCTCCTGCCTGCACCTTTGCCCATCCGCAGCTGACCCCTGGCCACACCTAGGATGCAGGTTCAGGGCCAGCACAGGGGGACATGGTTCTGCAGCCTGGATCCAGTTTCTGGAGATCAGTTCTCATGCTCGTGAGACGGGAATCCTGGACACAGCCTGGGAGGTCCAGGCCGGTGTCTCCCTTGGGAGGGCCTGGGCCAGCCTGGTGCCGGGCCCATCATGCTTCCCTCTGCCCCTTGGTGGGCCCTAAACTGGGAGGGGCTGTACAGGGCACAGTGGGAGGAATCCTGAGCTCTGTCCCCAGCAAAACCCCTGGTTTGGGGCCTTCTGGAGACCAAACGTCCAGGTTAAATCTCGGTGATGGCCCTCACCATTTGACAACCTCAGCACCTCTGTGCCTTGGTTTCCCCATCTGCAAAACGGGGTGATAGCAGGCCTTGCTCTGTGATTGGGTGCCGAGGAAGAGATGAGGTCAGAGGTGGACCTCATTCCTGGACAGGGGAGGGGAGGACGGCAGGAAAACCAACAATTAACAAAGAAAACTGGAGTCTGTTGCCCCTGCTGCAGGGGACCGGGCCACTGGCCCTGCGATCTGGGGACCAGCAGGGAAGGCCCCAGGCAGCCCCCGGCACCTCCTCCACCGCGGCCTCTCCCCCGGCTGCCGTGTCCGCGGGCCGCGCTCGGGTCAGTGGCGCGCTAACGCCTTTGTCAGGGTGATTAATAGTGGTGGGGACTGTCGTTAATTCACTGCCTAATGACTGGGGCCGGCGCGCTCCAAGTAATCGGGTGATGTATGTGGGGAGCGCGCACCTCGTGGCAGAGGTGAAAATCATTTCGACAAGTCAAATATTGTCACAGGGAACAAATGGCTCTCCCTGTTAATAAAAATTAATGAATTTTTTTCTTTCTCTCTTTTCTCCTCTCGCCACTGGCCTGCTAAATGAAGCTCAGAGCGGTGAAGGGGAGCTCGCTGGAGTTAAGCACTTTATTTGATGGTTAGAACTATAAACGTCTTTATTAGGGTAGGAGGTGGCCAGAGGGCCAGGGCGGCTGCTCACCCACAGCCCTTCCTGGGCAGCGGCCGGGCTGTGAGCTGGAGGCCGTTCTGCAGCGGGAAGCAGAGGGCGCCCCGGCCCTGAAAGGGAGAGGCTCCCAGGCAGGGGCTCTGGCATGAAGGAGGCCGGGGGCATTCCCAGGCTGACTCCGTCCCTGGGAATAGCCCCACACTGACTGCACCCCCGGGCGGCACTGGGCAGGGAGCAGAGTGAATTGGAAGCAGGTGCCCCTGGACCGCGCATCCACTCAGGACGGCCTTCCCGGACTCCGGGAGCCAGGTCACAAGGTGGCACCACTTTCCTGTGGAGCGTCTTGGTGGTCCCTGCACCCGGTCCTGGCTGCCAAGGGGCGGGGTGTCGTGCCTCAGAGGGGCTCAGCCTCTGCAGCTCCCCACCCCCACTTTGGTGGGAGGCCAGGGCAGGGCAGGGAGCCAGCAGCCTGGTGCCCGGAGGAGGCGGGGCCTGGGAGAGGGCTGAGGGCCGAGGACCGGAGCCCACCAGGGCAGCAGAGCCTCTCCGGCCTCTCCCCAGCTCCGGGATGGAAGCAAAGGGCAGGGTCCACGGCTCCTCTGCCCAAGGCTGCAGACCCCGGTTCTCGTTCAGAGCGGCCAGAGCCTCTGGGAGCCCACGGCCTGCTCTGCGAGTAGCGGAGGCAGCAGCAGAAAGGGCTTGGGCAGCGTGGCCTCCCACTCTGGCAAAGCCACCCCGCCTCCCTCTGCCCACGCTGCCCAGGGAGCCCGCCCCGCCTCACGGCAGCCCCTGACAAGAGCCCAGGACAAGGGCAACCCAAGTCCAGCAGGACCCCGGTGCCCTCAGCCTCTCCCAGGAAGCTGGGCCTCTAGGAGTGGGCACCGGCCTCCGGGCTGCTGCCTCCCTCCCTCCTGACGTCTTTGTCTGGGGGCCACACTGGTTTCCTCGGGTGTCCGTGGTCTTGCCCGTGAACGGCAGCCACAGGCCCTGCTGGCTGGTAGGAGCTACGGAGATAAATATGTCTATAAATAGTGTGGCGGGGTTGTCACCGCGCTGGCTCAGCATTTAACCCCTCATTCCTCCAAGCACTGCCCGGCAGAGGGAGGGGGACAAGAGGGGGAAGAGAGATCACAAAAGGCACTTCCTCCCCTGGATGTGCCCTGGAAGACCACGCTTTGTCCTCGGGCAGCCTGGTCTGCAGAACTCCCGCTGGGCCCTTCTGCAGCCCCATGTGGGGGGCCCTCTGGGGCAGGGATCCTTGCCTGCCTGCCCTGTGCCCCCCGAAGTCCCCAGGAAGTCTCTGCATTTGCAGAAGCACAGGTGGGTGGGTGGTGGACGGAGCCCTCTTCCCCAGGTCCAGCCTGGCCCTGCCCAAGGCCGCCTGTCCTCGACGGCCCAGCAAGCCCAGGTGCTCTGGGCTCTGGTTGGCTCTGCAGGAGCTGGCCGTGCTCCCTCTAGGAGGACCCCAGGACTCCAGCCTGCCTAAGCCAATCTGTGGGCCTCTGAGAGGAGCTGAGGAGCTGGGATGGGAGAGATGCCCTCATCTGTGGCCTCCCGGGTCCTCCCCAGCTGGAACCTCCTGAAGCCCAGGTTGGATCAGGGCCTCTTGGGCACAAAGCCCAGGGGTGGCAGCTCAGCCTCAGGGAGCAAATCCTGGTTCCCAGGATCCCCAGGGTCCCCCTTCCATCAGAGAACGGGGGCCACCACCTGGCAGAAGGTGTGCCCTTGTCAGGGGACACACCTGGGCCATGTGGGAGGCCTGGGGCTGGACGGTGGCATTGCCCAGTGCTGCAGTGGTCTTGCCGTCACGGGCACCAGCCTGCATTAGAAGGGTGGCTGCCTGGATGCCATGGTGCCAGCAGCACCCAGGACAGAGGGGTGTACAGGCCCAGAGTGCAAGGGGCTCCCCAGGCCCCACACTCCATGTCCTGTGGACGGTGGAGGGAGGTGGCTCCACCTGGAGGAGATGAGAGTCAGCAAGGGGTGGGGGAGGGCAGCCTCACCCCCCTTCCAGGGCCTGGCATCTGGGCAGCAGGCTGACAAGGGGAACTGGATTTTGCCTTGTTGTAGCCGGTTAGGACGCTCCCCCAGTGGGGAATGGCCTGCCGAGGCTGAAGGCACGCTGTGTATTAGAGGAGGTGCCTGCACAACCCGGCCCTCACGCTCACTCACACAGCTCCCGGGAAGGCAGCAGGTCTGTCAGCAGAGGAACAGGCCGGATGTGTACCAGCATGCAAGGGAATATTATTCAGCCTTAAAAAGGGATGAAGTTCCAACACATGCTACATCAATGGCCTCCAGGACACGAGGCTCAGTGACATACGCCGGTGGCCACAGGGCAAATCCTGTGTGGCTGCACTTCTATCAGGTCCTGAGAGGAGTCGAAGTCACAGAGACGGGCAGAACAGAGGCTCGAGGGACTGAGGAGCGGAAGACAGAAGCCAGTGTTTAGAGGAGTTTCCGGGTGGGGAGATGAGAGTCCAGGGGACGGGCGGTGGCCCTGCATGGCAGAGCTCACTGCCACAGAAGCCACACCTGGAAATGGCTGAGATGGCGGGGCGCTGCTCACAGGGCTGCCCAGTCCCGCCACAGGGCTGCGGGGCATGCACCCTGCCGGGAGGGCACACAGCCAGTGCTGGAGCCCCCCACGCATCCGAGGGGTCTGACACATTGACGGCTCAGGAGGCAAGGGGTTAAGGGCACCCCCGCGCAGCCTGCCCCCAGATAGTGCTTAGCAGGGCCGGGGAGCCTCTGTGTGATTTAGAAGGAAAACAGTGAGATCTGAACAATCTGTGGGCTACCTCGCTGCCCCCGGGGCTCGGGGAAGTGGGATATTAACCACGGAATAAAGGAGAGGAAGAAAAGGCCAAATCACATCTCTCTGAAACAAAGAGGCTTTTTACCAGGAACAAGCCTTGATAAAGATTACAGAGGCATCGCAAGTCATTCAGCGCTGCCCGGGGCGATGGAGGCGGCCAGGAAATGGAAGATGCGGGCCTGCAGTGGGGCTGGCTGTCCTCAGGGCATTGCAGGACAAATACTCCGTCTTAGAATAATGCATCAGCTTTAAGTAGGGCCAGGTGGCTGGCCAGAGCCCTCCAAGGTCCTAGGCAAGTGCCCATTCGGCTAGCTGGACACGGTACCTGGGGATGGAGAGGGGAATTTGCTGGTCACGGGACGCTGGACCCAGCAGGCCATGGTGGCCTGGGCTGTGTGGAGGGAGGGAAGGGCGGGGCTGCCCCTCTGGCTCCGTTCTGGATGGCTGAGTCATGGCACTGGCCACTGGGGAGGTGAACTGCCTTGAGGTAGACCAAGGCCTGGCCAGTGTGGGGTTCTGTGGTCACCAGGGGCTCCTCTGGCCTCTCGTTCTCTTGGTGCAGGGTTTCATCATCTGTGAAATGGGTTGGCAACCTCCTGCTTCAGGGCCCTGTGGGCAGATGAACCAGGGGCAGGTGGGAGGTTGCAGTGAGCGTGGGGACCACCAGGACCTGCCTCCGCGGCCTTGGCAGCATCCTGGACGGCTGAGAGGGTGTACCGTCCACTGATGGCTGGAAGCGATCGAAACGTCTGGTCTCCCGGCTCAAGAGGTCGGAAGCGTCAGATCGAGGCATCCTCAGGGCTGTGCTCCGGCCCAAGGCTCTGGGGAGGGTCCCTCCCGCCTCCTCTGGCTCCTGGTGGCCCCAGACATTCCTTGGCTGGTGACTCTAGCCTCTGCCGCTGTCCTCATATGACTGTCTTCTCCTCTGTGGCCTCTTTGGAGTACATCAGATAGGAGTGGGGACACCCAATATCTTGGTTTAACTTGTGAAATCTGAAAAGAACTGAATCCCAAGTGAGACCACTCTGCCAGGCGCTGGGTGGGGACGTGAGCTCATCCGGGGCCAGTCTTAGGGACTTAGGAACAAAGGTCTGGACCTGCCACCACTGGCTTGCTCTGACCCCCTCCCTTCATCCACAGAGAGGAGGCGTGCTGTGGGCTGTCCCTGCTCCCTTCCGTGTGTGTGGAAAAGAGGGGCGTGTGTGGGGGGTGACCAGGTGGCTGCATCAGGCTGTGGGGACACGGGAGTAAGAGTGACTCGGGGAGGGTGGTGCCAGACTTCCAGGCCGGCCAGTGCACTGCACCTCCCCAGGGTCCCCGGGGCTCCATCAGCCCTGGCGCTGGTTTGGGGATCTAATGGCCATTGGTTATCATTGCTATTCAGCATGTTTGCAGAACCTCCTTTCTCAGTGGCATTGATCTGCTGTGTTGATCCCAGGCGCGCTCTGTCCGGGCTCTGGGGCTCGGCGAGGGGAATGGCAGCGCGCACAGAGCTGAGGGTGGCCTGCAGCCCCCGCAGCCCCGTGAGGCGGCGAGAGCTGCAGTCCCTCCCTTCAGGGTGACCCACGGGAGTCACAGCTGCTCTGTTCCTGTCCAGGCCCAGACCCAGGGCCTCCACAGTGGTGATGGCGTTTCAAAGGCAGAGGACACAAGATGGCACTGCTGAAACCTGTGCTTCCCTTCTACAAACCATTCCTCCAGGAAGGCCCTGGCGCCCAGGAACCCCTCTCTGAGTGGGCTTTCTCCTGGCCAGGTCCACCCATGGCAGCCAGCTGTGCAGAAGGCCTCCATTCGAATCAATAATGGCTGGTTTTCTCTGGGAATCGCCTCTGGGTCTGCTCCCAAACCAGCTGGCTGGACCTGGAGAAAGTCCTGCGCCTCTCCCTCTCTCCATCCACCCGTGGGGGGTGAGGGTTCCAAGACACCCGCAGCTTATGTGGGTTTATGGGCACAGAGGCAGGGAACCTCCTGGGGTCCCCAGGGACCCTGTGCACCGCACACTGTCCTGCTTGGGACAGGGAGAGAGGCTGCAAGATGGAGAACCAAGCCCTGGGTTTTTCTTCAAAAAGGCTCTGGTGAGGCACAACTCCCTGTGAGAGTCAGGCCGAACCCCAGAAGTCAAAAGACATGGCCGCCCCATCCTGGGAATGCTGGGCAGGCAGGCCACCCACCAGGGTGAAGGAGGATGGCAGAGGGCGGGTCCGAGGAGTAGCAGAGAAATCCAGCCTCCAAGGGGTGGGGCTGAGCTGATAAACCTCCTCCGCGGGGGCCCCAGATCACACTCAGGGTCAGGGGAGCCCGAGAGCCGGGACCCATCCCTAGGGAAGGAATGTCAGGAGGGGAGTGAGGGTCCTGAATTCCAGAATTGCAGAAATTTCACCAACTGCCCCCCATCCACTCACCTACCCGCTGATTCACCTATCCAGCAATCTCTCCACCCACCCTCTCTCTACTCATATAGCCATCCATCCACTGTTCCATCCATCTACCTACCTGTTCACCTATCCATCCATCTACTCATACTCATCCATCCGCAGCCGACCATCCATCCTTCAATTATCTACCTATCCGTCCATTCATTCATACTCGTCCATCTACAACCAACCACTCATTCACCCATCCATTCATGATCCACCTATGCATCAGTTGTACATCTATCTAATCATACTTATTCATTCACAACCCCCATTCATTTACTCATCAATTAATCTATCCACACCTACCCATCCATCCATTCATACTCACCCATCCACAACAAATCATCCATCTGTTCATCCATCTGTCCATCCATCATCCATCCATCACCCACCTATGCATTCACCTATCCATCCATCCACCCAGCCATCCATTCATACTCATCTATCTGCAACCATCCATCCACCCATTCACCTATGCATGCATTTATCCTCACCTACCCATCTATTCACCCATCTATCCATGCTTTCATCCATCTATCTACCCACTCGCCTATTCATCCACACCCACCACCCACACTCCATCCATCCACTCAACCATCCATCTATCCATTCACACCCACCATCCACCTGTCCATCATCTGTCTACCCAGTTACACATTTACTTATCCACTCTTTCTCCCAGGTCCTCTTCTGCTGGGCACTGAGAAGGCTATAAAAACACCGTGTAACTCTTTCTGATGGTTTCTCACTGGGATTGTTAGGATGGCCCTGGAGAGCTTTAGAACCAGGGCTGTCTGAACAGCTCCCAGCGAGGCCCAGCTAAGGGCTTGAATAAGCTGTTCGTTGCCTAGGCTTCATGTCACTTACGTACAAAAGGGTGAAGTCCCACCCCTGCCAGCCTGGGGAATCAGATCAAGCGCAGGGCTGGCCACATGCTCTGTGGGTCCAGTTTGTACCCAGCAGCATCTAGTCCCCAAACATCAAGCCCACATCAGTGCCGACAGTGTACAGCCAGGCTCATGCGGACTGGCACAGCCAAGGGGAGACCCCTCTGGTCTCTGGTCAGACCCCCACCCCAGCTCTGGCTGCTTCCAGAGTTCTAAAATTGAACTCACAGCTGACAGGCACTGACTGTGTCCCTAAGCCCAGGGAGTGTTTCTCAAAGTCTCAGAGTGACCAGTGCTCTCTGCCCTGCCATTCGTAGCCACGTGTGTCGCAGAAGCTGAACCGAATGATGGATAAGTTTTAAACACAGCTTTTAGCAGGCTGGTGAAATTTAAGGCTACCCCAATCCTGAGCTACTACTGGGGAGGGGTGCCACCTGCTTGGTCCTGCTGCTCGGGAGAGCTCATGGCGGGGGTCCTGGATGCTGGTTGGTGTGGCGGAGGCTTTGGGCAGAAGCTCTCCTGGAAGACCTGGGGCTCGTGGGGTTGGACAGCCTCCAGGCTGAAGGTTTGAGAGGCTGGGCTGGGCCTGGGTTTCCTGGAAACATAACCCAGCATTTTGTGGAGGGGGACGTGGGCTGCTCCCTGCCACAAGTGTGGGGGAAGGCGGAGGGGCCCGTGGCTCTGGCAGGCTCTGGGTTCCTCCCTGCACAGAGCGCCTTAATGCAAGGGAGCTGCTTACAGGGCCAGGCCTGTGCACTCCGCCAGGGCAGGGGCACTTCCCCGGGGCCTTCTGCAGAGCCAGGAGCATCTGCCCTGTGTCACTTACACCCTCTGCAGCTGCCCGTACTCCAGCCCAGCCTCGGTGGGTCTCTGGTGGAGAGTGACCAGAATCAGTGCCTGGCTCTGCAGAGGCTCCCAGTGACATCCACAGCAGCAATTCTTCACGCCATCTGCCGTGTAGACCAACCCCGGCTCCGGCTCTTCGTCCTGGAGAGCAGGGCAATCGGAGCATGATGACCGTCCACTGCTCTGTTTTTCTCTGGGCGATTTGCAAATTTTCAATACATCAGGGTCCATGGGGTGCCATCCAGGTTTTCAGGGTTCTTTGGGCATGTTAGGGGGATCTGGGTCCCTTCGAGGGAAACCCTGCTTCCCTGGATGCACCTGATCGTTTGGGGCTTCCTGACATGGCCCCGCAGGCTCAGCCAAGCAGGGGTTGCAGCTCAGGGGACGGGTCCAGGGCTCAGTAGAGCACAGGCTGCTGCCCACTCTCTATCACAGGTACGGCAGGCTTGGGCGGAGCCCATGAATGACAGCTAGAGACAGTCCCTACGGGTGTGAACACTAGTCCAGGGGCCAAATCCAACTCCAGAGTGACAGGTGACATGCCCCAAACACTCAACACAGCTGCATCTACCTCCTTTCTAAGCCTCATGGGTCCACCTTACTTCTAAGCCTCATGGTGACCTCCCTGTGAGCCTCAGGGTGACCTCCCTCTAAGCCTCATGGTGACCTCCCTCTGAGCCTCAGGGTGACCTCCCTCTGAGCCTCAGGCTGACCTCCCTCTGAGCCTCAGGGTGACCTCCCTGTGAGTCTCAGGGTGACCTCCCTGTGAGTCTCATGGGTGACCTTCCTCTGAGTCTCTTGGTGACCTCCCTCTGAGCCTCAGGCTGACCTCCCCTCGAGGTCACACCCCACAGTTGGGACATGTCGTTCTAGCCCTCCCCCAGCTAGACAGTGAGCTCAGGGGAAACAGTGGCCAACGCTGGGCCCTCTGGGAAATTAGTACCACCCCAGGGGACCTGGGGCCACAGGTCCCTGAGTCACTTGGGCTGTGATGTGATGTTGTCCTCTGATGAACTCACCCACCCGTGGCTTCCCACTGAGGACCCCATCCCTTCCCGCCCCTCAGGCCCCCTCCTGTCCATCCCAACAGACTGGCCTGTCCTAGGGTGCTGGCCTGCCCTGCACTGGGGGTGCTGCTCTTCCCAGGAACCCGCCGGGTCTTCCACAGACTCCACTGGCAAGCGGCGGGGTCCTGGCGGACTGGGCCTGGTGTTCAGGGTGGTGCTCTGGGGCCAGCTTGGCTGTGGCCAGCAGATGCAGGCTCTTTGGGCTCTTCTCTGAATGAGGAGGTCCCTGAGCGGGTACCTGACCCACAGCTGGGCACCCCGGTCAGGTGGTTTGGGCCATGTCATTTCAGAGGTGCCCAGTCTCCTAAAGCACCTGGATTCTCCAGACAAGAACTCCCCCAGCTCAGCTCTGGGGTCTGACTGGTTCCCTGTGGTCTGCGTGTCCCTGAGCAGCACCAGCCTCATGCACCCTTGTGGTGGCACCAGACCTGGGGCTGCCACTGCACCCTACAGGTGGGGATCGCCCGTGAGGATACAGCCCTCTGAGAGGCACAGCTCTGGGGACAGAGGATGGGGAGGCCACTGGGTGCAGAGCTGCTGCCTGCTGGGGGCGCCTATAGTGCTCACGGGTGCAAGGAGGGGTGGCCTGCCTGGTGTGGCTCTGGCTGGTGGCCCGCCTGAGCGTGGCTCACGAGACAGGAAGGGAATGTGTCTGTTGCTATGTGCAGCCCAAATACATTCTTGGGGGGAGCTCTGAGCCACTGGGAGCTCTGAGGGAGCCAGCGAGCTGCGCCTGGCCCCCATCTGCCTGGGTGGACCCAGGGTGGCCAGTTGGTCGCCATGTTACAGCAGGATGAGAGCTCAGCAGAGCCTGGCCACCTCCCAGGGTCGCCGTCTGGCGGGCCGCCAGGAGTCCTCCTTTGCAGATGGGCAAGAGGGAGGCTCCATCCACCCTGCCCACCTCCAGCTGCACAGGCAGGGTCTGAGCTTATAGGTGCCTTGGCACGCTCCATTCCATGGGGTACCCTGGATGGCGTCCTTTCCGGGTCTCCCCCAGCTGCAGGGTGTACAAGGGGCTGCTGGAGTGGGGCTGGGGGCCGCTGGGGTGGGCTGAGGTCAGCCTACGTGTCCTCACCAGGCAGGGCCGTCCCCCTGCCCAACCCATGTCCACAGGGAGTGGGGAAGGCTGAGTGGACAATGAGCTTGCTAGGCCTGGGTAGGGTTTGGAGGCTGCCCCCCACCCGAGGGCTCCCCAGCAAGCCTAGCTGGTCTCGCTCAGCCCGCAGGGGGCCACAGCCACGTCCGCAGAAGCCCCACTCATAGTCGCTCTGTGCGTGGTGGGGTCACATGACTCTCTTCTGTCTTCCGATGTTCCTCTCTCTTCCTTGTGGGGGGACGGCAGTGCCTACTCAGGTCTAATCCAATCAGCTGGAGATATCAGCCCCAAGCCCTGGGACAGGGGCCAGCTGGGCTGTCACTGCTTGGGTGGGAGGTCAGGCTACCTCATCCTCCTTAGCCCCCCCCAGCTGGTGGCCCTATGGGACACTCTGGGAGCACTGTCCCCTCCTCTGAAGTATGGCAGCCTGCTTGTTTCCAACCCCTAAGGCCGGGGTGAATGCAACAGGACCAGAAAAGAAAGTGTGTGGTTTATCTACCCCGAAGGCCACCTGAGAGGTGCTGTGTGTGCATGTCAGGGTGGGGCCAGGGGCTCCACCCTGCACTGGGGGAGGCCTGGCCAGTGTCTGGACTGGTCAGAATTTCTGCAGTCTTCTCTGAAACTTCCTGCCTGGTCCTGGTCCTATAGCCATGGGTGACCTGTGGCAGACATCTAGAAAATAGGGTGAGGGCCATGTCAGGATGGGCCAGGGCACTGAAGGGTGCCCAGGTGCGGGCACTGTGGCTCAGGACTCGACTGCTCTGCTGTGCAGGCCGCTTGGCCTCCTGTGCCCTGCTTCCCCTCCTGTGGGTGAGAAGGCGGCACCCATGTGGGAGGCACACACTCCCCCTCCCCCCAGGGGGGGTGCTTAGGGGAAAACAGGGCTGGGGTCACAAGGCAGGCTGGGGAGGTGCCTGGCCCCACAGGCCTCTGCTCTCTCTGCCCTCCTGGCCACCTCCTGAGACGCCATGTGGTACCCAGTCCCGACACCAGGGTCCCAGGTCCCAGCCAGAGCCTTCATCCTGGAGAGCCAGGGATTTGGGTGGAATGGGGAGTAGCTGGACAGGTCCCAGCTCACGGGGCCCCAGTGGGCCTTGGGAGCTCAGCAGTGCTGTTCAACCAGAACCAGGGTCCCCCAGAAGCAGGGCCACATGGATTTCTGAGATTCACATTTCAATCCAGTGCAGGATCTTGCTCTGTCAGGTCTTCTGAACCCTGTGAAGTCGCATCCACCTGGACCCCTGGGAAGGATGTCCTGTTGGGTCACGGGCCCCAGTGGATCTCTCAGGAGTGTGGGGGAGAGCCGCGGCCCTGGCTCCTGAGCTGGTGCCAGGCCTGGACTTGGGTGGCCAGTGCAGCAGCTGGGGTGAACACTGAAGGGGTGTCCACCCAGGGCCAGGTACACGATCTGGCCTGCCCCCTCCTGGCCCTGCCTGGTCCAGCCTCCTTGCAGTGTGAGGGGGGATACAGGGTGGTCCAGGACGACCTTTCTGGTTACTAGCTGGATGCCACTTGGATGCAGGTCAGGGGGCCAGAGCCCAGGCCACAACCTGCCCACACCCGCTTTCTTGGATCTGCCCCTCTCAGCCTAGCAGACCCTTCCGGGGGGCACCAGGTCCATCTGTACCTGTGATGAGCAGGGATTTGGGGGTTTGCAGCCCAGAGTTGTGACCATGGGTTGCCGTCTCCCTCTCGTGGGAGGCCGCAGGTTTCCAGAATCTGATGTGCCAGGGAGCTGCCTGGCAGGAGCTCCCTGGGCTCAGGATCCGGGGAGCACCACCTCGCCCTCCTGCCCTCCTGCCCCCTGCGGTCTCAGGGTTTTATCAAGCAGCCCTCCCCCCTCCCGGGGCCAGGCGAGGAGCCACTAGACCAGGGAGTGACTAAACACAGTCTCATGAACCAACAGGGTCAAACAGGCTGAGGGACTCCACACCAGCGTGCGCGCAGGCAGAGGAGGAACCTGGAACTCTAATGACGCTCTTTCCGCTGAAGTTCAACTGAAGTAATTGTGGATGCCACACGGCAGTGAGCAGTGGGAGAGCCCAATGGCAGGGGAGAGCCGTGCGCCCCCGCAGGGTCCCAGCCAGTCAGTCAGGCACAGTCCAGCCCCTCAGAGGCCCCGGGGCTCCCACGGGCGTCTGGCTCTGTGTCCAGGGTGGTCTGTGCACACCCAGCACGACCTAGGCCTGTCTAACCCCCGTGGCCCCAGATGAAAGGGGGCCCCTGTCCTCAGGGAGCCCCCTCCTCCCCAAAAGTCACTCCCACCCCTGTGTTGAGGAGCCTCGGGCACCACACCTGCCTGTGGTCGCTGAGCCATCGGGGCAGCCGCTGTCTGGGAGGGTGGACTTGCAGATGCCGTCAGCACCTACCCAGCCATGGCACCGAGGACGGGGCTCTGGATGCTCAGGAACCGTGTCTGGTGGGCTGGCGGGGCATGTGGCCTCCTGGGCTGGAGCAGGCTGTGCCCGGTGATGGGGACAAACAGGGTGGGGCTCTCCCACGGAGAGTCAGGGGCGTTGCGGGAGCGTGGTGAGCCCCAGGACTCCGCGAGCTCTGGCAGGGAGCTGCTGGCCCAGGCTACGGGCCCTCCGAGGAGTGGGGCCAGCAGGGCTGAGACTGCTGGGGCAGTGGGGGGGTCGCCCCAGTGACATCCCAGGCCTGCCTCAGTGTGTGCCCAGGGACCCCCCCAGGGCCTCGCTGGGCACGGTGTGGGGGGCTGCCCGGGCACAGCTCTCTCTCCCTTCCTCTCTAAGGGCCCCCCCTCCCGGCAGCCCTGGTGCAGGCCCGTGATGGTGCCGGCAGACTTTCTGGGCTCCTGGCGGCCCTCTGCCCACACACGCGGCAGACCCGCCCCTCCACCCCTCTACCACCCTGTACACACACTCCTGTGACCACGCCCGCGTGACGCCCACCCTCCACGGCGCTCAAGCCCTCACCCTCCCCTGCAGCCCTCAGAGCTCACGCCCACACACAGCCCAGCCCACGAGGACACCCAATGGCAAAGGTCCCCCAGGCTCCTGGCCTCCCACGGAGGCCCTCATCCTCTCCTCCAGGTGATGACAGCCAGGAGCTGGGCTTCAGGAGAGGGGCTGGTGACCACCTGCCTACCACGGGGCCAGGGGGTCGTGGGCAGTGAGGAGGCCCGCCAGCTGTTCAGACCCTGCCTGTGTCTTACACAGAGGTCCTGGTTCAGGTCTCCCCACCATGTCTCTCCACACCCCAGAATCCTGCCACGGGTTTGCTTTCTCCGCGGGGGTCTCTGGGAGATGGTGGGGTGGCTTTGCTCAGGAGGTAGTCACCACACTGGGTGAGAGGCGACAGAAGGCTCCCTCTGTGAACCTGGGACCAGCCCTACACCAAAGGCTGGGCTGGAGCTGGGCGCAGAGAGGCCTGAGGACACAGTGGCTCCCAGCCGGTGCCTCCTTCCAGGGGCAGCTGGGTCCTCTGTCCTGGGCAGACGACAATCCAGCAGGTCCACGCCTGACCCGCGGGAGTCACACACAGTCTTGCCAGAAGTTCTCCAGGAACAGGCCCAGTTGGCACCCAGTGGTTCCGGCAGATACCTCTTGGAGAGTGTGTAGCCTTGGCTATGATGGGGTTGCTGGGCTCGTGGGTGACCAAGTCTGGGCAGGGTCCCCTCTACCCGTACCTCCCTGAACCCTCCCCTCCTTGCTTTCATTATTTTGGTAGATTTCCCAAAAGTGAATCTGGGAATGATGGGCCCAGTCAAAAGCCTTAGCGTGAGACCACCACAAAACCCAAACAAAGAATCCAGGCCTCTCAATGAGCTGATGGCACACAGGTTCACCGCCAGCATCACAAAGAGCTTGTGTTCTTGGAACCGATTCCAACCTGCCAGGGATCAGCAGCCGAACTCGCGCCCACTGTCATGGAGGCCTGGGTGAAGCAATGTTGGCTTCAGGAAATGCCTACTGGGAACCGGAAGAGGGGCCTGGCAGCTCCCTGCCTGGGCTGACCATCTCAGAGGGCATCCTGGCTGGCACTGGTGGCCGGGGAGAGCTGATTTTTAAATCCCAGCCTCGGGTTGCCCTGGGCACCCCCGGGAGTAGAGCCGTCTGTGCTTGGCTCTGAGGGCTCCTGGGTCGGCCACAGGCCTGTGTTTTCCCCAGGGCCTTCGGGCTGTTTTCTGTACCCTGATTGGGCCTCCACGAGGAGTCCTCCCCTCAGCAGGGAGGCTGTGAAATGGAGACCTGGGCTCTTCTTAGTGGCTGCAGGCGATCACTTAACCCCGGTGACCAGCAGGGACAGGAGGCCAGCTGGTGCACAGACCTGCCTCTTGGCAGCAGGGAACAGTCCCCCTCTCTCCCGCACGTTTCCCACCCGGGAATTCAGCATGCCCGTGAGGCGCGGATTTCCTCCCAGGGGTGAGGGGGTCAGGCAAGCCGAATCCACACAGAAAATGAAATTCACAAAGGGCCCCAAGATGCACACGCACTTAACGCGGCCTCCCCCGCGTGGGGCACCCTCGGAGCACCACGAGGAGCCGGTGCTTCCTGGCCGTGCGGGGGGCAGAGGCAGCCCCACCCGAAGGAGTTAAGGAACAGAGCGCGGGGAACGTGGGCTTCCAAGGCGATTTTGTTTGTGAGCTCCGCGCAGTTACCAGTTCCAAATAATAAGGTGGCATGTTAATTACCCCCCCTTCTAATTTACCTTTATGCCGCACACAGTCAACGGGAAGGTTTATGGGGTGTTCTTTCAAACCTCAACAGCGTCGGGCTTTCGGGAGGAGGGAACAAGGGCCGTAGTTCTGTTGCTGAATTTCTGAAAGGATCCTACCAGCCAATTAAAAAGGAACCGTTGGCCACTTAAAACATAATCATTACTTCTGTGAATGCTGCTAAATTAAATAAGTGTTATCCGCATGATTTTTTTTTTTTTTTTCCGAGACTTTGGTTTCTTTTGAAAGAAAACATTTTGTTACTTCTCGAGCGGATCTGTTTGCAACCAGCGTGAGGAATCTGAAATCGTTTTCCTTATGCTTCAAAGTTCTTGTCCCCTGAGGCTTCACTTCACCAGCCACGTCGGGGAGCAGGGAGCGCCCTCGGTCACTTCCACGGGTTTTCAGACCATCGGCTGGAGAGATGGGCAGCAGGCACCAAGCCCCAGGTCTCCTACCGCTGGCCTCTGCCGCCTGCTCTTTCCTGACATTTTACCAGGTGACACTCTTGTGACTTGGAAGCCACCACTTCAAAGTGAGCAACTCAGGGGCACTTGGTGCGTTCACCATGTCCCTCAGCCACCGCCTTCACCCACAGGGCGCCCGCGCCCATGAGTGGTCTCTCCCCAGCCCTGGCAGGCAGCGGTCTGTCTGCCCCGTGATCCGTCTGTCCTGGACCCTTGGTAGATAGACACGTGCAGGGGTCGGCTCCTCTCCCCTGGCTCCTTGAATTCTGCATAATATTTAGAAATATTTTAATGGACAGATCATGATTGTGTGTATTTACAGGACACAGTGCGATGTGTCCTCATGCGCCCACATTGGGGAGTGGCCAGATCAGGGTGGTAAGCGTAGCCGGGGCCTTGGGGAGGGCACCGATGGCCGACAGGAGGAGCGGGTTCTGGAGAGCTGCTGCGTGGCAAACTCCTTCCTTCTGGCTGCGTGCCTCTCTGGAGGGCGCGGCCTGCTCTGACACCGTGCGCGAGGCCACTGAGGTCAGTGCACAGGCAGCGTGTCCATGCTCCCCTCCTTCTTGGGAGGGACCGCGTCCCCTCACACAAATGGACCACAGGGTGTTCGTCGGCCCTCCGCTGCGCGGCGTCTGGCCTGGGTCTACCGTGGGCTGCTGGTGGCAGATGCAGAGAAGGGTTCCTTCCTCTCCCACCACCTCGGCCTCACCCTCCTGGGCTCCTCCTGCCCTCAGGGCCCCAGGCTCCTCTGCACACTCCAGGCAGCACTAACCCTCTCTTCGGGTGGCCCTGGGCCTTACCAGTGCCCAGTCAGCCCCTAGAGTGGCCGTCCTGTTGGGGCAGCCCCTCTGAGCAAACTGCATGTGAACCCAAACCGTGAGTCCTTCCGAGACTGAGGACTGTCCTCCGCGGCCCAGTTCCTGGTTCCAAGAACCCCAGGGTTCTGCAGCAGTCGTTCCACCGTCCTCTCCGGGTTGGCCGCTGCAGAAGGCCTCCCGCTGTCCCGAGGCCTGTGAGGGGCAGCGTCCCTCCCCTGCTCCCCTGAAGCAGGACCAGTCAGCACATCCCTGGGCTGTGGGGAGCACCGGCCCCACAGGAGCCTGCCTGGTGGATCTCCCCAGAGCCAACCGCTTGCTTCCGGAGGGAGCAGAGGTGGCATCAGCTGGGCAGGGGGAGGCGGCCAGGGCCCAGAGGGCTCTGGGAGCCCTGGGCTCCTCCAAGGGCCCATGACCCCGGGGGTCCCTTTGCCATGGAGGCTGACACTGCCTTATCTCTTTAGGTGACGGTGACGTTGTAAATAATATGTATGAGCCCGACCCGGACCTGCTGGCTGGCCAGAGCGCTGAGGAGGAGACCGAGGACAGCATCCTGTCCCCCATCCCCATGGGGCCACCGTCCCCCTTCCCTACCAGTGAGGACTTCACCCCCAAGGAAGGCTCGCCCTACGAGGCTCCCGTCTACATTCCCGAAGACATTCCGATCCCGCCAGACTTCGAGCTGCGAGAGTCCTCCATCCCGGGGGCCGGCCTGGGGATCTGGGCCAAGAGGAAGATGGAGGTCGGCGAGAGGCTGGGCCCCTGCGTGGCGGCGCCCCGGGCGGCGCTGAAGGAGGCCGACTTTGGATGGGAGGTGAGCTTTCTGGGCCTGAGCATGATTGATCACGGCCATTTATCTTGTGTTCAATCTATTTATAAAGCCGGGGAGCGGCCACTGCCCGAGGCGGGAGGCTCGGTGGGTCGGAGAGAGCGTTCGAATGTCACATTTCCCAGGGTTATTTTATCCTGCAGCTTTCATGACGCGACTCAGAAAACATCAGCGGGCCTCGCGGACGCCTGTCAGCCCCGATAGGCTGCAGCGCTCTCCGCCCGGAAATGTGTCTTTCATGAGCTCATGTCTTAAAACATCCTGTGCCTCCCGCCAGATTGTAGGTGCTAACGTGCCATCGTGGCAGAGCAGGGGACGTGAATGGATTGTCCCAGAGGAGCCGTCTTGACTCTGGGGCTCCATCGTAACCCCAGCAGCCGGGGGGACAGCTCCCCAAATGTCTGCTGGCCATGCATGTCCATGCCAAGGGCCTGCTGTCCAGACCTTGCAGGGGCCGATTCTCAGGTCTCAGGGCCTCTTCCAGCCAGGGAGGGTGTCCTGCTGTTTAAATTTCCTTCCCAAGCCTCGGCTGGCCTTGACGGTGTTGGTGCCCGCGAGCGCCTGACCTGCCATGGGTGGGTCAGAGACAGAGGGTGCATCTGTTGAGACGACGTGGAAAACCTCCCACGGTCTTGCCAGGGCTGCTCAGGGCCAGAGTGTCCGGAGATGTCCTGCTCAGCCCTTAAGGGTTCAGAAGAACACTCTTTGGGGGGGTTCTCAGATGGTCTCAGGGGAACTGGAGAGCTGCAGTGGCCCTTCCTCAAAAGCCCTGGCCTTTCTGCTGACCCTGTGCTGACCCTGGTTTGTGGGGTGTTTTTGTTAGGGATGCTGCAAATCCAGGTCCCTTCTGGTGTCCACCACCTGCAGAGACGCTTGGGCCGAGGCTGTGTGGGAGGATGAGCGTCAGGTGGACAGGCTCTGCCCCCTGGGCCCTCCCTCCCGCCCTCTAGGGGCTTGGAGAGTTCCCCACACTGCCCTGCACCTCAGCTGTCTATGCAGGGTGACGGACCACCTTGGCCTGAAGTTCTTCTTTCCCATGGCCCTTTATGCTCCCAAATGTACCCTAGAGACGCCACAGGAACAGTGCCCTCTTCCGGACCCGCAGGGCCCTAGGCTCTCCCTGGGCCTGTAGCACTCCAAGCCCTTTCTAAAGATATCAAGGAAAACTGGGTGCTAACGTGCCTGGGGTGTGGCTAGTGGCTACGCCCTGGCCCCAGAACTGAGGCGAGGGAGGGGTCTCCACACTGTCCTGCAGGCAGGTGGGACGTGGGCCCGCTAGCATGGGGACTCGTGGGGCCCACTGTTGTGGACTCTGGGGCAAGGCACGGGACTCTTGCCTGCCAGCCCAAGCATCAGCTCTTGGAGGGCTTTGAGGTCGCAGGAAGGGGCCAGGTTGACCAGGCGGGCGGAGGAATGGGCGTGATGGACTTCACGAAGGCCCAGGGTGGTGGAGATGTGCCCAGCAAGCTGGCATGGGGGCCCGTGCGTCAGCTGCTACCTTCCTCAGGAGGTCACCTTCAGGACTAACTGGCAGGGGCCAGGAGCAAGGTGGGCAGAGGGGAGGAGTTTGAAGTCACAGCCACGTGGGTGGGTGGCATGCCTCGTCATGGCCAACAGGCTTGTCCTTCAGGGCCAGGAGGGCCAGGTCCAAATAACGTGGCAGGTGACATTTGGGCCTGTATGCAGGGAGGGACTCCAGGGGGTTTGTCTGACCTACCTAAAAGGCCTGAGCTGTTTAATGAGTAGACGCCTTTCAGGTGCTTGAGGGTCAATGAACCCTGCAGGTAGCTCTTTGGATGACCTTGAGGTGACTTTGTTCTTGTCTGCTTTGATACAAGTTCTGTTTGCTTTATTGGAAGAAATGGCCTGTATCACTGTGACTCTGTGGTGCAGGGCACACAGGCTGTCCCTGTCACCCGCCGGCACCTGTTGACTTTGCAGTGTTGTTTGTTCTCTGAGGAGGTGAGGGAGAGTTCCTGCCCCACTGTGCCTCCCCCTTCCGCTGAGAGCCCTGTCCCCCACGGCGACCCCACAGCGTCTTCTCATGCCAGCTTTTAGAAAGTCTGCCCTCAGCCCTGTCCTCAGGGCCTTCCGGATGCGCCTGTGCGGTCTCGTCTGACCTGGATTTCGAGGGGCTCAGGCACCCGTTGGCTTGGTGGTCCTCTCTCCCTGCCTGCCACCAGTGGCCGCGCAGTCCTCTGTGTCGTTGGGATCTGGTACCAACGGCAGAGGTGCACGGGGGACCACTGGGGACTCGTGGGGAGGCTCAGGACGACCCCTGCCTCCTGGGATCCAGGAGGACAGAGAAGCGCTTTCTTTCTAGCTCCACAGTCTCAGCCGGCCTCGGGTGGGGAAAGGCACCCTCCCCTCCGGGCAGCCTGACCAGAACCTTCTACACAGTCCTGAGTGGTGGCTGTCGTTTTAGTGCCTCCTTGTCTTTCTGGCGGTCTGCAGGGCTCAGAGAGGCCAGCCCTGGCGTGTCCCTTCCCAGGACTCCCCTGACCTGCTTGGCCTGCGTGCCTTATCTCTTGATCGCTGCAAGCAGGGCCTCTGAGCCCGGACGGAAAACCTGGGACCCAGCGCCCAGGCCTCTGTGGTTCTGGCAGCAGAGGGCCTCCTGTCAGCCACCCCAAGCTGCTCGCGCACCAGGTGGCCCTGACCTGTGGGCTGCTATGGCCTGTGCTCCTGCAGACGGAGGAGGTGGATGTCATGGGGCTGTGTCACTGTGCCCAGTGCACCACCCACCGGGGAGCCCGGCAGGCCCAGGCCACACAGGGCTGGGCTCCTGATGGTCCAGACTTTAAACAGGACCATCCACGCTGTTCACTGTTAACACGGTGTTCATCTACAGAAAAAGAATAACTAGCATTTTAGCAAAGACGACAGCTGAAAGCTAAGGAGGACCAGGATGGTTTTGTGTCCCCAAGGGGTGGCCAGGAGCACGGGATGGTGGCCAGTCTGAGCCACCATGAAGATACATAGGGCCAGTCAACCCGAGGTTTTGGGGTGACTCAGACCCAGACAAAGTTCTCCTCTCCCCCAGGCGGCAGGTGGCTCCTGCGCATGGGCAGGGACAGCCCACTCCAGGGGACCTTCCTTCAGCTGAGCAGCATGTGGGACCCGGCCGAGCTTCCCCTTCCACTGGTCACCTGTTTCTTAGGCCCCGAAGGCTGTTCCTCCTTCCATCTCCACACATGTGTCAGGGACATTCAGTGACTTTAGGCCACCCCATGGGGTGCTTTGGGGCCACCAGGACGTGACTTCTTGCCATTTTGGAAGGAAACACGCCCCCTGCCGGATGCCCCTGTCTGGACCGGGTGGGCTGTGCCCGTGTGGGCTTGGGTGCCTGGGAACGCTCGCTGGGCTCTTTCCCTAGGGGGCTCTGTCAGGAGGGCGCCCCAATTCCCACTCCCCTGCTGCCTGACGCGCCGGGCTCAGCCGCCTTCCCGCTGTGACGCAGCCCACTGTTCGCCCTCCCAGAATAAATCACCCCATGATTGCATTTTATTGCCCGAGGGTCTGCAGAACAATGATTTTGATCATCTGTTGAGTAAATCGTGACATTTATCATCGCACTGTTTATTTTGCTAATTAAGAGACGGTGGCAGTGACAGCCCAGAGACAGCCGGCCGTGGATGGGCTGCTTGGAGGCCACCTGCCCCAGGCAGCGTCTGCAGCTGTGCCAGCCGCTCGGGTAGGGAACGTGGCTGGACACCGGGGCAGGCTCTAGGGCAGGCCACCCTAGACTTCAGCCACGGTTTCCTCCCAAGTCCTGTGGGATGCTTGCTGGGGGCACCCCAAAGCCCTTCTCATGGCCTCCCAGGCCTGCTGTAATCAGCACTTGAGAGTCTTCTGCTGAAGGAGGGCGTCTGCCTGTGTTGGAGAAGCTGCTAAAGAATGTTGCTGTGAACCGACGGGGTTTCAATTATCTGGAGAATTGACTCAAGTGGACTGCGGCATCCCCTGGTGCGAATGACTGAATATTAATAGACACGTTCGTTTGTTCAATCAACAAACCATCTGGGCCTGGGCCAAGGCCCATGGGAAGCTGCAGGGTTCCTGGGAAAGCAGCTTGGAGGCTTTGGGCTTCCCCGATTGCCCCGTACCACAATCTCAGGGGCTTCTCCGGGAACCCCAGGAGAAGGGTCAAGGCCTGTCAGTCACCCTCTGATGGCCAGAGATGCCAGGCTGGGGGACACCATGGGCACCATCTGCCCCAGCCCTGTCCTCTGAGGTTCTGAGACACTTCTGCCCATGTAACACGAAGTCATTATTGACAACACCAGCCTTGAAGGGAGGGGGTGCCCAGGGTGTCCCCAGCTCAGGGCGTGCACACCTCTGTGCATTCTCCAAAAGCAAGGGTTCCTGGTCCTCCGGGGGCCAGGATGGAGGCCCAGCCGGCTCTGGCTCCTGGTAAAGGCAGGGCTGTCTGTGCAGGGTGGCTCAGCCTGCAGTCTCCCCAGGATGAAGGTCCCCAGCAGAGAGCTAACAGCAGCTCGACTCGAGAAACAGCCCCAAGGAGCAGCTGCTTCAAGCAGCAGCAGCACGTCCCAAAGGCCCCAGGGCTGTGGCCAAGGCCAACCTGACGGCAGGTAGGCAGAAGGGGCACCAGGCTGGGCAGAGCCGGCCTTGGCCTCAGCTCCAGGCCCCCGGGGCAGCTGGGCCTCCTCTCCTCCTTTCTGGAACCTCACGCACCCTCACCACAAGCTCGGTGCTCTCCTCCCCCCTGAAGGTCTTCCACCTGCCACCCTGGGGGGTGGGGTGCCCCTGGGGCAAGGCCTCCAGTCTGAGCAAGGGCAGCCTCCTCCTGAAGTTTTCCTGAAGCCCGGCAGAGGCTCCAGCCTCCCAGGACAGGGCCTCCGTGTCTCTACCCTGCCTGGGCTTGGAGGTTTGGGAGCAGCCTCAGTGCCTGCTGTGTGGGTGACTGTGGGGATGAGCTCCGGGAGGATCCTGAGGAGTCTTTCCAGCTCTGGGTTCAGGGCGGGGCTTGGGGCCTTAGAGGAAACCCTGAGGAGACGACCGCTCCCCCTGGACCTGGGCATTCCCTGCCACCAGAGTGCCCCTCGTCCAGAGCTTCCTGTTGGGCCTGCAGGTGCAGAGGGGCTGTCCCTTGTCCTGAGCGGGGCTGGGGGTGAGGTGAGAGGAGGAAGACAAGCTGGAGGCCCCCTTACTGGTCTTTTCAGCCTGGTCATGGTGCTGGGGCAGGAGCCACCCAGAGACCTTGTGTGCCCCAGGCTGGGGGCGTGGGGCGGGTGAGCTGTGCTGGGGGCGGTGCCGGGGCAGAGGCGAGCCCCATGGAACCAGGATGCAATCCCTGGGCTCCTGGGAAATCGAGGTCAGCCAGAAACGGACCTGTGGGTGACACAAGACCGTGAATCCCTGCAGGCTCAGCGTGGTCCTCATGGGCAGCACCGCGTCCCTGAAGGATGGCCAGAAATGAGGACTCTCAGCCCTTCCTGTACATTTGGACAAGGTCCCTATTTTGTACGCAGGAGTTTTGGAAGGACAGGCCAGAGAATGAATGCCCAGCAGACGTGCTCAGCTTGGGAGGCGGGCAGCTCAGGGCTTGACAGCACACAGGTGACCTAGCATTCCCCTGGTGGCCCAGGAAGAAGGAGATGCCTCCCCAGCTCCTGGCCCACGGGGGCTGGGCAGCGGCTTCGTCCTGCAGGCTTAGCCATTCCAGGAATCCCCAGGCGGAAGCAGAGCACTTGTGTCCAGGGCCTACTGGTCAGCAGGCCAGGGTGCTCCTCTGAACCTGTGGAGCCTTCCACAGCCACAGGGCCTCCGCCTTCATGCCCACCCAGCTCTGAAGGACCCACAGCAAGGCCCTGGGTTGGTGGGAGAAGAGAGATGACTTGGGACTTCCTGCACGTGCTCAGGTGACTTGGAGACGTGAGTCAGCCGAGCCTGGAGAAGGTCCAAACACGTGACCCTGACACGTCAGCCAAGTTTGCAGAGAAACCGTGAAACCTGGTGCCTCACCCGCACCCATGGGTGTGCCCTTGACGGTCAGCCTCAAGGGGGCTCCTTGGGTACCTGAGTGGAGGGTTGGGGTCTCACGGCTGGCTGCAGCGCACCTGGCCAGTGCTGGCGAGGCCTGGGGCAGCCGTGGGCCAAGTGGGGAGCAGCCATCCGGGTGCCCAGGAGTGTGAAGGTTCAGGATAGAAAGCCCTGGACCACCTCCCCAGGTTCTCGGCTGTGACAGCTCCCCGGGGATTCAGTGTAGGGTCAGCGTCCAGAACAACCCACTAGAGCCAAGGGGCCCTCTACATCTCGGACCTGGGCACCAGAGGGCCAGGCGTAAGCAGGGCAGGCTGAGGGTGAAGTTGCCAAGAGAAACCTTGCCGAGGGCAGCCGGTTCTACCCCCTCCTGGCTGGGGTGTCCTGAGCGGCTATCTGCATGGACACGGGGGTCAGCTGCCCCTAGGAGCTACTCGGCTGGCCTGTGTGGTGACATACATGCTCCTTGCTACACGCACAGGCTCACACACGGTGCACAGCCAGCTCACACCCACACATGCCCTCACAGGCACGTGTGTGTGCAGACACCTCCACCCTGGCACACTCCCGGCTCCAGGCTCCCGGCTCCCAGCTCCTGGCTCAGCCAGGGAAGCCCTGCCCTCAGCTCTCTGGGCATCTTGTGAAGTTCCTCCTTTAACCTCTGGCTTGGGGAGTGGCAGCCTGGAGTGGGGCCAGGGGATCACCTGGTGTGTTGGGTCTTGGGTGCTAGGTCCCCGCCTTATCATCTAGAAGCCGAAGCTGTCCCTGATGGTACTTCCTCTCAGTGGCTCCGGGTGCACACTCGGTCCCGGGCGGCCATGGCCAGGGCTCAGGGTACACTCAGCCCAAGGGTTCTCAGGGCTGCACCCTCTCTGCTCGCATGGCTGGGGCACCCTTGACCCTGGGTGGCCACGTCTCTGGTTGTCAGGAAAATTTTGCTGAAGTCTGAGAAGCACTGGGGGGCTTCCCCGATGACGTCTTAGGGTTCAGTGGAGGCTTAACGGTACCAAGTGTCCAGAACCGCAAGTGGGCCCCTTGGTGATGGTTCATGGAGTGGCCATGCGTCGAGTTAGCACCCAGATGACACTCTAGTGTGTTCAGGACACTTCTGGGGCTGGCAGCTCGAGTGTGGGCTCCAGGAGGACTGTGTCCTGCCGGAATGGCCCTCAGGAGCACCACCCAGGAGTCTCCAAGAGAAGCCCACCCGCCACCCCGTTTCTCCAGGACGGCCGAAGGAGCCCGCCAGAACCCTGTCCGTCTCCCAAGCACCCTGACATCAGCCCAGACGCTTTTAGCTCAAGAATGCCACGAATCCTGCACTATCTTGGGCCCTGCTCTGAGGCTGGGTATATAAGGAATTTCAGAAAAAAGGAGAGAGAATGACTAAGAATACCTCCGAGGCTCTCCTCCACTTCCTTAAGGGGTAATAACTCAGTCGCAACCCGGCAGAGGGCACTTTCTTTAAATAGAGCTTTCTGATTCACAGGCGAAAAAGGGAAATCAATGTTTTCTTTTCATATTTGAGAGACAGCGCGAATGCCAACCCTTCAGTGGCATTTCACCATCCACACTCACACACACCCGCCGTGACGGCCAGACCATCCCACTCCGGGACAGTGCTCCCCAGGGCCACGCCCGGGCCTGCCCGCCAGTCCCCAAGGCTGTCTGCAGATCCGGCCTGCCTCTGCGCCGTCCCTTCTTCCTCCCCCTCCATCTTCCTTTTCCTTAAGAAGATAAGGATCACGCACTAACAGTCTACCGAGGCACCTGGACCCGCCTTGTGGCAGCCTGGTGAGGCGGCCTGGCCATCGCGTCCCTCTGTGACCGAGGAGTGCTCTGGCTTTGCCTGGAATGCAGGCCTGCACTGGGCACCTGCCAAGGTCGCTCCACAGTTCCCTGGGCAGCGGTGCTGGGCCCTGAGGGGACTGGTCTTGGTCTGATGACTGAGGCTCAGGGTGGACCCCAATGGGCCAGAGCGGGGCCCAAGCCCTGGCTCCTGGCTCCTGGGGCCTCACTTTTCCCAGGAACCGAGGTGTCCTCACTTGCCAAATGGGTCCCCATCTATGTCCCATGTCACTATATTTATGACACGGAATCCTGCAGACCTGGAGAGAGCTGTCAGCCGTCCTGAAGACTGGATGTGGGGTCCTGTAGTGATCATCCTGCTAGGTCAGGGGCCTGCAAGGACAGAGACGTGCTGGGGCCCAGGAGTCCGCTGAGAGGTGCAGCGTCTCCCCCGCACACCCCAGCCCTGGGGTCGCTGGAGACCCCCAGGGCACTTTTAAATCCAGGTTCACGCCACCTGCCAGCATTCCTGGGGCGGGTCCCAGGACTCTGCCTTCTGACCAAGACTGAGGAGCAGCCCCTGGAGGCCTCCGTGCCAGGGCGGTGGCCTGAAGAAGGCTGTGTGGGTGGGCTCTGGCCAGTCCTTCCTGCCCTGGGCTCACGTCGCCAACACTGGCTGAGGGCACAGGCGGGTCCCGCTCCCTCCAGTGTCCCCTGTCCCTGTCAGCAAGGCTCTCGTCAGCCCTCGAGGGACCAGGGGAACGGGGATAACGGGGATAACGGGGCTGGAGTGTGCCTTGTGGGCCGGGCAGTGACGTGGACCCCACTCGGCTCTGGCTGTGCACCAGGCTGGCCTTCGGGGTTAGCCTTGTGATGCTGGGCACTGGGCACAAACGCCCCCCGGGCTCATCTCGCCTCCCTGAGGGAGGTCGAGAGCCACCAGATCGCTAAGGCTGGAGCATCTGCGGCGTCTGGCATTTGCACTTGAAATGGTTGGGTTTTGAGTAATTTCCCAAGGGCAGGCTTCACAGCGAGCAGATGGGCCAGGAGGGTGGCCTTCCTGAGGGTGGGCCGTGACTGGCCGAGTAGCTCCCTGGGGAACCCCAGCAATGCCAGCCGTCCAGCCCCTTACAGGGCCTCCCTCCCTGCCAACAGGCCAGACAAGAGCCCCAGGCGTTCCAGGCCATAAAAGGTCTCCCTGGACATAGGCCGCGGGCCCTGTGCTCCTTAGCAGGCAGAGGACGGCAGATTCCGCCTCTGCCCCGGCCAGGCCTTGCCTGCTTATCAGAGGGGAATTCTTGTGGCCATCACCCCGGGGTAGGAATGTGCTCCTACGTGTCTCAGCCACCTTGGCCCCAGCCAAAGGCCAGGGTGACACAGCAGCTCACCAGCTGCTGAGGGGCAATGGCTTGCGGGATGGTCCACCTGCAGAAGCCCATCTTCACTAGTGACCTTCGCGCCGGCAGAGGCAGCTGGGGCTCCCGCGGCCATCCTGCTGTGTCCCTCGGCCTGGGGCACTGAGACGCTCTGGGTTGGCCTGGAATGCAGGCAGCACCCCCAGGCAGCCTGGTTGCCCGGGGCCATTTCCCCAGGGCAAGAGGTCAGTCTGAGTTCTGAAGCAGGCCCTTGGGGGATTGGCAGCCTGTGGTCTCCCCACACATGGACAGTTTGTCCCACAGTGCCCCGAGGTGCCTTTCACACCTTGAAAACACCTGAATAAAATGGCCTGGAGGCGGCTCTGGTCCGCCTCCGGGACACCGGCCAGCAGGTCTGAGCCAGGCTCGTCCTTCCTCACTGCCAGCCCCTACAGCCCTCAGCAGGTGCCCCTGAGGCTCTTCAGGCTGTCCCCACTGTGTGCAGGGGTGAGATGTGTCCGGCCTTGCCCTCCCATCCCCAGCTGTACCCTGTGCCGGCCAGCGCAGGGCAGGGACAGGGATTACAGCCCCAGGAACCACCCTGTGTGTGGCTCGCAGACTCGCCTCTCGCTTGGGCTAATGCCCAGTTAACTGTGCATCCATTGTGCCATCCCTGTTCAATCATGTTCAGAAATACCTACATCCACTCCTTCCCCATTTAGATCTCTCTGAAGTCCACTCTGCTTATCAGCACAGTAATTTCACGAGCAGAGCTGAGATTTCTGCCATTTAGGCCCCAGGCATTGTCTGTCTCCGCGGCAGCTGAGATAAACCCTCACCCAGAACAAAGTCGAAATGACCTTTTACAAGTAGAAGCGGCCTTGTTTCCCTCTAGACTAATTTATCAGCCTTCGTTTCGGCCCTGCTGCTCAGCAGAGGCCCGAGAGAGCGCTGGGAAGGGTGGGGGGACGGGGGATTAGGATGCTTGGCTGCTTCCTCGTTTTCAACAGGCACCTCGGGAAGTGTAGATGCGTGCCTGGTGGCAGGCAGACTCGCCAGCTGTGCACCAAGGAGGGTCCCAGAGCCCGGGAGAGGTGGCCACGCCCTCTCCTGGCCTCCTGAGAGATGAAATAACCCTGTGAAGGGCTCAAACCAGGCTGGGACCTGGAGGCCGCGATGGCGGCAGGGCTGTGCCCCTGAGGCCCTGGTCTGCGGAACTCTGCTCACGGTGTAGCTGTGGGAGACCCACAGGCTCCTTCCTGGCGGCCCCTCCAGGAACCAGGAACCTCAGCCGAAGGAAGCACACAGGCAGCTCAGGCTTCCTGACCCACCAAGATCACCTTTCCAGGGCCTCCAGGTGCCCTGGCTCCAGGGCTCGGCTCACACTGGAGCTGGGCCCCCGCCATCAGCACCCGCGGCCAGGACGTTTCACAAGCTGCATGCACCTGAAGACCCACAGCCGGAAGAAGCCCAGGAACCGTGCCCAGGGGCGATGGCTGCACTCTAGTGCTCCAGGCCTCGGCATCTCTGAGGGGTCTCCACAGAGCCTGGGGCAGGGCACACCATCTGTTGGCCCTGGACACCTGCCCATACCACCACACGCCCCGAGCTGTCTTCTCGGATGGACCTTGGCTGGCCCTCTCTCAAGCCCGAAGCTTTAATGTAAGGGCACCCTGGTCGCCTCTGAAGGACACCTTGTGTCTCCCCTCTTCCTGCACAGGGAACTCCACTATCCCGGACCTCCAGGGTATGGCTGGGGAGGAGGCCCCTGGGAGACAGCCCAGGTGGAAGGTGGCCCATCCTGACTTCTCTCTGCTGAGGTGGATGGTTCCCAGGAGAGAGCCCACCCTGGGAGGCCCAGGCCCTCACCCAGCTGTCAAGGCCCAGGCAGAGGGCTGTGGGCCTGGAGGAGGAGGAGGAGGGACTCTGCCGTGGTTCTGCACAAGCCGCTTGCCCCCAGGACGCCGGGGACTGCAAGGCCTGTGGTCAGGGCTTTCCTGCAGACCTAGAGTCAGTGTGCCAATCTTGAGGTCAACGGTGGGGCCTGAGGAACAGGTCCAGCGTCCCAGTCATGAGCCTGGCTCTCCAGAACGTGTGGAGGGGGTGAGACCTTGACCTTCACCTCACTGGCCTGCTCGGGTCTGGGGAGTCCCACAGGAGAAGCATCTGGGCATCTCTGATTTTGACTTCCACTTGACAAGCACACCGCCCCTGAAGGCTTTGGGCTGACCTTCAACCCCACCCAAGCGTGCAGAGGGGATGGAGGGGGGACAGCAGGGCAGAGGGGAGGAGGAAAAGGGGGAGAAAGTGGAGTACGAGGAGGAGGAGGAAGAACAGGAGGAGGCAGAGGCGGAGGAGGACCACAGAGACCCTGAAAGCCGTGAGGGTCACACACAGCGGGGGTGGGGTCTCGGGAAGGCCACCTGGAGCAACCAAAGCCTTGGGGGTGGCGGAGGGAGGTCGGGCTCTGAGCTGGCCGCAGAGCTGGCTGTTGTCACCTGAGCAGGACGGAGGACGCCCCTCTGTTCTGCACTTGGAGCCATCTTCCTGCTCCACCAGCAGGATCGGGGACCCGCTGCTGAAGCATGACACGTTTTCCTCAGAATCCGCGTCATCAGGAGACCCTAACGTGGCTCACTTGAGGGCTGGATAAAGGCCAGCGCTGGTCCTTCGAGGAGGGTGCCGCAGGCCGGCTGATGGAGGGGGCTCCGTGCTGGAGGGCGCCTCCTCTCCGCTCTGAGCCCGTGGCCCTGGGGGTTATTTCCAGGGAGATCTGGGCTCAGTGGTGGTCATTGGAGATTCTGAATCAAAGTGAGGACTGGGTTGGGCAGCCCAGGGCCCCCCAAAGGACTCACTCCACCTGAGGGAACGGCTCCCAGCCACATCCATGTCTCACTGTGTGGGTCCTCGGGGCAGGCACAGTGGTGACCCACAGACCTGGCCTGCCCGCCTGCTGGTCCTCCAGGCCAGCCTCTCCCACCCTCTTCTGTGTGTACCCTGAGTGCGTGGCTTCCCTGGTGACACTGGGGCCAAGGTGCTGATCACCCTGTGTCCCCCGGGGCTCCGGCTGGGCCTTCATGCCGAGACCAGCCCTTGCAGGTCCGGGCTTCACAACACCTGCTCGTTATGGTGGGTTCCACATGTCCCCGAGGCAGGGGACAGTCACAGGGAAGCCCACTGTCCTCTGGGGCTGACGTTGAAGGGCCATTCAGCTGTCTTGGCCTCAGGGGCGAGGGCACTTCCTGGGAGGGGCCCTGCCACGCCTCTGCTGAGAGGTGGGGTGGCTCAGGGAGTTCAGGGACTCTTGATTATAACCCGTCCCCTTAGGGCTCCCCTCAAGAACCCTGCGGGTTCAAGGCCCACCACTGGGCATTTTCCATTTTAATTACCCAGACTGCATTGCATACGCCCCAGTGACAGCGGACGGTGAGGGACAATGTGGACACTGTGGGCTCTTTTTATTGGTCCCTTTTAAACATCAGATTGTTCTATGAGGTTTTTTTAAAAAGCAATGTCCAGGTTTTCAAGAATCTAAGTCACAGAGGCAGGGTCCGGGGCGACGGCCAGAGGATGATGGCAAGACCCAAGCTCTGGAAACGCCGCTGAGACCCCAAGCAAGCCCCTGCCCTGACTGAGGCAGTCCTCCACGTGTTCAAGGATGGAAACAAACTGTCCTAAAGTCGCGTCCCAGCTCCACGTGTCGCTGGAACCCTGCTATTTTAGAGGTGTGAGGATGGGGAACCAGGAGTCCCCCTTGATGAATCTGGAGGAAAAAGAGATGTGGGGGACGGCCGTGCCCCACCAGGGGGCTGTCCTCCTCCCCGACCAGCTGGCGGTCAACACAGGCTGCCCGCGCCTCCTCCTGACCGAGGCGGAAGGCGCCCCGAGCTCCTTCTCACAGAATGGCCGGCAGCGGAGCGGGCACCCTGCGGGCTCTCCTTCCACGGCGGTTTCCAGACCCTCCATGTTGGGCGAAAGCAGCGATTGAATAAGGGACTGTGTCGGCACAGCACCGGCCACCAAGGGAGGCAGAAGCCACTGCTGCCGCTGGGCCGCCCACACGCGCTGCAGACCTGTGATGAGGTCGAGTGGCCGAATGCCCTCGAGGCCCAGGTGACCACCCTCTCTCCTACCTGTGGCTGCTGGAAACCTTGGGCCGGGTCTTGGGCGTGTTGTGTACCCCATGAGGCCTCTGGCTTCATCCTCACATGGCCGTCCTGTGTGCCCTGCATCCAGATGTCCCCTTCCTGTCACACTGGATCGTGCTGACTCAACCCCTCCACCCGTTGCTCCTGCAAAGACCCTGTTTCTGCTCGAGGCCACTTTCTGAGGAGCTGGAGGTTAGGGCTTCGGTTCATAGATGTGGGGACACACTGTGGCTCACAGATCCCAGGCTGCTGTGGCCAGGAACACACACCCCATCCGATGTCCCCATGTCACCTGTGCCAACTCCCAGACCTCCTGTGGTGTGGGCAGTAAACACGGGGATGGGCCAAAGCCACAGAGGTGAGCAGGCAGCCGTGCGTGGGGCCACCCAGGTCGGAACAGCAAGGTGCTCGCTGGGGTCAGCATTTGGGGACACTCCCAGTACTCCTCATTTGGTGCGAACAGCAGTGAAATACCCACCTGCGTGGACATGGCCACTCAGACTTGCTCAGCCCTCAGTGCCCCGTGGGGTGTGCCGTCGGGGTCTAGGAGAGACTAGGCTTGAGCCTGCCACCCACCGGCTTTTCAAACTTCTGATTTAGGCAGGAGAACTTGGTTTGGGGGAAATGGTGTGGCCTGAACTCTTCAGGCCAAAGGAAGTGAAGAACCCAAACTGCCCTCCTGTTCTGAGGCGGCAAGAGGACGGGGGTCATTGAGGACCGCGCCTCTCCCAGCGCCGTCACTGCCAGGAGTGCCCAGGGTTCCCGGGAAGACCTGCCCATCCAGAATGGCCTGCATCGGGTGTGGGGACGTCGAGGCAGGGCATTTGTTCTTGGTGACCTTCCGTCTCTTTGGGGGGCTGGTGCTGACTTTCAGAAGCCGACTGACCTGCAGAGCCATGTGCTGACTGCTCCCGGGGCCTGCTGACCCGCTGCAGGGGCATGCTTGCCCTTGAAGGCCCTTGGACAGCTAATTCAAAAAGGAAATGGTTAAAAAACAGGCGGGCAGGCAGGAAAGGAGTGGGGGGACGGCCCAGCGGTTGGCTAATTGGAGAGTGGGACCCCGGTGTGGGGGGGCCGCCGCGCCTGGACAATGTGCTCCGGAACGGGGAGCTGAGAAGGCCCGGCAGGACTGTGATCGAATTAGCCGAAGTCAGAGCCCCCTGAATGAGGCAAAGAAGGGAGGGGAAATGAAGGCCCATTCAGGCCCATGAAAGGCCCCTGTCCCTTTCTGGATGGCAGGCAGGCTCACTTTTGTGTGGCTGGGGGCGGGGCGCTCCTGAGGACAGACTTACCTACAGCCAGTGACAGGCCCAGAAGGGAACCAGCCATTGAAAGCAGCCCCAGGACGGGCAGTGGGAACCGCCGCTGAGACAATCGCCAGCACGGCCCCGGGGGCTCTGTGGAGCCCCTCGCGTCCCCCGGGTCACCCGCGCCTGCCAGCCAAGGGGACCTACCCCCCAGCCTTCTATCAATCAGGTCACTCAATTTGTACCACGTGGAATTTTGAGGTTTAACATGGACTTAGGTGGCCCGTTGCCGAGGAAAGGAACATACCTTAATGGCCGAGCTAGAAAAAGTCAGCGTCACTAGGTGCAGCAATAAAACCGTCAAATGCAGACGTGGACCGGCCAGAAACCTGAAAGGAAAAGAAAAAAATAATAAGTGGCCGGGAGCACAGGAGATTACATGAAAATAAATACTTCACAAAGCGCTACGCTCAGTAAATATTTGCTGAATTCATACATTAATTAATTTTCCAGATGAGATTTGCCTAATCCATTTTTTTTTAAAGAAAATAAGGATTAAGAATGAAGCGGAATCTGATGATTAGGGCCGGCCTGGTGGAGATGAAAGGCCGCGGTGCGTGTGAGGCTAGGGCTTGGACCCTCCTGGGGCGACATGGGGTACAACCCCCAGCTGCCCGTAATTGCCCCTTGGACTGGCTGATTCTCTACACAGGTTCCATCCACAGGGAGCAGCGGTCCCTTGCCACCTCCTGCCCTCTGACACACCGTCAACCCTCTCTGGGGAGTGTTGAAGGGTTCCTGCCTCTGCCCTGCTGGCTCCCTGGTGGGGTCCAGCGCTGTCCCTCCCAGTGCGTCCCCAGGGTGACTTCGCAGGGTTGGGGCTGGCAGTGCCCCTGCACTCCCCAACAGTGCTTGATAGAGACGCCCTGGCTGGTACTGTGTCCCAGGTGTTTTTTAGAAAGGGCTCTTCTTGGTGCCCAAGAGTGATGGGTGGGGACCTTCAAGAGCCAACACCCTGCACTTGGATCACTGACCCCCACTGCTCAGGGTGCACCACCTCAGACCCATGCAACCCCATGGGTCTAGTGAGGCCCTATCCAGGAGGGACCCCCAGTGGCCAGAACGCAGGTTCTGGGGATGGGCCACGAGAGCAATGTGGAGCCCTGAGGAGACCCTGGCCATGGGGTGTCACTGGCCTGGAAGGTGACCCCCAGGCAGAGCAGGAGCAAGCCCCTGGGAAGCCCCTCGCCAGCCTGCCAGCTGAAGGCCTGCTGCGTGGGGAGAGGGAGGTGGACGGGCTCTGTGCACCTGCCTCCCTGGGCAGCACGGGACTGGACGTTACTCCCGGGAGAGGAAGTGACTGCCGTTCAGGGACAAGGTCCTGGTGCTGGAGCAGACGCACAGAGAGCCCCAGGGAGCAAATCTTGGAGAGTGAATTTCGGACACATTCTGTCCTTTCCAGTGCACGTGGGACCCCCATGCACACACCCGATCACCAGCCTCGGCCACAGCCTGGCTGGGACTTCTCAGGTGAGGTTCTGCAGGGAAACAGCAGCCATGGTGAGTGGGCTCCAAGCACGGAGCACATCCATGGGCCCGTCTGCAGGGAGGGCCTGTGCACCGGGAGACCCTGTCTAGGAGGGTTTCCTCTCCCAGTCGGCCCAGGCTCCCAGGTGTCTGCAGCCACTAGTGCCACCTGGCATGAGTGGCTGGGCCCCGATGGGCTGGTCCCTGAGTGGCTGGGCCCTCAGTGACTGGGTCCTTAGTGACTGGGATCTCAGTGGCTGGGTCCTTAGTGGCTGGGACCTCAGTGACTGGGTCCTTAGTGACTGGGATCTCAGTGGCTGGTCCCTGAGTGGCTGGGCCCTCAGTGGCTGGGTCCTTAGTGGCTGGGATCTCAGTGGCTGGGTCCTTAGTGGCTGGGACCTCAGTGGCTGGGATCTTAGTGGCTTGGACTTGCGTTGGCTGGGACCTCAGTGGGCCAGGCCCTCAGGGGCTTGGACCTCAGTGTGCTGGACCCTCAATGGACTGGGTTCTGAGTGAGCTGGGACCTCAGTGCCTGGGACCTCAGTGCCTGGGACCTCAGTGCCTGGGACCTCAGTGGCAGGGACCTCAGTGGCTGGGACTTCAGTGGCAGGGACCTCAGTGGCTGGGACTCAGTGGTGGGGACCTCAGTGGTGGGGACCTCAGTGGTGGGGACCTCAGTGGTGGGGACCTCAGCGGCTGGGACCTCAGTGGTGGGGACCTCAGTGGCTGGGACCTCAGTGGTGGGGACCTCAGTGGTGGGGACCTCAGTGGCGGGGACCTCAGTGGCTGGGACTCAGTGGTGGGGACCTCAGTGGTGGGGACCTCAGCGGCTGGGACCTCAGTGGCTGGGACCTCAGTGGCAGGGACCTCAGCGGCTGGGACCTCAGTGGCTGGGACCTCAGTGGCTGGGACCTCAGTGGCGGGGACCTCAGTGGTGGGGACCTCAGCGGCTGGGACCTCAGTGGCCGGGACTTCAGTGGCTGGGACTTCAGTGGCTGGGACTTCAGTGGCTGGGACCTCAGTGGCTGGGATCTTAGTGGCTGGGACCTCAGCGGCTGGGACCTCAGTGGCGGGGACCTCAGTGGCTGGAACCTTAGTGGCTGGGACCTCAGTGGCTGGGACCTCAGTGGCTGGGACTTCAGTGGCTGGGACTCAGTGGCTAAGATCTCAGTGGCTACAACCTCAGTGGCTGGGACCTCAGTGGCTGGGACCTCAGTGGCTGGGACCTCAGTGGCTACAACCTCAGTGGCTGGGACTTCAGTGGCTGGGACTTCAGTGGCTGGGACTCAGTGGCTAAGATCTCAGTGGCTGGGACCTCAGTGGCTGGGACCTCAGTGGCTACAACCTCAGTGGCTGGGACCTCAGTGGCTGGGACTTCAGTGGCGGGGACCTCAGTGGCAGGGACCTCAGTGGCTGGGACCTCAGTGGCAGGGACCTCAGTGGCTGGGACTTCAGCGGCTGGGACCTCAGTGGCAGGGACTTCAGTGGCTGGGACCTCAGTGGCTGGGACCTCAGTGTCTGCGACCTCAGCGGCTGGGACCTCAGTGGTGGGGACCTGCGTGGGCTGGGCAGACCCAAGGGATGGGGTGGAGGAAATGTGGCATTGGATGACGTGGCCTGGCTGGGAATCTGGTTGCAGTGAGGACCCCTCCCACCTGCCCCCAGCACCGCCAGGCGTAAGAACAGCCTAGGCTAAGGTGCAAAGGACAATACCACTTGTGTGCCCTCCGAGGGCCAGCTGCAGGGAAAGTGGACACTGCAGGAGGCCTGCTGGGTGGAGCCGGATCTGAGGTGGTGGCCTGGGCAGAGGAGGCCTTCAGGGAACACATCCATGGGGCCAGTCGACCAGAGTTAGGGCTCGCAGCCTCCCAGCAAGGGCCTTCCCCTGTGGCCACTCATCCCCTTTATGACTGGGGAGGACATTTCCGTTACAGGTTGGCACCCAGTTAGGGCAGGATCTGTGAGGGGGCTCCCTTGGAGCCTGTCTGTGCATTGGCATCAACAGCACTAAAGGGACAGCCCAGGGGTCGGCTTAGATAGCTGAGCACCGCTGGGAAGGAGGGTGCCACCAGGCCACCCACCCAGAGGCCTCTCCCTGCCCTCCCACACTGCTCACCTGAGCACTGCCACTCGGGACCGGGACTGCTTGAGCCAGCCCCCTCGGAGTGGGACAGCCAGGGTGCGTTGGGAATGGCCCGGCTTGGCCAAGCGCCAGGGCGTGTTCTGTCCGGGGACTGACGGAAGGACCCCTTCCCTGGAATGGAGCGAGATGGCCCCTTCCGTGACATCCCACCCAGGGGCAGAATATTCCAGACTGTGCTGTTGACAGCTGCTGGGGCTGTGTGCAGGGCTCCCGGTGGGACAGAGCTGCCGTTCCTGCCAAGGCCCTGGGGCTCCTGGGGATCGCAGCGGCCACAGGCAGACTCCAGCTCTGGGACGAGACCCCCTCTCCCTGGAGCCTCCTGAAGAGGCCGAATGGCAGGGGCTTGGGAGACCATTTCTAGAGCCCTGGATTTGCATCCTGACTGCCACCTGTTGGCTGGGTGGCCCTGAAGACATACCCTACATTGTGCACAGTCTGCTGGTTTGCAGGGTGGTCTTAGCCTCCTGGGCCTTTACGAAGATGCCTGAGCTGGCCCCGCCCAGAGAGCGTGGGGGCTGGTCTGCAGTCCCACAGTCCAGCCACAATCCCACAGGACACCCCTCTGGCGTCCTCACACAGATGGTGGGGGCCAACTGGAGCCCCCACCAACGCCTCTCTTAGCTGGGGTATTTCTCACTGTGGGTCTGGGTTGTCTAGAGAACCCAGGGGCACTCTACCACTGAGCCACCCCCCGGCCCTTTTTATTTTCTATTAAGTTGCTGAGGCCGGCCTTGCGCTTGTGATGCACGTGCCTCAGCCTCCAGCATCTCTGGGATCTCGAGGTTGCCCCTGGGTTCCTCTGACAGGCGGGTCTGAGCGTCTCCATGCTGTTCTGCTGGTGTTTGGCCACCTGAGTGCCAGGACCCCCACCCCCCACCAGGCTGTGCCAGTCAACTCTGTGACCTTGCCAGACATCCGCTGGACTGTCCTGATTGGGAACCACTGGTCGGGCTGGGAGCCGGCCTCCTTTTCCCTCCCACAGGGGACCTGCAAGTCCCTGGTACTCGGGAGTGGGCAGAAGGTCTCTCCACCCAAGCTGACCCGGATGGCCTTGCTTGGCCCAAGGGCCAGCACGTCCCCTATCCCAGCTGTCCCTCTGCCGCTGTCTGCTTCTGGGGGAGGGGTGTAACTCGCAGGGTGTTTGTGCCAACAGGAGCGTCCTGGGGAGTGAGCAGTGAGTGATTCTGGAGGCCCAGGAGGGGACACTCGGTGCTGTCCTGGCCGGGCAGGGCAGACATCGGGCAGCCTTTAATGTGCTTGTCAAAAATATGGGAAGGCGTTGTTTCCACGGACAAGAAGGGATCGATCACTTATCTGTGGGAGCTCATGCCTGAGTAGAGAAGGAGCAGGAGGTGGGCACAGAGACACATGGCGCCTGGGCTCTCGCCAGCACAGCATGTCGAAAACAACGGGAGTCCAGGAGGAGCGCCGTGGACTGCAGGGAGCGCGGCTCCACTGGGGTGGCCCATCCCGAGTGCCACGCTGCCCCAGGGTCACCTCAGACAGACTGGGGCCGGCCCACAGGCCCTTCTGCCTGCGACAGTCGTGTCTGTCTGTCCACATGCTCCCTGGGAGGTCCGGGCAAGAAGCAGGACGCTGGGCATGGGGCAGGCTTCGCAAGAGGCCGCGGTGCTCCTCCTGCAGATTCCCAGAGGAAGCTCTCGGCAGGTGCCTGTGGAACTGAGTACCTCCACGGAATGTTCTGGAACTTCACCATTTACAGCAAATAAGACCTCCTGCTTTGGGGGCATCGAGTTGGCAGCTGATGTGGGGAGCCACGGGCCTCCCGCCCTGCACAGGGCCCTTCCTGAGTTGGCTGGGGACGTGCCTTGTGGCTTTGTGAGCACCTCAGCCTGGGGCTGTGTGGAGGGCCTGTGGGAGGTGGGATCTAGCATAGCTGCCTCCATTTACCTCTGGGGTTTAACCAGGAGCTCCGAACTGTGCCTGCCTGTCGCTTGGTCTCACATGGTCCGTGGGAGACCTTTGTGGAGACAGCAGACACCCTGACCATCTGTGACCATTCATATAATCTCATTTTCGCCAGTCGCCTGGTTATGGATGCTGGAACATGAGCCAGCGCCCAGCCTCCCCGCAGCTGTTGATCCTCCTGCTCTGAGCTTGGGCCTGAAGACTGTTTTCCAGGTGGTAGGCAAGGAAACCGAGGCCCAGGAGGGTGTGCGTCTTACACATGTGTGACCAGCCACTGCAGGCCGAGAGTCCAGGCTCCCCGGCCAGAGCCCGGCCTGCAGTGGGTGGCGTCAGGGAGCGGTCTCACGTTCCCCGAGTTCCAGTGCTGCTGAGCCACACCAGCACCTGGCAAGGCACTCCCAAGGCACTGGCCACAGAACAGGCCGTGTCCTGAGCCGAGTGGGGAGCTGCGCCTCACCAGCCCAGGTGGCCGGGCACACCTGTGGCCTCTGGATGGGCGCTGGGTCCCTCAAGCATGTGAGATGTCGACGCCTGTGGGCGCCTCATGTGTGGGTGCCTCCCTATTCAGGGTGCCCGCTCTCGCTCACTAGGAACGCTCTCGTCCACTCGAGGGTGTTTGTCTGCTCTCTGCCTACCCAGCTGCATTGCCCCGTGGTCACTAGGCACATCTTCACCCGTCCTTCAGGTTTGTATCTGTTCCCCATTAGAGAGCCACCTCTGTGCTTGCTGACTCCTGGACCTTCACTTGTTTGTGGGTGCACTACATGGACATTGCTCATCTGCTGCCCAGAAGGTATTGGTTTATGTACAAATGAACGCATTCCTCAGACACTGACCATCCATTTGCTACTACATATTTGTCAACCCACTGGACGCATATTTGTTTGTCCATTGGATGTTTATTAATTGACGCATTAGATGTATTTGTCCAGTAGATGTCTCTTCGTTCGTTCAAGATATTTATTTGCTCACCCACCCTCAGTGTGTGTGTGTGTGTGTGTGTAGACGCACACTCTTCACTTGCTGGCCGTTTGCTTGCGCATGAGTTGGACGTGTGTTTTTGTTTGGGGCCTCTGGTCACCCAGAGGTTGTGGGTCAAGTAGCCAGGGCTGGTTCTTTCCCCTTTCTAAGTGGACGGGTCTTCCTGGAAACCTCGTCCACCCACACTTTGAGATGAACAAAGTATCGAGGCCATCTCCTACGGGGCCTACTTTTCCAGTCGGAAGAGCCATTGGCGTGGTCCAGTTGGAACCGAGTTTGGTGGGGGGCTCCTGAGCAAAGGCAGCTTTGGCTCCAGACAGGTCAGGTGGAGCCGGGGCTTCGGGGGACTCAAGTCCTGAAAGCAAATTGGTCCAGCTCCTTTGGCTCCATGATCCGCTGCCGTGTGGCTGGACGATCCCCGGGGCCTGGCCTGGTCCTTGTCCTCCAGGCCACTGCTGTGCCCACCCCCTCAGGCCTTGCACTTGGCTCTGCAGGGCCGGGCAGGCTCGGTTCTGGAGAACAATGGCCCACGCAGCAGCCCAGGGCTTGGGGCCTGGCGGCGTGGGAGCGTGGGGTGGGCTGGAGAGGCTGGACCTCACCGCCTCCGCGAGGACGCCAGGGGGCAGCGGGCAGAAGGGGCGAAACATGAAAGAGGAGACAATAAATAGTTTCCTACCTTGCTTTGATAATGGCGAGTTCTTTGGATTGATTAATCCCCGCGCTGCCTTTGGAGCGTCAGTTTGGGAGTGACAGTAACAAGGCTCCCGAGGACTCCGCTAATTTGCACTCCATTCAGCGCCTCCTGAAAACCATCAGGGCTGCGGAAGGGCTGCGCGGCGCTTGACCTCCCTCAATGGAGAGTGATACGCTGGGAAAGGGGCCAGGGCGCACAATGCCCAGAGGGGCAGCTTGGCGGCAGCTTTGTTCTCCTCTTCCTTCCTTTCACGCGGTCCTGGGCGAGCTCAGCTCCTGCTCGTCCCCAGGGACTGGGGTCACCCTTGGGCGTTGCCTGTTGGGGTGATGCTGACACCCCTGCCCCAGCCGAGCGGGGAGAGCAGGGAGGCCCGTGGGCACCTTGGGACCGCTGGGGTCCCCCTCGTGCCTGTGCACGTCCCTTCTCCCGTCTCGGGCCTGCTCCTCTGGAAGCCACATTGCGTCCCCAGGGAGGGCCGTCCGGCGTGTGCTCGGCCCTGCTTGGCTGCTGTCCTGTGTCCACTGTACCCAGGCTCAAGACGTTGGCATCTGAATTGGTGGAGACAGGGTCCTCCCAGCCCGTCTTCCCTCTCCGGGGGCCACAGGCACCAAGTGCCCCTCCCTTGGATGGAGTCCCCAGGCGAATTTCTGGCTACCTTTCTTGGGGAGCTCATGCAAGACTCTCTCAAAAGCACCCTGATAGTGGGGCCCCATGCTAGGGGGATGTGCAGGACCTTCCTGTCAAGAGGACAGGTCAACCTCAGAGAGGAAGTTGGGTCCCAGCCTCACCGGCCACAGGGTTGCAAGGCCAGACTGTGGATGTGGCCTCAGGTCCCGTCCTGCAGGATCACAGCCCCCAGTTGCCAGCAGTATCAGCTGCCAAGCACACCATGGTGGATCCCCAATGTAGCCAACCAATGTGACCCGCTCAGTGATAAGGTGGGAAGGAAGCCCAAGCCACCTTCCCAAGTCCTTATGAATTAAACATGGAAGTCCATCAAGCTATAGATACAGCCATTTTTGCTTAATTTGCTGACATAAATAACCCTAACTATTTTGTTGGGGAGAGGGGTGTTGGGAGCAAGATGACGGGTCCCCGGTCGTCCCTGCTCAGTCGTTGTAATTATAAAATTGTGATGACTGTAATTTGCCACTCAGGCTTGTCACCACTGGGAGCCGCACGTGCTGTATGGGTGGGGCACAGGCTGCAGCATTGGGGGTCTGTGCTGTTTGGTTTTGCTGCAGGGCCTGGGGGGTCCTCCTTGGTGCTCAGGCACCTGGAAATCACTCTCTCTGTGGAGTGGCTGGTGCTGTCACAGTGTGACCAGCTAGGTGTCCCCAGAGTTGTGTACCGAGAGATGCGTCCCGAGAGCTGTGTCGGGCACCTCCACCAGGAGACAGCGCAGGCTGGGCGACCCAGCTCTCCAGGCCAAGACATCTGGTCCACCTGAAGTCACCCTCAAACAAGGTCACAGACAGGCCTCCCAGGAGGCCTGTCCACCCCCCATTAATCCTGCATCTCTAGATCCTTATCCAGGCCGTGCTCCCTGGGACATTAACTCGGAAGCATGCGGGGAGAGGGCGTGGCCATGACCCGGATGGCGTGGACAGGTGAGCTCCGTGGAGGCTTGGCTGCTCTGGAGCGGACCCTGAAGCTCCTACGACGTCCTGGCTGTCTGGAGGGGCACACGGGGGGGGGGGGGTCTTCCTGGTGAGATACCTGTGGGGGAAACGCTGAGCTTCCCGGAGGCACATATGTCTTCCCTGTCCTGCCTCTCCTGGACACAGCACAGGAACCTCTGCAGTGCCAGGGTGCTGGGCTACCTGGAGCCACCAAAACTTCAGGAACTGATTGCCAAAGTGGTCTCCCTTGTTGGACCCTGGTCCTGGAAGCCTGGCCCTGGGCGGGCTTCCCCTGCATATCCTCTCTCCAGGGAAAACCCCTGCACCTGACCCGAGGGTGTCCATGCCCCGCTCCCAAGAGGGGCAGATGTAGCTCCAGTGTCCTTCTTCATGCCTCCCAGTGGCCACTGCCTGGCCCAGGATTAGCATGTCCCACTCAGACCAGGCCCCTGGCCCCGACTCTGGCAGGGCAGAGCTTTCCGGTGGACGCAGGCCTTTGGTTGGACGGGTCCTGATGCCCGGGTGCCATGTTTGGGGCGTGGCCCCGCCTTCCCCAGGGCCCTCCAATCGCAGAGCCGGTAGCAGCAAGCCTGAGACGGGGCCTGTGCAGCCAACGGGCCCAACTCAGAGTATCTTCCGAGGTCATGGCCACTGACCTGTCCTGCTCTTGGTCCCAGTGGTCAGTCCTGAGCCACAGGTCACCTGGAGTAAGGTTCTGTCAGAGCCACAAGGACATCTTGAGCAAAAATCAAGTAAATAAGTGAGAAAGACAGGCTGGACTGGGAGGAGGAGAGGGTGGACTAGACCCTCAGCCAGCCCTATGGGGACTGGCAGGTGACACTGGGACCCTGACAGGAAGGCGTGTCCCCTCTCGACAGTCTGGACAGGCCCCAGCCCCAGGGACAGGAAAGCAGAGCCCCTTGGGGGGGCTCATGGTGGATGCAGCCCGCAGCGGGCAGGGAGGAGCCTGGTGGAGGTGGGCCTATGGGGCAGGGGGCTGGGCAGCTGCACCCTCCCTCTGCTGTGTAGGCTCCTGACAGGCAGGTGGGCATCGGCCAGGGACCCCGGCCCGAGGCCCCACCTCCGAGGACCTGCCGAGCCACCGTCCCTGCATGCGGGTGGCTTCGGGCCTTGGTTCCCCCTCTGCCCTTTCCCACTGGGTGTGGAGGGTCAGCTGTGGCCTTCTCCCTGCCAGCCCTGCCCTCCTCCTCCGTGCCCTCAGGTCCCGATTCCCCCTCGGCTCTCACAAATTCTGCCCGTGTCCGCACCCTCATTAATCAATGTCAGGGCACGGCGACGGCAACAAGGGCCGCATTCTTCCCCGGCCCCGGCCTCTTACATCCCATTGTTCGCGGCCGATTCAGATGGCAAGAGAACAGCCCATGCAGCACATAAAAGAGATGAGACAGAAATGAAAAGAATCGAGAGAGAAAAAAGAGGAGGCATTTTTCCCCCTGAAACACTCGAATAAATACTCGGCAATGATAATTTAAATTATTCATACATTTATGAAAACATCCATTGAAAGCCGGGTGTATGATGCTCTTTGTCTCTGTCTCTTGTCTCTTGTTTGGGATTAATCTTTACTGTAACTCGGGCGGGCCGTGCCCCTCACAAAGGCCACACTCTCTTTCCATGGGAAAAATGTGTCGACATATCTATCCCAGGGAAAAGTCGGGGGAGAAATTTGCGCTGATGTGGCAGTTGCCAGGCCCTCGAGACGCGGACCGGCCATGTCCAAAGAGTGTCCCATCAACAAAAAATGCCGAGAGGTTCTCACGTCATTGTCACACTGGTGACATCCATGCCTCGGGGCTGAGAAGCCGGAGGGGCTTCCTGAGGAGCCTGCGTGCCCCGTGGCCCCCGGGGGGGCCCCCAGAAAGGAGCATCGAAGGCCCTTCCCAAAGCAGCCTGCCTGAGAGGGCCGTGCTCAGTCACCCTCCGCCCAGGGACAGGGATTGGTGGGCGCTGAAGGGCTCCGGGTGGTTCTCGCCATCTGAACCGAGCTCACGGTGGCAGGCAACTGTCCTGTGGGTGGTGTCCCTGCAGCCACAGCTGGGGCCTCTGAGCCTCCCAACTTGGAGGAGGAGCCGCGAGCCGAGCTGTCCTCGGGCTGTGTCTGGCCTTGTGCAGTGAAAGTCCAGGTCCAGGCTGAGCTGCTGATATTTGACTCATTCTTGATGTTAGAGGGTGGGACTGTGGCCAGTGACCACCAGGAAAGATCTGGGTGGACGGATTCTTCACGGTCGGCCCTCCACGACTCCTGCCTCGTGCCCCTCCTTCCCCTCTGCCTCCCAGAGCCACTGCTGTCCCCCACAGCCTGAGGCCACCAACTGGGATCACGAGAGGCTGCTCTTGATTGATCTCCTGTCCAGTGCTGTTCCTCGCTGGAATGCGGCAAGGGCAGGAGGGACGCCACACCTGTGCCAGAAGTGTCATTTCTCTGTGATGTCTTCCGTCCCTCGCCATCAGGGTTCTGGTATTCCAAGCTCACTCCAAAATGGGATTTAAAAGGCACAGCTTGGAATTCTCCCCCAACAGGCTTTTCTGGGGGAAGCTGGGCTTCTCCCTGTGGGCTCCTGGACAGCGATTCTCTTGCCCTGGCAGCAGCCCAGGAGCGTCTGGCTTGGGCACTGCCCTACCAACTCAACAACTCGGGGACTCGTGTGGGGGTCTGGAGGGTGTAGGGACAGGGACACATCGGCAGGCAGCGTGGAGGCTTTGGGGTCGCCTGTGCCAGTTCATCCAGACTTATTTGGCCTGGAACAGGAGCAGGATCTCGTGGGAATGGCCTCCTTGCTGGATTTATGGCCTCCCTGGCTCGGAGCAGGGCAGAACCCCAGAGGAAACGCTCCCTTCTGCTCCTCACTCTGGAAGACATGAGCCTCAGCAGCACTGGGAGGTGTGATCCAGCCCGTGTGGAACCTGGCGATGACACGGGTCACGCCAGCCCAAGTGAGGGTTTGGGGAGCTCCCGACCCCCGCGGCCACGAGTGACTCAAAGCCATGTGCTCCCTCTGAAGTCACTGCTGTCCTGGTTTCCTTACACCCCGTGAGCTGCGTCCTGGGGGTGGGCTCGCCCTTCTCCCCAGAGGTGTTCCAGGGCTGCTGTGGGCCACCCGGGTCCCTGCCACAGTCCCCCCAGTGAGGCGTGGGGTGCCTCCCTCTCGCCAGCCCTCCTCCTCAGTCACCAAGTTTGGGGTCTGGGAAGGTAGCCAGATGCAGAGAGGACATCGGACCCATAAATCACCCCTCGTCCATCAGCTGCAGGGGCTCGTGCTCACTGCCCAACCCACTCGACAAAACGCTATTGTCACGGCGAGTGAAGAAGCCTCCGCCCACTCACAAAGAGCCTGTGAGGCCGCAGCGTGGGCTGCAGGGAGGTGCGGGTCTCGGCGGGGGGCCGGGCACTCTTTCTTCCTCACGGTTCCTACTTTCCCTCTCTCGTGGGGGTCCCCCAAGCCTTCACTCTGCTTCATATTCACATAAAGACATCAAGAAAAAACCTAGCAGAAAGAATTATTAGGCATGGCTGTCAAATGCTCTATCAGGAAAGTGGGAGGGGGCTCCGTAACCCTTCCCGTGCCGGCCGTGCAGTCCCTGATTCCTGAGCCACCCGGGCGTCCTGGGAGACCCGGGCAGGGGGCTGGAGCTGCCTGGGGGCACAGTGACAGGCCATCGCCGTGTGTGCACACCTGCTTGCTCGGCCAGCACACGGGCACACTTGGGGGCAGGCACAGGTGTGTGTGGACCAGGCTGTTTATTTGCAAATCACAAAGCTGCGGTGCTCAGCCACAGGCCCAGCCCCTCCTGGGCAGGGATGCTCTTGGCCTCGGCCCCTGTCTGGCTTCTTTGTTCCAATTAGCAAACGACACTCATCCTGTTCTCCTGGCAGGTGCCCCTCGGCTTCTGCCCAGGTGCCCGGTCTTCTCCTCTTAGACCCGAGGGGGCCAGGGCATGTCCTCTCTGTGGTGCACACCCCGCAGGGCAGGGCCAGGGTGGGCGACCGCGTGGCCACTGACAGGGATCCCAGCACCCACTGGCATTTGGGGGGTGTGCTTTGTGCTCCGCGCTCTCCTCTCCCCAGCTCCCCCAGGCGGTTTGGCCACCTGGTACCCAAAGGCACACAATGACCGGAGGGCCTGCTCTTCCTCGGAAGTGTCCCAGGGGCATGGGGCTGTCAGGCTGGGGGATGTCCCTACACTGCCACCAGGAGGCCCCTCTGGCTTTGTGGAGGGGGCACCCCAGGGTGTGCAGCGCCTCAGGATGCGTTTCCAACGCAGCCTCCTGATGCTCAGAACCCGAAAACCGCATGCCGACGAACAGCTCCCTCGGCAAACATTTTTATTTCCAATTAGCAAAAGAAAAATCGCTAATTTGCTGCAGTTGGACCCGGCTGACGTCTCAATCTGCGGAGTGTCAATGCAGTGAAAGAAAGTGTTTCACACTGAGCCGGAGAGCCGGCAGCTCTAAAGAGGGTCAGGGCAGCGGGCCCAGAAACCAGATTGACTGGCCACAGCGCTAAATTACTCACACAAGACACACATTGTCTGCCGTGCCAGCTCCCGAGGACCTGCCTGCTCATTCTTTCCCCTCGCCGCGGAGCTGGGCGGGAGAAGGGTCCGGCGTGGGAGGAGAGGCAGGGGCTGGCGGGCCTTTGGGAGGGTGGACCATCTTCGGATGGGAGTGAGGCAGAGCCGGGTTAATGATTACCCCAGCCTGTCTGCAGTGTTGGGAACAGGATGATAAAATTCTCCCCAGCCTGGCCGCAGCCCTACACCCAGGAGATTCAGTGCAGATAAAGTCTTGTGGGAGTTAATGGCTGACGGGAGTGGGCCACTCACCGCGCATTTCAAGTCCGGTAGCCCACTGCCCTCCCCGCTTCGCCGGCCTGGGGGGAAGCCCTCTGGGAACATGGGGCAGCCGTAGGTGGGTCTCCCGGTGAAGCAGGCTCCCTGCCGCATGAGTGCCTGGGGGGGCGCAGAGCTGGGTGAAATGGGAGCGGAATTGAGGGGGTCTCCCGGGGAACACGCGGGTGGTGTGCCACCACAGGCGTCTGGCACTGAAGCCATAATGAGCCTCCCCTGAAAACCACTGACCACGTAGCCTCAGACAGTGGAAGCTCCGGATGGGCTCTCACAGGGTCTAGGCTGCCTGCCGGCAGTCCAGACAGACCCTCGTTTGAACAGACATCCATTAGGTGCCCACAGGAGCAGAATGAAAGCATCCTGTCCCCGCTCAGCCCACGCCGTCTGTCCATCTGTGGTGCCTTCCTCTACACGTCCCTGCGGGTCTAGAGTCTGCCCACCAGACGGGGCCTGTCCCTAGAGCATCCTTGCCACCACAGAGTGGGGCCAGGGCATCTCTGCAGCCGTCGGGGGCAGCTCCGGGACTAGCCCTCCGAGTGGCACAGACTGCCCCCAGGGTAGAGCCAGGAGAGCCCATGACCCCCTGTCTTCCACCCCCAGTCAGCTCAGTGGGCCTCGAAACAGCTCACATCGGACCCAGGCAGGCCAGGGAGCTGGGGCAAGGCCACTGGAAGGCTCCAGTGTAGGAGCACCTGGCCCCACCTGACCGACCCGGGTCCTGCTGCCCACCTGGGCTGCTTGTGCTCCCTGCTGCAAAAGCCAAGGGAAGTCCACCTTGGGATGTTCTGGAAGGCCCAGCCCAAAGGACACCACTGGGCTGCCCTCCCCATTCCCGGGGTGCCCCGGACACTCCTGGTCCTGGGACTGTCCCTGATGTGAGGCGGATGGAGACTGTAATGGCCTGACACACAGGACAGACCAAGGCCTGGGCGCAGGCTCAGGCACTGCTCACCTTCTCAGCGGAGATCTTGTCTTGGCCTGTGAGGGACAAAAGGACACGGGCCACCCTGTTCCAGCCTTGGGAGCAGCGGCACCTCAGCCAAAAAGCCAGTGCCTGCCAGCCATTCCACCCCGCCAGGCGGCACCCATGCAGCGCCAGGCTGCTGGGCACTCAGGCCCTGTCGGGGGGCATGGCATCTTTAGAACTCAGGAGGGTCCTTAAGGTGGACATCAGTGAGGGATGTGGTAGGGTCGGGCCTGGAGTTGGAGTGGGCCACTCTGTCGCCTGCAGAGCTCCGCCGTGTGCGACTCTGGCACAGTATGTGACCTTGGAGAACACTCCATTCTTGGGCAGAGGCCCTGGCAGGCCCAGCTCTGTTCCTTGCTGGGATCTGCAGGGAAGCAGCCCTAGACCAAGAGAGCAGAGGACTGGGCGGGGCTTCTAAGTGCCCGCGTTCAGCTTCCTGCTGCGCATCCTAAAAATGTCACAGTGTATAAAAAGATGATCAAAATAGATAAGATGTGTGGGACTTTTATCCACAGGTGGGAAGAGCAGCCGGGGGGGGGTGTGTTTTCTTTGTGCAAATAAGGGAAGAATGGCTGCAGCCATGTTGAGGAAGCCCTTTGTCCCAAGAGGCACAGTCTATACGCACAGCATTCTCCTCAGTAAAATTGGAGAGCTACTGTTCAGCCGTCAACCGCAGGAGGGTCTGTCCTCAGAGGTGCAGTGGGAACAGCACTGTCCCAGGGGGCAGAGGCCAGATGGGACTGGGTCCTTGGCCCCCTCCTGTCCGGCCTGAGTTGTGCAGAGCCTGGTAGGTGATACACAGGTGTACACATGCACACGCACACTTGGGCAGAGACATGCATGCTCACAAAGCACATGTGAGACATGCACACATGAACACGCCTGATTCCCCTGAGCTCACCGTCCTCCTGAGGCCCGGAACCTTGGAGCCCCACTTGGGGCTGGCCTGGCCTGGAGCAGTTTTGCAGAAAAAGCCCTGATTAGGGCAAGGAGAGGACGCCTTGCGGTTGTCACCTGTCTGCCTCCAAGCCCTGGGCACCTGTAGGCCTGCTTTGGCGGGAGATGGCCAGGGCATGGGGAAGGCGGGGCGGTCGCAGGTGCACCTTGTGCTGGCTGTCTGCAGCAGGTGGCATGACCTTGAGCTTAGGCCCCCCTCCCGCCCAGCCCCCAACAAGGCAAACAGCCTGAGCAGAAGACACCAGCCACCTTCCCAGAGAGACAGCTGGTGACAACACACTAAGCTGCCCCAGCCGCCCTGCTCCGGGAGGCCAAGGCCCGGGATGTCCTTCCCAGGGTTCTGAGCTGGAGGAAGCCAACGCTCCAAGCAGGCCCAAGTGCCAGCCGTCATCTTTCCTCCCCACCCTGAGGGGTGGAGTCCTCACCTGGGCCAGCATCCCCCTCTGTTCCCTGAGGAAGATTTGCCCTCAGCCCTGGCGGGCTCCAGAGGGCGGAACCTGCCAGGCCCTGCCTGCACAGGATGCCGGCACATTCCGGGGTGCTGCCAATCAGGCCTCACTAGTCGCTACCGTGCAGGGCAGGGCCTGTGTTCTTTGCTGGCGGCCCTCCAGAGCTGCTGGTGCCGGGGCCCGCCCACACCCAGGACGTGAACTCTTGGGGTGGCCAGGCAGCTGCGAATGCAGAGCTGTTTCCCACGTGCAGCCAGGGCTGAGAACTGGAGCGCGCATCCCCGGCTGTGGCCGAGGATGAGCTTGGTCCTCAGGTTTTAAGCCCCAAGTTTTGTGCACTCCACATGCAAAGGAGGCCTGGCCAGGGTGCAGATTCCATGCCACTGCCGCCTGGGGCCCTGTGCTTGGGAGGGGATGTTCCTTGAGCCACAGAAGCCAGAGCCCTAGGGACTCCCTGGAGGGAGCAAGTACCAGGCCACTGTAGCGGGCAGAGCCACCCACGGGTGCATCTGCAGAGGGCCCAGATGAGCCCAGTGGCCCTGCCTCACTGTGGCCCCGGTAAATGCCTCTTTCTACTGTTAGGGAATTATCAAGTGAACACAAAGGGACCCATGTGAACTAGGGCACAGCTAATCACAGCCTTGATTATGGAGTTGTATCGATTTTTGTGGTGAACAAACTTTTTTTTTTTTTCTTGAGTTTATAACACCTGTTATCTTTGACTCATAGAGGCCGTGCCAGTGAGGCGAAGTTCATCCTCTATCCCCCCATTCAGGACATCTCCCAGCTCAGCAAGCCCTTCACACAGGTGGCCACACCCTCACACAGGTGGCCAGCCCCACCACTGCCCTCATGCAGGCATCAATCAACTGTGATAAAGTATGGCCAACAACACAGAATAAAATTACTTGGATTATTCTTAGGTCCAATGAAACTCATCCAAAGCCAGCTTCTCTCATGGGTTGCTGAGAAATAGCAACTGTGTAATTGGACGGTATATGATCATCACAACCTTAGAAATAAATTTCCCAGTAAGTCATAGACCTGGTACAGGAGGTTGCGGAGGTACCAGAGCCAGGGAGCAGCCCCGGCCCCGGGAGGGTGGGGTACCACAGCGTGAGCAAACCCGCACAAGGACCCGGCCTGCCAGCAGCTGCTCTTGCTTTTCCAACTTTAAACACTGTGAACAGGTGAGAAGGAATGCGGCCTTCCCAATCCCCTCTCCTGCCTCCCTGCTTTCTGATATCAAGATAAACGGGTGTCACTTTGGAGAGTGTTAAATATAATAGGAAATCCATTGCAGCAATCGGGGAATTTCTCTTCTCAGGAAGCTGTCTGTCTGGTAAAGAGGCTGCCATACATCAGTCTGCTCCGCCCCTCAAATAGATAATCAATTTCCCTGAAAGCATCAATAATCAGAGTAGACATTTATTGCCCCTCGAATGGTTTATCTCTGGGGCTGGGGACAGCAGGGCCATGATGAATACCAAATCTGCCAGGGAACACAATTAAATCCTATGAGGATAAAGGATTTTATATCGTGCACAAAAAAAAAGCAATCAAATTCATAATTGAACTCCATTGCATGAAATCAGTCAGAAATAAATATCACACCCAAAAGCATATAACTCGAGTCCCACGTTATAGGTCAGGAGACAGTGTTGCCAATACCCTGTTGGTTTACGGTCCCTCCGCCACCGCGCCAGCCTGCAGGTGCCACTCCCCCTCTGCTAAGCCGGCACACTGGGCTCTGGCTGCAGCTTCCTGTTTCCCCAGAGCAGAGAAAGCCTGGTCCTGGTGTGAACTGGCCTACTCTTGCCTGCAGCAGGCAGTCCCAAGAGGGTATAAGCAGAGGAATCTGTCTGTGGCTGGGATGGGAGATGCAGCCGAGCCCCAGGGGCCATGGGCAGCAGGGACACTTGGGGGGGCCTGCTCTGATTTCTCTCCAGTCTCCAGGTGACCCTGAGCTGGGCAAGACATGGCTCTGGGAGAGACCGTAAGGTCCTGGCTCTGGGGATCCGTCCCCAGAGAGGTTGCTGCTGCCTGTTGAGCACAGCTTCTGAGGGTCTCTGACGGCACAGTGGGGAACCCCCTGGCATGGGTCTGAGGTCAAGAGGCCGAGAGTGTCACCCAGCCATCTCTTGCCTCCTGGGTTCCAGTTCAGGTCTATCTGGACATCATGATCTTGATTTTCAGAAGAGCCCGAGGATGCTGGAGCTTGGGGTCACGTAGGCTTGGCAGAGTACAGCTTTCAGTTTGGAAGGGGGGGAGCATAAAGGGCATTTTGGATACAAAATCGCTCTTTAAAACAGCATTTTGATGAGTTAAGTATAAATAAATCAGAAACACACGGATTTCATTTCCTTTAAAATACCCGCGGGCTCAAACACTAGCGGGAAAAGTGCTTGGCAAACGGCGGTTTGGGATTTTGACAAACCCAAATATTTTGGAGAGGTTTCTAAGCTGTTTGCACCCACTCTCCTCTCTGCCCTGCCTTTCATGAGAGCCCTTGGGGACGGGTCCCTGATGCCTCCCAGGGACAGGTCCAGTGGGTGGGGAGTGGGCACCCACTTCCTACCCTTTGCGTGCTGCATTTCCGGCCGGGCCAGTCGTGTTGTGTGTGGGTGTGAGCACGTGGTCGGGCACGTGTGTGCACAAGCAGGCAGATAAGGCCGCTGCGGGCATCTGACTCGATTTTGGTGTGGAATGGAGACAGACATGCGCACGCATAAGAATCCGACTTGACCGGTTGAAATAAGGCCCTGTCTGAACCAGCGCTGCGAGGGGCCAGCAGACTGCCCGCGGCCCAAACAGCTGGGCTCTGAGCAGCGCAGATATCTGCTCCGACCAGCAGTGTCAGCTCCCAGGACACAGCTCCTGGAGACGGGGCCACAGGGCCAGCAGACCTGGGGTGCGGCAGGACAGAACAGGGGACAGCCTTCTCTGTCCCCAAGAGCAGGGGTGGCTGGGCGAGGCTGATCTGTTCCTGGACTGATGGCCATAGTGAGCCAGGCCCAGTGCGCTGCTTTAGGGCAGACTTTACCTGGAGAGAGCGTAGACAACCTTGACCATGCCCAGCAGGCAGACACCGACCCAGGACACTGCCCCCTCCCCTTCTGGCAGCTCAGGTGCCAAGGAGAGAGGCTGGGGGCAGATACCACCTTCCTTCCTGTTCACAGCTAAAATCTGACGAGGAGTGCCGGGGGCTGCTCAGCTTCAAGGGGCTGGCTCTGCGGGTTTACTAACTAGCAACATTTGGAGACATCCAGGAGGAGCACAGAGGGGCGCAGGGCACGTGGACATGTTGTTTCCAACACGGGACTGTCTGGGGAGCCACCTGGATCCCGATGGTCACATGGGACCTCAGCGCTGGTCTCCGTGGGGGAGCACTGTGAACACGGGGCCCAGGACCTGCAGGCTGCTCTTATCTGCAGCATCTGGCCCCATCCCGGCCGTCTCTGTGTCTCCGAGATGTAACTGCTCACTCAGAGACATAAACAGCAGTGCCGTTTGGCAAGGGCGGCCCCGAGACATCTCTCCCCACAATGTTCCTTTTGGCATCTGATTAGAAAAAAAATCTTGCAATCAATACTCAAAGTTGGATTTTGAGATTTTCTGCAGAATTGGGCTTGGAGCATTTAATAACAAGGTTCCTTACTGTACTCAGCCTCTAAATTTATAATGAAAATAAATATTTCCCCTCCTGGATGCGGAAGGCCATGCCAACTGCGGGAGGAGTTTGGATGTGAGAGGAAGCGATTGGATCCGCTTAAACGCCACAAACACAAACCCTGCACGTCTTAGCGAGACCGGGTCCCTCGGGGAGGACCCCAGGGAACGGAACATTCCTGGCTAATCTCGGGCCACTTCTCCTAATTGTACAGTGTTACGCGCTAATCAACAGCCAATGCCGTCTCTTTAAGACCAGGACAGAACAAAGCCTCAAATTACTAATTACACAAATACAGTGTCTTTTGCTAATTGGATTGGTTAATGTTCGTTCATACAGCTCTTTAAGGACAGCCACTGTGGTATGAAAGAGGCAATTCATAGGTTTAATAACGGGCTAATAACCATCAGCCGTGAACACTCGGCCCTTGTCGCGTGCGCGGCGTCCGCGCCCTTCCCAGCGCTTTGCCGTCTGTTACAAATTAATGCCTTCACAGGAGCCAACTGGTGCGCCAAGCCCCGGCCTCCCGCTCGCCTCCATCCCTACCTTGCCTCCAGCCGGCGAGCGCAGGCAGAAAGCAGGCCCCAGGCCTGGTGCCGTCCGGGGATCGGCCTCGGAGGGAAGAGGAGCCTGTTACTTCCATTATTTATGGAGGGCCTTGGCGAGGAGGGGCAGCAGCCGCGGCCCTGCCTCTCCGTCCTGGGGCCAGAGCTTAGCTGTTGTACTCAGTGACCCCAGGCAAGCTGCCTGACCTGCACGGGCCTCAGTCAACTCAGCTGGAAAATTGGGTAAAAAGGTTGTGGTGTCTCAGACATGGAGCCCCTCCACAGAGGAGCCCTCCGCAGAGGTGCCGGGAGGCCGCAGCCTGATAGCCCACTGCTGTGCCCGTGTCTGCCTTCCTCTCCAGTGGCCAATGCCAAAGGGGCTTTGGGGCCTGTGGGCCCAGAGCTGGACTGGGGACCTGAGACAGGGGACCTGAGACACTGCTGCAGCCTGCCCTGGGGACGGCAGAGACAGGGTCCCCACCACTGGCTTGTGCTCCCAGTGCTGCCCAGACCTCTGGGTTCAGGACATTCTGTAACGTTGGAAGAGCAGGACCCGGAGACCCTGGCCAGAAAGGTCCTCTCTGGGGCAACCCCTGCTCCTAAGCAGGACCCTACCTGAGGTCCAGCTCTATGGGGGCAGGCTGGCCAGGGGCTGGCCAAAGAGCCCAGGTCTCTGTCCTGGGTGCAGGATTGCTCCTGTTCAAGCTTCTGTTGCAACCTAAGTGTCTCATTCATGCAGCCATTCTTCCATCCAGGAAAAGCAACATCTTTAGGACAAAAGAGAGTCTTTTGCCAGTTGAAAGGCTGTCAGGCTGAGACTGATACGACTCTGACGTGTTCGCGGCAGTCCCGCCTTTGAGAGCCTCCAGGGAGAGTGAACGGACCTGGACCTCCCGTTCCCAGGGAACAGTCAGCAGGGATGGGGTGTTCGCTCTTCTAAGGCTGAATGCCGCGGGCTGAGGCCGGGCGGAAGCAGGCCGAGGATTTCTACTTTAATTTCCACAGGCAAATCGGCAAACCCCAGGCAGCCCCAAACAGAGGGCTCTGTGTCCAGTACAGACGCCGGCTCCACACGCGATTTCCAACTTCAAGGTGCAAGATGATATGTGCTGCATACCCACTCTGCTCCCGGGTCCGAATTTTGGACTTTCCTGGTGGCATTGGCAGGATCCTGTGGGGACAGAGGCAGCAGCTCCCAGCCCTGTGACCACAAGGGCCTGGACAGTGTGCTGTGTGGCTCGGCTGCAGCAGCTGGACGCGGGTGCATCCAATGCATCTTCAACTTGCAGAATTTTCAGCGTGTGACGGGCTTGTCAAGAGGTGACCTTGTCGTAAGTCCAGGAGTAAAACAGACCCAACCAAGCAAGCAAAAACGGGGTCTCGGGAGGTGGTGCTGGCCTTCTCTGAGAAACGCTGTTCATTCTGGGGCCTGGAAGGACCCTGGCCAGCCTCTGGAAGGGGGCTCATGCCAGGCTGAGAAGAGCCCAAGGTGGGGCTAACGCTTCACCTGAAGCGGCTTTCCCCTGGCTCCTCCACCCCAAGTGCGTAGAAGTGACAGCTGGCCCCAAGGTAGAGCCACCGGCCACCCCAGAGGTCATCTCTTTTCCTTGGCGAGCCTGCATGTCTTGCCCAGGAGCCCGTTCCACTTGTTAGACCCCTGCCCTTGCCTCTGCCCAGCCCCTCCCCATGGCACCCAACTCCCCTGGTCTCCCCTCTGTCTCTCTCCCGCTGTCTTTCTGCCCAGGACTCGCTGGGCCTTTGCCCATGCTTTCCACACCTCGCCTGGTTCCCTGTTGGCTAGACCTTAACTCTCTCTTCAATCTTTGGGAAGAGCAAGTAAGTCAGGGTGCCGAGCAAGCTCTCCCGGCTCCCCGCAGTTCGGCAGTCGAGCCGAGTTAGAGGGCACCTCTGCAGCCCTTCCAGGGGAGCCTCGCCGGTTCCAGAGCCTGTGCGTGCAGAGGTGCCCGTTTCCACAGCCAGTGGGTGCTTCCCCTGGGGCCCATGGAAACCTACCCAACTCCTGAGGACGGCAGGTGAGCAAGGAGCCCAGGGCCCTGGAGATGGCCAGCGTTCTCCTGAGTGCCTCGTTCTACTGCCTGTGTGGGCCGCAAGCTGGAGGCCCACACAGCAACCTAGATGCACCCAGAGGACGTGGCCTTCAAGTGCAGAGCGTGGAGCACACTCTCCTCCTGTGTCCCCCACGGGGACATGCGTGGGCCCTCTCTGCAGTCCCTCCTCCTGCGCTGATGGGGTCATTCCTCTCAGTTTGTCATCAGGGAACGGGGACAGATTCCCTCCCAGTCACCCCGAGGCCTTGGAACACAGCCGCTCATTCCAGGAGACAAACCAGGGGTGGGTGGGAGGGTCTCCTCCTTCTTCCAGGCTCCGCAGGTGTGTGAGCACAGTCTTCCTCAGAGCAGCCTCCCTGCCCTCACCCCTGGGACAAGGCAGGCAGGAAGGGGACACTGCACCTGTGTTGGCGACCCGTCCGGTTGGCATTTTCCTGCACTGCTGCGGGCAGGATGCGTGCCCCTGCAGTTCTCTGGGATCCCTGGACCCCCCAGGGTTGTCCTGAAATGAAAGCCCTGGAGGACACTTTTGCACTCAGTGAACTTTCTAGCTAAGGGTCTCACAGGGACAGACCTGTCCCTTTTGTCAACTCCCTGTGGTGCCCGGGTATGTCAGGGGCTCTACAGCAGGGGCGCGAGCGCATCCGCTCAAAGGACATTCCAGATTCTCAGGTGCCACCAGGGCCTCGCAAAAAGGTCTTCCTGGGGGAGGAGGAGGCCACCGCCCACGCAGGCAGGCGCTCAGCCCTGGGAGCCGGCTGCCTCTCCCCCAGAGGAAGGCCCTGCAGCTCAAGGAAGAAATTCCAGCCAGCAGTTTAGGATTTCCTCTGTGACAATTTTGTGTGCTTCTCCGTGTTGGAAAATAAATTGGGGAAACAAAGGGGAGGAAGTGAGAGAAACCCTTTCACACTACGCCCTCGGTCCCTGTCAGAGAGTCCTGCCCACCTGTCCTGCTGGTGCTCAGCCCGGCACCTCCCTCTCCCGCCTGCGCTCTCTGGGGAAAGACCCCCCCAGGCCAGGGGCCCGCCAGGTGCTGGAAGCCCAGACGGCACTCTATTCCCTCTGCTTGGGGTCTTGCCTTTGCCATTTGGTGTGGGCAACAGTGGGGACAAAGGGACCCAGGGACCGCTGAGCCACCACTGCTCATGTGAGCCCAACGTTCCTGAAGCATGGCCAGGGAACCCCTCTCCTGCTTCCTGGCTTGCAGCTGGACTGGACCCAAGGACACCGACTCCTTCCCGCCCGTCCTCCCAGGGGTGGAAACGCAGGCCGCAGGCTTCTGTGAACGGCCTCAGGTGCCCGGGCCCCTCCACCCTGGGGAGACTCCCCCGGCTCTCCTCTGTTTATGTTTACAACCCTTTCAAAATGTGGAAGCCATGCTTAGTTGAAGGCCATGCCCACACAGGCCACAGGCTGGATTAGGCCCAGGGGCCATAGGGCTTCTGAGCCCCGAGGGGCCTGGGCAGCAGGAAGGCCTCTGTCTCCACTGTGAGCTTGACGGCCCCGTGCTCTGCCCCCAGAGCCTCCGCCGTCTCACCAGCAGACAACTACGACTTGAGTGGCTCCACGGCATGCTGCAATTAAGGGCTGTGTGGCCGGGCCTGCCACTGTTGGCGTCCCTTCCACCCTCACTGTGGCTTCGTGTCATCTGTCATGCTTTGTGTCACGTATGCAGATGAGGTACCTGCGTGCTGAGCCAGGGTGCAGCGTGCTGAGAAGTCCTGCTGGGCCAGGAAGGGCGGGCGGCCTGAGCCTGGTGCTCCTCGCCCTGCTCCTGCAGCCAGCTCTGGGACAGGCCAGTGGGGAGGAGGGCGCGACTGCCCCATGGTGGCCTGGACGGCCCAGGGCACCCAGACAGCCTTGCCCTGGGCACCTGTAGAACCTGCAGAACTCTCCCTCCAGCACCTTCAGCGGCTGGCCCTGAACTCAGAAGGGCCTGGAGGGCAGCAGGGGGCCCACAGGGTTTGCTAGAACCAGAGGCAGAGCGGGCACGCCTCGCTGGTTCAGCCGACTCCCCACCCTGGAAGGCAGATCTGAGCCCTGGAACCTGGCTACAGCCACAGTTGCAGGATCCCAGAGGCTGCCTGTTTCACAGAGGATCAGCGCGGAATTCCTCGGCACAGCTGTTGCTATAATCGGGTCCCCTTAGGCAAGTGTGCGGTCTTGTTTGGACTCTCGGCTCCCACCACCCCCACACCCGGTGGTCTCAAGCTAGCACAGCAGCTGTGACCAAACCCAGGCACCCAGCGCTCTGCTGCCTTGCCCCTCCTGGAAGATTGGAAACATTCATCGTGGGAGAGAAAGCGAAGCTCCTTTTATTATCTCTGTTCCTCACTCACCCCCAACCATTTCTCCAAATGGAACCAGTTCTGCAGAAGCCAAATAAGCTGATGGCTCAGGGCATGCCCCGCAGTTGGCTGTGTGACATTAGCAAGTTTCTCAGCCTTTCTGAGCCTCAGCAGTCTCATCGAATAAGGTAATGCAACAGTGCCTGGGCAGAGCCATGCTATCATCAGTCCCATGGTTATGGTATCACATACAAGAGTGGGAACAGTCACCCACCTGCTGGCTCGGCTTGGAGGTTTGGGGGACCCCACTGCGAAGAGTGCCCAGACATCTGCTGTGTGAGCAAGAGGGAATTAGACAAGTGACGGTGAGCCCAGGCAGGCCTGACGGAGCCTGACCGCTGGCACTGCCTGCTTCAAGTTGCATTGTTCCTGGTCCCCAGAAAGCATGGCCTGCCGTTTTTAAGGGAATTAAAACTAGATTCTGCTTTGGAACACAAAGCGATGATCCCTGGCCCTCCCACCTCCAGGTAACTAACTGAGGGTTCCAGGTAGCTAACTGAAGGCTCCATTAACTAACTGAAGGCTCCAGGTAGCTAACTGAAGGCTCCATTAACTAACTGAAGGCTCCAGGTAGCTAACTGAAGGCTCCATTAACTAACTGAAGGCTCCAGGTAGCTAACTGAGGGCTCCAGGTAACTAACTGAAGGCTCCAGGTAGCTAACTGAAGGCTCCAGGTAACTAACTGAAGGCTCCAGGTAGCTAACTGAGGGCTCCAGGTAACTAACTGAAGGCTCCAGGTAGCTAACTGAGGGCTCCAGGTAGCTGAAAGCTGCCCCAATCCCCAACAGGAGAGTTTGTTCGTCCAGCCCAGGAAAAGCTAATGCCACAGGCCAAGGCCTTCCCATCTGTGTGACAGCCATCGCCAGGAGATCTATGACCCTTTTACTCACTTACGATTATTAAAGTTCACCTTAAATGGTCATCAATAGGCAGGGTCAGGCTGAAGTTCATCAATATGACTCTGTCAATATCAAGGTTATTTTCATAACTGAAAAGGGTCGAGAATAGAAGATAGATGTTAATAGGGAATTGATAGTCGCCCCTATGATTCGTACTGCCCACAGGGGAAGCAGAACCCCCTTGGGAGACACTGAGTCCACGGGGCCACTCGGGGGTCCTGACGGGCCATCACTGAGGACTCCAGTGGTCCCCTTCCTGGGTGGCACCCTCCTTGTGTGTGAGGGACCCCAGGGCTCTCAGGGCAGGGGCATGGCCACGGGGGAGCTGGGTGCTGTGTTCCTCGGGCCACCCCCCACCTGCCGCTGACACTAGGAAACCTGCGTAGGCAGAAGAAGGCACCAGAGAGCAGGACCGTCCTCTACGAGTGGACACCAGCCTCTCGGTTCCACTCCTGCCTCTGGGTGTGGCCCTCTTGGGCTTCGGTGCTTGGCCGGGGTCAGCAGGACTGTGGGAACCTGGTGCTGAGAGCGCAGTTGTCCTGGCGTTCTCACCGCACAGGGGTCATGTGACACGATGGTGAACCTGTGGGGGGGTGGAGGGCATGGCCGGTGGCCCTGGTCCACAGGTGGACGCTGACCTCCAGGCCTTAAGGTGTTCACGCTAAATAGCTGGCGCTTTCTGCTCGCCAATCGTACCTCAAGAAGGGGGTTTACTAAGCAGAGCCTCCACGGCGACCAGTGAGGCCGGGCAGCTAGAGGTGGTGCAGTCCCTGCCTGGTGACCCGCGGTGCTGGGTCTCGGCTCCTGTGGGCCGGCTGCTCTGCCCTGGGCAGTGAGCTCATCCCGGCTTCCTGCAGGCGTGGCCAGGGTTCAGGACCAGGTGGGTGGCCCTGCCCTTGGGGTCTCACCCCTGAGACATCCCCACGTCCCAGGGTCCTCTTCTGAGGTGACCCTGGCATCCCCTCCTTTCTGCCAAGTCCAGAGAGTCCTTTTCCAGATCAGCTGCAGCTGGTGAGAGCTGAGGAGGAGGAGGGGACAGGGAGCCTGTGGAGCTGAGGGTCAAGGTCACCTTCAGCTCATGTGGAATCACCAACTTCTGTTCGATACCAGTTTCCAGCCTGTGTGGTGGGCAGCGGCAGTCCTCTCCATCAGTCCTGCTGGTGGGGGACCAGAGCCCCCGCCCATCTGCCAGGACAGGCGGTCAGCCCAGTCCTGCCCCCAGCTCTGCCATGTCACAGTAGAGTTAGGTTCAGAGTCAGGGCAAGGTGGCCCGGCCTGCTGGTCTCCCACAGCCCCAGGAGGAGAGGCAATGGGCGGCAGGACTCCCATCCGGAGGGCTGCTCCGCCCAGGGACCCCTGATGTCCAGGACCATGAAGGCGCGTGCTGCTGTTTCTCTGGGTCCTTCATGAGGCGTTTCAGCCTTGCTATGGGGACCCTGCTCTGGGAACCCTGCTCTGGGGACCCTGCTCTGGGAACCCTGCTGTGGGAACCCTGCTATGGGAACCCTGCTATGGGAACCCTGCTATGGGAACCGTGCTATGGGGACCCTGTTCTGGCAGATGCTGGCTGCCCTGGGGTCAGAGGCTGGCTGACCTGGGGTCAGAAGCCAGAATTGTCCACACCTTGCTGCTTCTGTCTCCCCGCAGGGAGAGGGGCTGCCCGGCCTGCCACCCACCTGCACTGCCCTTTCGGGGACCTTGCCTTGATCCTATAGGTCCCAAAACCTCCACCTGAATCCTGGGTGTACCCCAGACTGCTGTGCAGATGTGGGAAGGCTTCTGTACCTCTCTGAACCGCTTCCTCCTCTGGTAATTGTAGCCCTTTCCCAGAGACTCATTGCAAGCTTCCACTGTGTTAATGGAGCCATGTCCCCAGTGCACCTCCTGGCACTCCCTGTCCTCGCTCACCTCCATCTCCCCTTTTACTGGTGACTGTCTTGTCCCTTGGACTGCCTCAAATGCTTCCACCAGGAAAGCTGGAGAAGTCCCAGCTGGGGGCGTACAGTGGGGGTACAGGCCCGAGCCCCTAGTGGCATTCTGTGACGTTGGACAAGCAGCAGACACCATCTGCCCCTCAGAGTGGACCCAAGCCACATTGGGACCAGGTGAACATGCAGCTGGACCTCCCTGCACCACCTGTCTGTCATGCCTGACCTCAGCACCTGTCCATGCTCGCCTCAGTCCAGACCAGCTCCCTGGGCTGGCCACGGCCTTCCAGCCAGGAGGCTCCTGGTTCTGAGGCTCCCACCTCTGCCCACCTCCAGCCCCACTCCCGCCTCAGCCCTGGGTCTCCCCTGTGGTGCTCGGCTCCCTTGGGTGGCCCTGCCCAGCCCCACCAGTCAGTCCCCAATCACGTGCCGTTCAGGGTCCCAAGGCGCCTTCCACAGGGTGGTGTAGACCAAGGAAAGGCGGTGTAGACCGAGGGTGCTCAGCATGGGATGAGGATGCAGAGGGACAGTGACCCGGAAGACACAGGCTCTGTCACCTGGAGACTGGCTGGCCCGGCATCAGAAAGCTGGGAGGCTGGGCAGGCCCCGCCTGGGCAGGGCTTGCAGGCAGAGGGGCAGCGCGCCGGCAGTGGGCACGCCAGTGAACAGAGTGTTCTTGGAACGTCTGAGAGCGGGCAAACCGTGCCCAGGCTCTGGGTCTGCACAGCTGTGCCAGCCGGCTGGGGCAGGCAGGCCCGTGTCTGAGGAAAATCGTGGGGCGTGTGGTTGAAGCCTGCTGGCCCGGGGTGAGCTCTTGTGACCAGAGCCCGGCAGAAGGCCCAGCCACACCCAGGCAGGCCGGGGAGGGAGGTGGTTCCTGGGGAGGCCTCTGGGGAAGGCAGGTCCCGCCAGGGCTGTTCCTGGGGCCTGGTGACAGAGCAGCCTGGGGGTTCTGGGGGGCCCAACGGAAGGGCTGAGAGGCAGGGGCCTGCAGGCACCCCTAGGGCCACTCCTTCCTCTCCTAGGCGTGTGGGGTTCTCTGAAAGGACCCCCAGGACAAGGTGTGGGGCTCAAGGCATGGAAATGCCATGGGCAGGGCGGGCAGGGCGCCGGCTGCAGCCGAGTGGACCAGGCGTGGAGGCCTCTCTGCGTCCAGGGGACGGGCTCTCCAGAGTCCAGGTCCCTTTGCCTGCCGTGCTCAACTGTGTAAATATTTTCCTTAGGAGTGAAGAGAGAGCCCCATTCATTGGACAGCTCTCACTTGAAAGAACTGAGAAGTATCTGTTTAGGCATAAAAGCTAAAAACAGTGTCCACGGCTCCTTAAAAAAATCATTTCTGCAGCTCAAACAGGGCCAAGCTGATTTTTTCTTAATGCAAAAAATAAATAAATATGACCCCACTCCCAGTTGAGAGCTCAAGAGTTTGTGTCAACACTGCTGGGCCTTTGCTCAGGGAGCCAGGGCCCGGCTGCCAGCGGGACGCCACCCAGCCCAGCTCAGCCAACACTCAGGCCTCGGGGAGCGTCCCCCGCCCTGGCCCGTGCTGGCCAGGTCAGGTGTGAGTCCAGGTCGGAAGGGTGGGGCCTGTGGCTCCTTTCCACCCATGTGCCCACCAGTGGCCTCTGTCCCTCCATGGCCCAAGCTCAGGGTGAGATGCCAGTGTGTCCCTGTGGCTCCGTGGGGCTGGTGAGGGGAGTACAAGCAGGTTTGCATCCAGGTGCCTGGGAGCGTCCCCCCAAGTAGCCCCCAGGCTGGAACCAAGACTTCAAGGCAATATTTACACCAGGGAAATTGGGCCTGGATCTGGAAAGAGAGCTAAGGATGAGAACTGTGCTTTTACAATTCCATCTTCCCAGAAAGGAGCACGGACTCAGGGCACTGCCGAGGGGGAACAAAACCCCACAGAGAGGCCGTCAGCAGTCTGCCACTGTCCTGTGCCCTCTGCTCGGACCGCCTTCAGCAGAAGCCTGCGCTCCGGAGGCCCAGGACCCCCCCAGGGTCAGCAGAGCCAGGCTCAGAGCCAGGACGGGATGCCTAGGGGTCCCCTCAATCTCCCCTCTGTAACAGCCCTGAGCTCCCAGCTTGGACTGCCCAGCAGCACCCACAGAGGAGGGTATCAGCTTCCAGCAGGTTCTAGGCTCACAGGCCTCTCTGTGGCTACCAAGAAACTACTTCAGAAATGGGAAGGAGGGAATGTAGATGAGAGAGCAGGGTTAGCTTGAGGGCCTGGGGCATGAGTGACAAGCCAGGGTCTCAGGGGTCTCTGGCCAGGTGGGGGGAGGCCTGAGCCCACACTTTGTCCACTTCCTTCGGGTTCTGGAGTGGCCTGTGGCCAGGGCCCGCTCTGGACTCCCCCGTAGGTGTTCTTCCCCAACCGTCTCTGGAGGGAGGGCAGGCTGCTGAGACCCTGATGTAGGGCACCATGCCCCTCGGCCGAGCGCAGCTGTGAGCCGGAGATGCCGTGGGTGTGCGTCTACTCCTCACTGACTTCCTGGAGAACAGAGGGTATTTATTTTAAGTCAAAAAAGATATTTTGACCAACCCCACTTAGCTAAATCCTGGCACTGACACTCGAGAGAGAAGCGAAATGCCGGAGGTCAGACTTTGCTTTTTTGGCTAAAATGCTTAATCAAAACACACCTAATACTTCTGCCGGGGTGCAGAGAAGTGGAGAGCCCAGAGCCACTGCCAGCAATCGACAAGCCAGCGGTGCGTGTGCTGAAGCTAAGCTAGCAAAATAAAGAGGGTTTTCAGCGAGGCAGCAGCCGGCCGGGGCGGACGCCAAGGCTGAGAGGCTCCGGGAGAGCGTCCGGCGGTTTTTCCACCGAGGTCAGCAGCGGGTGAGGAGGCCGAGTTAATGGCATTCATACCTGCCAAGGCGGGCCATTAAATAGGGGCAGGCAGTTCCGGAACACGGCTCCAGCCCACCGTTCCAAGCTGTGCTTCTTTCTGGAAAGCCACCACCGGGCACTGCTTCCTCCAAGGGGCCGCTGGGCTGGGTGCCCCCACCGCAGGCCTTGTGTGACTGAGGAGGGCCCAGGAACCGGACCCGCGTGGCTCTTCCCTGCTGCCTGGTGGTCCTTTAGCTGTGGGTCAGTAGAGCCCCACGGCCCAGCAGCCACAGGCAGCAGCCCATCCCAAGGGGCCCTCTCAGGGGTCCACAGAGAGAACCAGGAGCCTGCCTGGGAGCCAAGGCTGTCCCCGGTGCAGGCCTGGCGGTCTCAGGTGGAGGCCTGCGTGGTCTGGTCGGTCTCTTGCTTGGTGCCTCCTGAACTCTTAGGCACAGTGTTGTCCGTTGTCCCTCTGTGTCCCTATCCGATGACAAGCTGGGTGGGGGGAACCTCCCCTAAGTCTATACTGGCTCCTCCAGGAACGGAGGGAAGGGGCTCAGAAGGTATGGACGGTGCGTTCACAGGGGGGCTCCGCCCCGTTTGAAGGGTGGTGGATGCAGTCACCCTCAGCTCCAGATCTAGGTGACATATGTCCCTTAATGTACGTTTAGGGACAGCAAGAGGGCCGTGGAGGCCACGCAGCTCCTGACGTGCCCTCTGTGCGGTGGTGTGGGGCAGAGTGACCCTGCTATAGGGTGGCTCTCTGGCTCCGCAGGGGAAGTCCTCACGTTGGTGTCTTGACCCAGGCTCCCTGGCTGGACTGATGATTGTGGGTGTGGGTGACTGGACACAGGCCAAGGGGCCTGTGGGAGCAGGCGGCAGGACCCACCAGGCCTGGGAGGGGATGGCCTGCACTGGGGTCCCTTCTCCTCAGGTGAGGCTTCAGCCCAAACTGTCCCCACGTCCTCTCAGCCTGGCCTGGCTCCATCCACCAGGAGCTAGGAGTCTTCAGAGAGGAACCGGCCCCAGCTCTGCCTTCCGCTGCTGCCTGGAGCCATCCTAGCTCATGGGCACCTGCCGCCCCATCCGCCAAGTGGCCACACACCACATTTACCTCACGAAACACCAGGAGGCTTTTGAGGCCACCAAGGTGTCGAAGGGCCCTGCCAGCCTTAGGACGTGGTCCGGGTGGGCATTGCCCCTCGACTGCCTCTGGCTGAGCTGGACCTGGGAAGGGCAGGAAGGAGGGAAGCCCACAGTGAGAAGCGGCTTGACCAGTGGAGGGCAGCGGGCGGGCTGGGCGGACACGGAGGGCAGCGGGCGGGCTGGGCGGACGCGGAGGGCAGCGGGCGGGCTGGGCAGACGTGGAGGGCAGCCCGTGCCCAGGGGGCACTACTGGCCAACAGGGCGCGAACCTGGGCCCTCTGGCTATGGGCGTTCAGTGCTGGGGGCATCCCTGACCACCTCTCTCCCTGCCCACTCCAGGGGCTCGGCTTTCTACAGGTGCAAATGGACAGAGTGGGCTCTGGCTCGACCAGGTAGGAGGCCACCTGAAAACATCTGACCAGGCCAAGGGTGGGGCCCAGCTCAGCGCTCAGGGCTCCAGGATGTGTGTGAACGGCGGGCAGGCCGGCCCTGGGGCGTGCAGGCTGGGGTGTGCTGGCCAGCAGAGACGTGAGCAGCGAGTTCCGGCACGTGTGTGGGGTGCAGGCAGCTGGGCCCCGGTAGGCTTCAGCCCCCTAACGGTGCCTTCGGAAGCCGAGGCTGCAATACAAGCCTCTCCCTCATCTTGGGGGGCCCCAGGGTCACTACTGTGTTGGGGCATCCTTGCACCAGAGCTGGGACAGCCCAGCTGTGCCCTGCCAGAGCCAGCCCGAGGAGGCCTCCAGAGCCCCACCTGCAGCCAGGCTCCCAGGCCTGGCCACACTCTTCTCAACAAGGCTCTTTTTCTGACCTTGACAATGACCTTGATGCTCATGTGGGCCACCATGGTATGACAGCAAGGACCTTGCTGCCCGGAGGAGGCAGCCTGGGAACTGTTCCTAAACATCACGTGGCATTTTTGGACAGGCTCAGTGGGCGCCTGGGGATTTTCAAAGCTCCATCCCTGGGAAGGGTCCCCAAGAGGGACCTGCCAGGGAGGGCGCACCCAGCCTGGTGGCCGCTCAGGCTGTGTGGGGCCTCCTTTGACAAAGCTTGATGCAGGAGGAGGGTGGGAGATGGGTGAGGCTTGAGGGCCACCCAGCCGGAGGTGGCCATGTCCCTGTGCAGCAGTGTCTGGCTGAGGCAGTACAGGACATGGGGCTGAGTCAGCTCAAAGAAGGGTCCTCCCCGTGGCCCCCGCTCTCCGAGGCTGAATCTTGCCCCAGGGGCACCAGACACCACTCTCCTTGAAAAGATGAGAACGCTGGTTTTCTCCTGGCTCAAGCTGCACCCGGAAGCCAGGAGGGTGACGACCCCTGCCCCCAACTCCTCTCCTAGAAACTGTGGCACAGACACCCCGCCCTGTGCAGTGCAGACCCAGGCCTCTGTCCTCGCTGGGTTGTGTCCAGGCGCAGGCCAGGGCAGATCTGTCTGTATCTCTTCCAGGAGCCTCTGGGAGCAAGGCTTCTCGGAGATCCGGGTGGTCAGCTTCACTCTCTCCTCCTGCCTCAGCACTGGCCGAGCCTTGGGCCGCCCTTCCTGGCCCTGGGTTCAGGAGTGAAGACAGAACACAGCCTTCTGCAGCCTCCCCGCTGAGCCTCCCCTTCCCGGCGCAGGCCCAGGCAGAGCTTGGTGACCTGGCCGTTGGCGAGTCTCTGCTGATGCTTCTCGGAGCCACACTGTGGGGTTCACCGTCCTCTGTCTCCCCCTCTTTCTTCACTTACAGCCACTTTCCAAACCACATTTTCAGAATCTGTTAAAAGAAGCATAAAATTCCCAACTGGTCAGAATCCCACACGGGGAACATGCCTTCTTGTTATGACAGCTGGGCGGGCACGCGCGCCAGGCCTTGGAACACGGCACCCGGGTCCTCTCCCAGGCTGCGTGGGCCCCGGTGGCACCAGGGTCCTTGCCAGGGGAGGGGAAGAGAACTCCGTGTTTGACACCTTCCTTGTTTCATTTTTCAGGAGTTAATTTCAGATTTGGTTTCCACTCTAATCTACACGTGTGAGTCCACAGGAGGCCCTTTTGACCCAGGGGACAGTCCAACACTTACAGCTCATGTGTCGTTTACTCAGCTTAGAAAGCCCTCTGGGACCCGTCCCCCACGTGCCGCCCCCTGGAGTGGAACGTGTTGGTTTGGGGGAGCGATGCTGGGCCAGATGCCACGGCTGTCCTGAGCAGGGCCAAGGAAAGCTCCGTGTGGAAGCTCTGCGCCGGGGGGAGCGCCAGGCCACGGCCACTCCTCTCCGTGGTCACCAGGCTTGTCCAGCAGCAGCAGGAAGGCAGGCGGTCCCGTGCTGCCGGGAGGCCGCAGCTTGCAGGGAGGGTCTTGTGGACGCACAGGGCGCTTCCCGGAGGCCACACACTGCGGCTCTCGCCTCGGCCTGCCTTCCTGTGAGACGCCTCCATCTTCCCAGGGACCTGGGGCTCTCTAAAGGGCAAGACCGAGGGCGACCACCTCTGACTTGCCAAGCAAGAGGAAGCCGAGGGAAGGGCCTCCCCACGTCCACCTGCTCTGCTGGGACTGGGCTGTGCTCCCCTGAGCTCTGCCTCCTAAGCCAGACTGGAAGCTGCTGGACGGCAGTGGCCGCGTCTGCCCTCTCACCCTTTGCTAGGCAAACACGGGCTCCACACGCTTTGCTGGGTCTGTGGGTGGAACACATCCCGGGGTGCTCATGCCCCTGATTTTGTAATGACATGTGTGGCTTGCCTTTGGAGGGACCTCACCCAGTTCCTGCAGGGCAACAGTGGAGCTACACAAAGTGGCTCCATCTCTGAAGTGGAGCCATTAGGAACCAGTGACAATGCTTCCAGGGAGAAGATGTCCCCTGGGCTTAAAGTCCTCAGCCAAGGGGTCCCAGGAGCCTCAGAGCCCTTTGTGTCCCGCGTGGACACGCCGCAGGGCCTGGTCCCATTACTGCAGAGGACAGCAGGATCTGCCCAGATGCGCAGCCTGCTGCAGCTTGGTGCTCCAGAAACTAACGGCTGCTCTTGAACTTGTCTTGCAGCAAATGCTCACGGATCCCGAGGTGCCGTCCCAGGAAGGCTGCATCCGAAAGGTAGGAGAGCTCGTCCCGTCCTCTCACGTGCTCCCGTCCCTGGGTAGAGGATTGTGTGATTTGATTGTCCGCGGGACACCATGTGGGTTCTCCGTTGCTGCCCTGCTGGTGTCCAGGAGCAACGCGCCATCAGGGGCCATGTGTGCTCAGCGCGGTGCCTGGGGTACTCGGGGCAGACGCTCGTTTTCCTTGTGGAAGCAGGTAGGGTCACTGCACAGAGCCATCTCATTCATGAAGACAGGAGAAGCTGTGGGCGCGCCTGGGGCCAGGCAGATGGGTGCAAACCAGACAAAGGCAGGTTGTGTTGACTTAGCCATCTTCCCTGGATACTCACATGAAGAGAATCTGGGGGAGGCCACTGGCGGCAGACCCAGCAAACCTGTTGTTACTCCAGTGTCACTTCAGATAAGCAAACCATCGTGAGAAAGCAAAGGTGTCAGCTTGGGCTCTCTCGAGGCCTCCCCGACGGGGGCTGGATACGAAATGACAGGCACCAGCTCTGAAAGATCCAGAAAGGCAGCAGGGGCAGGGGAGGCACACCTGGGCCTCATGTGAGTCCCATCGGGACAGCCAGGGGCAGGAGCTGACCTCTGAGCCTGGAACCACTCGCCAGGTAGAGTCCAGCATCCACCCAGGATGAGCCTGAGTCCACAGGCCTGCAGACACACGAGGACAGGTGTGTGTGCACTCGGCCTGCAGCTGACCTCGTGTCTGGGATTTCAGTGGTGTCCCCCCCGGGCATCCTGACTCTGAAACAAGAAGAGCCCCTGTGCACGTGCTGCACCAGGCTCTGCTAGGCGGCTCCGCGTGGGCGCTGGGGGGGCTGAGCCAGCGCTGACCACCAGCTCCCAGTGGGTGCGGCTGGCTTGCTATTAAAATCACCAGCAGGCCCTGCTGACCTTGTGGGATGACCGGGCTGAGCGTCCGGGCACAGGGGAAGGGAAGGTGGTGCCAGGTCTGCTGGCCGGCTGCGCCATGGCAGGGGCCAGCTCCCCAGGCACTGAGTCGGAAGGACACATGGTGTGGCAGGTGTTTTCTGGCCCTGAGGTGGCTCCTGAAGGACCTCCGGCCCTGGCTGAACCTCTCACCTTCCTCATCCCCATCTCTGTGGGATGTTCAGCCCCGGAGGGATCCTTCTGGGGGACAAGGTGTCTTTCTCAGTCCCTGCTGCCTGCCCGAGGCCCGAGGCCTCCCTTCCTTCAGGTGTTTGCTCTATGGCTCAAATTGTGGCGATGTTCTGTCCCTCTCTCCCTCTCCTTCCCTGCCTCTGAGTGAACTTGTATTTCCCAGAGGACAGAGGGCAGCACAAGACAGGAAGCAGCTTTCCTCTCTTCCTGCCCTGAAACAGGCTGCCGTGGACTCTGACCTTGTGCCGTCTAGAGCGGGCAGGAGACCTTGGTTTCCCCACAGCCACTGCACAGGGCACCACGCCAGGTGTGGTGAGCCCCCTGATGTGCGGTGGAGGCAGCCCGGCAGAAGCTCAAGGTCGAACTGGGTGCTGGGATGGGTGGAGGGGCTACCCAGCCCCCAAGGACGAGAGTCCAGGCAGAAGGTCAAAAGGTCAAGTATAAGTTGAAAGGGCCATGGGAAGAGGAAAGCACTGCCCACTTTTGAACCAGACCAAAACAAGACAGGGTAAGCACATCAGTGGTCTCCCTCCTCTGCCCACCAGCGGCACTGTCTGTGATCTGCCTTGTGCTGTCTAAATGGTGGACCACGAACGAACGAGGTCTTGTCTGCTGAGGCCCAAGTTTGTTGGGCTCCCTGTGGCACCAGGTGCTGAGTGGCCAGGGACCCACTGGTAGCTGCCCCGTGTGCTGGAGCAACCCATCAAACACAGGTCCCTGTGAAGCTCACTGCAGCTCTTCAGGCTGAGGGGCTGCTCGGATCCCAGCAGATCCAACCCCGGGGCAGCTGAGCACCAGGGAGGTCACTGATGGGCACCAGAGCCCAGGGTATGTGGGCAGCTGGCTCTGCCCTGGCTCCCAGCCCAGCCCTCTCCCTCCCACTGTGCTGCAAGGGGAGGGTGGGGGCTGCTGAGGGGCATCCTCACCCATGGCCGCCACCACCTCCCACCAGACTGAGAAGTTGCCACTCAGGGCCCTGCGCGCGTGGGATCCCAGGATTTCCAGCCTCGGAACTTGGCCGTCAGTCGCATTCAGGGGCCCTGGTGCTTGCCTGCGGTCACTCTGGTGGGATGATCAAAAACCCAAGCAGGGTGCTGAGGTCTGGGAGGGCAGAGGGACCAGACGGAAAGACAGCAATGGGGGTCACAGGTCAAGGCCAGGAAGACAAGGAAACAGGGCCCATCTGCGTCTCTGCCAAGCTGAAGCCTTGGGAACAGACAGGTGACTACAGCTAGGGGCAATTGGAACATAGATACGATTTGTTTGTTGCTAATGTAACCCCACGTGCCCTAGTGTGCCATGGTAAGGATGAATTCAGTGAATTCTGGAGTTGGGGTCACCCAGAGACGTTCACACTTGCACTAAAAATATAACAGAGAAGCACCGGGCTGGGAGGCTGTGTGACCTTGGGCTGGGAGGCTTGTGACCTTGGGCTGCTCAACTGACATCTCAGAGCTTCCCTTTGGCACTCCTGGGAAGGCTTTTACTTCCTGTCTTCCGTCTGCTTCAGTGAGATGCAAAGGAGTCAGCTAATTCTATGGGGGCTTGACCCGTTGGTGCAGAAGGGTGGCTTAGGGGTCAGTCGCTATTATAAATTCTCCGCGTTGGAGAGAAGGTGGCTGCAGGGACCACCGAGCTCACAGGCCCGGGACCGCCCAGCAGCGGCGGAATTTGAACCCAGGCCCGCGGCGGAGCGGGGCGGGGCTCCCATCCGAGCGACAGCCTGTGAGCAGCGCCTGGCCTGAGCCCGCCCACAGCCCCCCAGTGCCCCTCCCCGCTCCCCCTTCGTCCACCCAGGCTCCCTCGGCTGGTCCTCTGCTCCTGGCGACCCCGCGCCCCCGTGACCGCGCAGCCCCCGACGGGCGCGGAGACGTGACACCGCTCCTCTCCGCCGCCGTCCGGTGCCTGGGCCACCCCGCGGCCCGGGCGCTTCCTGAGAAGTCGCTCTGGCGGGTCGCTGGGCCGCGTCCCTCTCGCGGCGCGGACCTCGGGGACCGCCCCTGCGCCGGGACTCTATTTAGTCTCTGTTTACTTAGAGGGAAAGCCCGGGGCTCCTGGAGAGCAAACATCTGCGGGAGATAATCTAGCGAGTTGTCCATCCATCACCGGCGCGCGGCTCCCTGGAGAGCGCGCGGAGCCCGTAATAAAAAGGCCGGGCGAAGAGGCTTTGGGGACGAATAAAGAGCCGCGTGAAGGGCTCGCGGAAAATGGATGGAAGACGTTATTAAGGCTCAATGGCCGTCTTATCAAAATCCAATAGGATAGACATTTGGCAAAAGGCTTAAATTTATTCTTTGACTTTCTGGAGGGCTTGAATTTATCCGTTAACAAGAGTGTAGTCCACCCGGGGTGATGGTATCAGCCGAAAGAATTTTGATTCAATCTCTTTGGTGATATGAAAAGGGGAACACAGCCCCGCGGCCTTTCCCTTTGTCCCACTTTATCTTGTTTTCTTTCACCGCCTTGAAAAGGAAGGACGGCTAATACAGTGCTACAGTGGGAGAAAACAGACTGAGGAAGTGCCCTCCCCTTTTGTGTTTTTATTTTCTCTCCTCCTCCCCTTCTCTACTCCCCCCACCAGACACCTCCTTCATCCCGCCTACGGCATTAGGACTTGGACCAGAGACCTGAAAAGGTGAGGCTGCTGGAAAGGAGCAGCCCAGCCAGCCCCAGGGCGCAGGGCAGGCAGGAGCCCTGATGGGTCCATAAATCTCCCCCCACCCCCAGCCCCCTTGTTATTATCTACAAAATGCTACAGGTCATAAAAGTCACCTGGTAGCCCAGCCTCCTGTCCCCCAAACAGGGTGATGGATGGATAATTATGATCTGTGAGATGATTATTTGGGCGTTAGAGCCCTGGCCTCTCCCTCGGGAGGTTATCTGGCCGTGTGCTTCTGTGTGGCCCCAGGCGAGATGCCTCTCAGGGGAACAGGACTCCCAAAGGTTCCCGGGCCCCAGGGAGGGACTCCTGATGAAGGGTGACTCTGTGCCAGGGGTGAGGAGAGCTCAGCGTGTCCAGGGAGGTGGGAGCAAAGACAGGAGCAACTGCCCAGAGTCCTCTGCGAAGCAGCCACTCGGAGGCCCCTTCCGACCGACCGACCGACCGACCGCGGCCTGGCTAGGCTGTTGAGCTCAGCACAGCACTGGGCAGCCAGGGGTGGAGATCAGCTTGGTGGCCTCCTGGGGGAAGCAGAGTATTTTCTGTGCTTGTGGATGAGGGCTGGGGAGGAAGAGGAGGGCGGGCCAGGGATGTGGCTGGGACCAGAAATGGGAAGGCCTGAAGCAGCGGAGCTGGAATGAGAGGCTGCCCTTCACGCATGGGCTCCCGCTGGCATTCCCTGGCGCCCGAGGCACGCCATCACGCCCCTTGCCTGGGTGTCCTTGGTTATTTTGAGGTCTGTGCCTTTGAGGTGCATTTCCAGAATCCTGTTCCTTCAGTGTTTCAGATGCCTCTGGAAACAGGACTCCCAAAGGTTCCTGGTTCCTTGGTTGCCCCCTAACCAGCCAGCCTGCTGGCACTCAGAACTCAAAGCTCTGCGATCGGCCTGCAGTTTTCCTACAAATGTAATTAAAAAAAAAAAAAAAATCACACCAGTCTCTAACCCTAAGAACCCTGCAATCAAAATTATTAATTTGCATGTAGGATCAGTTATGTCTTTATGAAACCAAAGTGTGTTTAGCTGCCCCGGAGACAGCCCCGAGTTGATTTTGATAATCTCAGGCTGAATAGACTTGCCTCGTCGCAGTAAGCCGGGGACAAAAGGCTGGACAGTGTCTGAAAGCCCTTTGACGACACGTCTCTCTTTCCATTGTTCGGGGGCTGCTGATAAAAGAACCGGGAGTCCATTAATTCAGTGAATGAACATATCGTAAAGTCAGTCCCCTCTTGAGAACAATAATGTTGAGGTCAGCTCTGGTCGCCATGGAAACTAAGTACTCCTAAGAAGTTCGCATCCTTGATTTTGCTGAATCAAAGGCTGCAAAGCGGAGAGGTGTAATGCGGCCAAGAGCAGAAAGTCGGCAGCGCCACCTCTGCGGGTCCCTTCCCAAGAGGGCGCCGGGTCAGTGGCCCCGGGTTCCCCGAGCGGCCCTGGGGACCAGCCACGCCTGGCTTCTTCTCCCTCCTGGGGGCAGGAGGACCCCGTTTCCACAGCTGCTGACGCTCATCTGGAAAGACCAGGGCAGAACCAGGCAGAGGGAGGGGCCGCAGTGGAAGCCTCTGCAGGCCCAGGCCCTGGCGGACTCTGCCCTCTCCCCCTAGCAGTCCCTGAACTTGCCTTCACGTGCTCTGTGGCCCCTTCATGTGCTGATAAGGGTGACGAATGTCCCTGGAGCATGGCCTGGGCGAGTTATGGGTGGCCCCAGACTGGAGGACCACTATAGAAACGTGGTCTCGTTGCCTGTCTCCTCAACTGAGTGCACTGGCTACCCTCCCCGCCCCACCCCCACATGCAGATCCCTTAAATCAGCCTCAACATCAGATTAGGCTGGGCAAGGTGCAGCTAATTAATTTCCTGTGAGGTAATTTATTACCTGCCGCAGCCGCCCGTGGTGTCGTCTCCAGGGCCCTGCGTGTCAGAAGAGGCCTACAGGCACAGGGTGCTCAGGGCTCACCAGGAGGGGCTATTCATTTTCCCCCGTATGTGAGGAACAGATGAGCTGGGGTCTGTGGCCAGCATCTGAAGGCCCTGGAGACGGAGGGCCAGCCCCAGGCAGGCAGGGCAGGGCTCTGCTACCCGGGGTCACTGCAGCGTGTGAGAGCAGTGTCACCCACCCTGCAGACACTTTCTGCTGAAGCCCAAACCTCAGCAGCAGGCCCACCCCCAGCCCTCGGGGAAAGATGCAGAAGCCACCAAGCGCACAGTCCGCAAGGTTAGCCCTGGGCGCTTTTCCCCGGAGGGGGGGCAGGGACAGCCCATCACCCTCCCAGCCAAGTCTGCTTGGGCCAGTAGGCAGTTGGCCTTGAACCCTGGAGTTGCACCTTAGGTGTCTCCCCGGCCTGACCAGAGATGAGCCCAGGTCCTAGGGCCCTGTGTGGTCCAGGGACAGACTCAGGAGAGGAGGGAGCAACAGTGCCGGGCCCCAGGGACAGCAGAAGAGGAGGTACCCGGGCTGTGCTGGGAACCAGGGAACCAACTCAGCCCCATGGCCTTGCACCCGAACCTGGTGGTGGAGAGTGTCAGGCCTCTTGGAGGACACCTGCCCAGGTCAGGGTTCACAGGCCTGTCTGACCTGCCTCCCTCCCCTCCTCCTGTCTTGGGGTGTCTGGGCAGCCCTGCAGGAGGACGCCTCTCCGGCACTGGCTTCCGAGGCAGGATTTATTGGCTGTATTATCGGCTTTATAGGAGCCAGATGGAGGCGTCAATAACCTTGGCCCGTAATCTTCAGGTGGGTGCAATATTGAGTTAATTAAATCGTGCCACACTATTAGGAGAGAAATATATATCAGCTCTGAGTTCTGTTTTGCTTCCTCTGCTTTAGAAGCGCCAACACCTGCCTCACTGCTGTGGGTGCTGCTCCGTGGAGTAGGGACCTGGCAGGACCTGGCTCTCAGGGCCTGGTGGTGGCCTTCAGAGCACCTGCCTTGTCTTACGGTGGGACTCCGTCCTCAGGCGTGTGAGGTTGACTTCTGTCTGTGCAGGCGCGTGCTAGGTGTCTGGTGCCTCTGCAGGGAATGTGGGCCACCCACCCCTGTGCTGTGGACCCTTGGGACCTCCCTGTGGCCTGGCCACTGGCTTTTGGCCATGGCATGTGTGCCCCTCCTCTCTGAGCCACTGTCCCTGGGGTGCTTCTCCAGGTGTGAAGCCACAGGGAGTGGAGGTCCCAGCTGGTGTTTCCCCAGGAAGGTAACAGCTCAGAGCCAAGGGCCAGCACCTGTGGTAGGCATGGCCCGCACAGGCCCTTGGAACCTGGAAGAGAGAGGCCCTTCCCAGCTCCCTGGGCCCAGCTCTGAGCCCGGGAAGCTCCCCCATGAAGGAGGGTGGAGGGCCTGGCTTGGAGAGGGTGGGGAGGGGGCGCAGCGGCACCAGCAACCTGGGCTCACCTCCCGCCTGCACATTTCTGTGAGGTGAGTCCTGACCGCTGACTCTGCAGGGCCGTGTGGGGTCCCAGGTGGGACCAGTCAGCAGCTGGCACTGAGGGTCCCACCCCTGTCCTGTTTCACAGCAGTTCTGGCTCCGCCTGGTCCATAGTGTTGGGGACAGGAAGCAGTGTGGCGTAGAAGGAGGGGAAAGACAGACGTGGGGTAGCGAGAAGGGGGATCCCACCTTCCCTACCCCAGCAGGCCCCGGGGGCTGGCACCATGCAGCACTGTACTTCGCTCATCACCCACAGAGGGCCCGCCCTACGCCAGGATACCCACCATGCCATGCAGGCGCCTTTACCCCCCCTTGACCACATGCAGAAGAGGTGCAGGGGGTGGGCCAGGGCTGAGGCAGCACCACTAGTGAAGAGGACCCTTTGGAAACACTGCCCGCCAGACCCCAAAGCAAGCGTGTCCTGCGCTCCCGCTGCTCCAGGGCTGCTCTGCAGGTGTCCAAGCCGCTGACCACCCCTTCAGGAACCATGGTCAGGAACCGAGCACTGCGGACATGGCTGAGTTCAGGGAAGAGCAAACCCAGGCCAGCTGGAGCCCTGGAGGGAGGTGCACCTGCAGCTGTCGGCATCAGCCATCCTGTGACTGCGGCTGCGACTAAGGAAGCCTGTCTTCCCCCTTGGAACCCCGGGCTGTAGAGGGAGTGTGCTCCCGCAGGCCAGGGCACAGAACCTGGCCCTTCTGCCCATGCCTGCCCAAACCAGTCACCTGCCCCGGCACCCAGGACTGTGTGGAAAATGGGCTCCGTCTCCGTGGGAGATCTGCACAGCAAACAGTACAGACTGAGGACAGGGTGCTTCCTGGAGGAGGTCATGTCTGAGCTGACCCCGACCAGCTCCCAGGTCACTAGCTCAACCGCAGGACATCCCTGGAGGTGCGCAACTGGAGAAGGAAGCCCCTGGGCAAGGCTGAGACGCCGTGAGCATGTGACAGCCTGTCCTTTAAGCATGTCCTGTCATGCCTTCCCTGCCCTGTCCACCTCGGGCATCTGTGGAGTATCTCGAGGTGTCCTGGGGGCTGGCCATCTCTCTCACAAAGAGGCTGTGACCATGGATCCAGAGCCACCAGGGGAAAGGAAGACCCTCCCAAGAGGTGCCAGGCACGTCACAGGGGATGTCCCAGGACCCTTGGCTGGGCGGTTTGGCAGAGAATGTGTCTGGAACCGAGGTGGAGGACACCTGGGTGGCGCCTTGCTTGGTGCCATAACTAATGGGCCCAGGGCCTAAATGGCACTTAGGCCACCCAGTGTTAAGTGGGGGCCTTGCTAGCCAGCTGGCGGGCGGGAAGGTAGAGACACCCACGAATCTCGAGCGCTCATTGCCGAGGGAGAGACACCAATCCAAAAACGTCACCCCTGGTGACCCGACTCTGTGATGGTCTACCGAGGGCAAAGCTAGAGGAATGAGAAGGTCAGGGTGGGGCCGGGAGGCGAGCGGGCAGACATGGGCATCGGCCGTGCAAGTGCAGGGGACGTCGTGATGATGGGTACAAGGCTGTGGAGTGTCCAAGCCCACGGAGGGGGCCACACGCGAGCCCTCGTGGGACACAGGTTCCTGTTGACGTGGGGGAACTCGCCCTCCAACCCCCACGGGGTGGTCCTTGAACACGCTACACGCTGGCCACTGAAGCCCGTGGGGTGAAGGAGGAAAGGAGCCGCCCCAGACCTCCGTGCCATGCGCTCGGTTTTCCTTGAACCTGCAGTTGCTCTACGGAGAGGGGGACTGTTCACGGATGCGGCTCTCAGAAGGCAGCCTGGCGCGCACACACGCGCCCGTGATCCACACACACATGCCACACGGGCAGGCTGGGAGAAGACACAGAATTGGCGAAGCCACTGCTGGGTGCGTCCCGTGGTTGCGTCCAGGTCACTGTCACCATGGGCTCCTTGCTGTTGGCCTGCCATGGTGGGCACTGCAGATGGTGGATGTAGTTGACCCTTGACCCTGCTGCTGGGCTGTCCACTGTGGCTGGCTGGAGTCACAGTCCTCGTGAGTGGGGCGGCAGGTCTTGCCTTGGTGTGGGACCTGAGGTCTGGTGACCTGTGTGTCTGTCTGACCTCCGGACTCGGGACTGGGCGGGGCGGGGATGGAGCCTTCTAGGCTGTCCTGCTCCTGGGCTGAGCAGTCGGCACCCTGTGACTCTGCAGAGCTCTCCGGGACACCCTGTGATGCTCTGCTCCACGTGCGGCACCAGACACTTCAGAGAAAGCTCACCTGCTGGCCATAGCACCGCCACCCTGCGCTCTGTGAAAAATGAAACTCCTGGTATTTTAAGTTCCTAAAGTTGCAGGACTAGGACTTTAACCCAGGGCTACTCTACCACTGATCCACACCCCCAGCACCTTTAAGTTTTTTTTAAAAAAATTGACAAAGGGTCCTGCTGAGTTGCCAAGGCTGGACTCAAGCTTGCCATCCTCCTGCCTCAGCCTCCTGAGTTGCTGGCATCACAGGCGTGCACCACTGTGCCCAGCAAGTCCCTGAATTTCAGAGGCTGTTTGTTACTACAGTATAACCCCACTCACCCTGACTGATGCGCTTAGGGAATTTCTTACATTTTGTTCAATTCACAGAATATCCAAACGCCCTTCCTTCCTGCCTTCCCTCATTTGTTCGCCTGTTAAACAAATATTTACTAAGCACCTACTGTGAGGAAGAGCTGTCCAGGGTGCTGGAGAACAGAGGCTGGGTTCTTTCAAGTCTCCTGTCTTCAGGAGTTTGGATTCTTCTGAGACTGCAGTCACTTGCACAGAGGAGCCTCTGTGGCCTTTGTTCTTTGTGTCCCCAATTCCCCCAGGGGCCCTAGTGGAGGGGTACACTTCCAAGACCCTGTCATGTGGCTTGCTCGGTGCCTTGGGGAAGTGCTGTCCCATCATGCTGTGGCGGGTGTAGCTGTGTGCCTGCTCGCTGGGGACGCTAGGAGGTCCTTTCCCGGGCAGCGCCTCCATTCCCTCTGGTAAACACCGGGGAAATCGTGAGGATAACAAATTGATTTTGGCCAGAAAGAGTGGGATTCTTAATTCAAGAGATTCAGCGTGAGTGTACTGCTCTCTTGTTTAATAATATTTCCTTCTTTGAATAATGCCCTCTTCCAGTCTCGGCCTCTTTGTATGCTAACGGGGTTCATTACTCCACCTGGCACCCACGTCCATCAGCGGGGCCATATTGGTGAGCGGTTTCTTCTCACCCAGTTAGCAAGATGTTTCTCCAGCGCCGTGTTGATAAATGAAGTAATAAAAAGCAAGACACATTATTTTGTGTTGGAGCCTTGCCTGTTATTTCTGAGCAATGGCTGAGACTCAGAGGATTAGCCACAGAAATGTTTGCGTTGCCGGGGACGGAAAATCATCACATAAAAAGAGCCTGGTTCGGCGTTCATCATGGGCCAGCCGGGAGGAAGGACAGTGGAGCACAGACACCCGGCTTTGCAGGACTTGCCAGGTGAGGGGCAAGGGCAGGCTCCACAGCCACTGCTGGCCACTGCTGGCCACTGCCGGTCAGGCCCACCTGCACCAGGCCGGGGCTTCCTGCTCACTTCCCAAACCCAGGCCTCGCGGTTACCAGGGTCCTGAGAGGGCAGATAATTATCGGAAGGGAACCTGGGACTCGGGCGCCCCAGAGAGCTGCAAAAATGAAGTGAGGAGGAGGAGGGAGCCGGGCAGATTTCCTCCCTTTGTGTTTGGGACGCGCAGTGAGTGAGAGGCAGGGCAGCAAGTGCACGGTGAGGAAGAGCCGGCGTCAGGACTGGAGGGCAGCACTGGCCGCAGTGGCCTCCCTAGTGCCTCCCCCAGGAAGTGCCACCAGCCCCAGGGGAGCCCGTGTCCCTCTGCTCACCCAGAGGCAGGGTCGGGAGAACAGGGGCACACCTGGGCCAGTGCACAGGGCAAGGCTGGGCCTGTTTGCAAGGCCCAGAGGTCTAGGCCGGGCGCTGCCTGCCACAGGGTGACGCTCTCAGGCCCCCTCGGGGAGTTCCAGGCCCCACAGCCACCCTCCCCTTCGTATTTTCATGAAGTTTCCAGGGTCTGGACAGGTGTGCGCACCCCTGAGGCAGGCGGGCAGGGCCCCGCAGCCTCCCCCTCTGGGCTCTGCATGGGCAGTGTGCTCTCGGGAGCCTGGCTCCAGCCAGCGTCCTGCGGGAGCCTCCCCGCCCCCTCCCCGCACCGGCTTGTCCTGCCTCCCCGCCTCTCTGGTTGGACAACTCCCGCCATGACCCTGTTTCCCCTTCCCGCTAGTGCAGAAAGTGTCGCCCTACCTGCTTCCTCACTAAACCCCAGCACTTGCTATAACAGATTCGGGGGCCTCTCTGAGTGTCACCATGCGCTCTTGGCCCCCGGCTTCCCAGCACTGAGCATCACCTGGGCCTCCCTGGTGGATGGATTCCATCCCAGGAAAGCTTGGCTTCTCTCCAGGAGCCACGCTGGGACCCTTCTCAACCCTTTCTCCCCCAAACAGGCCAAAGCCGGCACCTGGGTGGGCCCAGCAGGTGCTCCTGCCCGGCCCTCCACAGGGGGACTCCACAGGAGGACCACTGTCTTAAGCCCTGTGGCTCTGGGGACCAAGCCCCCAAACACAATTCAGGCCATACAGGGGGTCGGCTCAGCTCCAACCATAACCATGTGGGCTGCCTGGTCAGGCTGCCCCAGAAAGCCACAAAGCTCTATCCATGGGCACTTCTGTGGGCACAGGAGGCTCCGTGGTAAAAAGAGCTTCTCAGAGACCAAAGGCTCCATAAGAGAACCTCCTCTGCCTGCTCGGGGTTCCCATCCAGAAAACGGACACAAGAGCAGTTTCTGACCCAAAGTGGCAGTGATGACATGAGCTTCTGTGGGTGAGACACCCGTAGAATTGCACCTCACTCGTGGTTGGGGTGCAGAGTGAGAGCTAGGTGGTGATGAGGAGGGTGGTGGACATGATGGTGGTCATGGTGAGGATGGTGGTCATGGTGATGGTGGTCATGGTGAGGATGGTGGCCATGGTGATGGTGGTCATGGTGATGGTGATGGTGATGGTGGTCATGGTGATGATGGTGATGGTGATAATGTGATGATGGTGATGGTGATGATTGTGATGGTCATGGTGATGGTGGTCATGGTGATGGTGATGATGGTGATGCTGGTGATAATGTGATGATGGTGATGGTGATGGTCATGGTGATGATGGTGATGGTGGTCATGGTGATGATGGTGATGCTAGTGATAATGTGATGATGGTGATGGTGATGATGGTGATGGTGATGATTGTGATGGTCATGGTGATGATGGTGATGGTGATGATGGTGATGGTCATGGTGATGATGATGGTGATGCTGGTGATAATGTGATGATGGTGATGGTGATGATGGTCATGGTCATGGTGATGATGATGGTGATTCTGGTGATAATGTGATGATGGTGATGGTGATGATTGTGATGGAGATGGTGATGGTGGTCATGGTGATGGTGATGGTGGTCATGGTGATGATGATGGTGATGATGGTGATGCTGGTGATAATGTGATGGTGATGATGGTGATGCTAGTGATAAGGTGATGATGGTGATGGTGATGATGGTGATGGTGATGGTGATGTAATGATGGTCATGGTGATGCTGGTGATAATGTGATGATGATGATGGTGGTGGTCATGGGGTTGTTGGATGGTGAGGATGCTGGTGTGGCTGATGATGGTGATGACATGGTAGCAATGGCCATGCTGATAATGATGTCAGGAGACCTTGAGGTCCCATCCAGTCACACTCATTATGTCGGGAGCCAAGGAGCCAGGAGAGGACATCCACAGAGGCCTGGGAGACTCAGGAGCCGCAGTCCTGGCTCCGCCATTACCCAGGGTGGCCAGGGTCAAGCCACTTCACCTCTCAGGGCCTTTGTTTCTGACTTGGCAAGCCAGGACAGACGCTGTGCCCACTCAGGTTCCTGGGGCAGCGAGACCCGCAGGAGATAAGGCACGGAGCTCGGTGGAGGGGCCTCACACACAAGGTATTAAAAAGAAAGAACAACAGGAAGCGGCGGAAGGAGAACTCATAAATGTCCCTCATACCCTGGCCCTCGCAGATGACCTCTCACACAGAAAAGCGGGCCTTGGGGAGTTCATAAGAAATACAGGACTTCCTGCAAGATAGCGAGTGGATTGTGAACTGTGAATTACTTTTTTCCTTTGAAAACTGATGTAGCCAGGTCAAAATATGTTTGCGTTTCCAAGCCCTTGGGTTCCTTTGTGCCCAGCCGGTACGACTCGGTTTCCACACCCCCTCACAATGCAGGGAAACATCCTTGACCGGCCAGACGGCCCTTCTGATAAGCCTGCCCAGCCCGTGTGGGCTTGGGGGGCTGGGGAGGGGTTCACACAGCACCGAGATGGCTGTCACCCTCTGGCCAACAGGCCCTGGGGCCGGGGGGCCTGGCAGGCTGTCCACGCAGAGCTGCCCTCACACTCTGCGCCCACACCCAGGCCTCTAGGGACCGGACCCCCAGGTGCCTCTTCTTTCCCAGGCAGCAGAACCTGGGAGAATCAGCCCTTCCTTCCAGCCCCACCCACCCTTCATCCTGGGCCGAGATGCCCCATGGGGCCCCCTGGTCAAGGGGCCATGCGGCAATAGCACGGGAAGGGACAGGGCTCCAGGCCCCTCTGTCCTTCCTCTTTTCAGGCCACCTGCCTTGCTGCCTAACACTGAATGATGGGTGTTTTGGGGGAGAAGGGCTGAAAATTAAGTCTCCTGATGGTTTTGGCTTATGGTTTACGAGCCCTCTGTCATTGGTGCTTGTAAGGAAAGGTTGTCCAAGGAGCCAACACCTTGATCATCCGTGTTGGTTCTAGAGGTGAGACCATGAGGCACAGAGAGGTGAAGGAGCCTGCTTGGGGTCACATAGGTATGGTAGGCTTTGAACCCAGGGGCTCCAGCTCTGACATACAGTGGGAGCCTGGGCTCTGAAGACCCAGGGCCCCCTTCTCCTGAAGGGACTCCACATTGTTCTGTGACCACTCAGGGACTGGGAGGCCAGCACCCACCACTGTGAGTTGCAGGGCTCGTCTGAGAGCAGGACCAGCAAGTGGGTAGAGCCAACCAGGGGAGCCACAGCAGTCCAGCTGCAAGGCCTGAGGTGACAGGGACCCGTGGGGTGTTGGCCAGAGTCTCCTCAGTACCCCCACCTCCCTCTTCCCAGCATGAGCTGCTGCTGGCCATGCCGCCTAGGAAATGGGAGGACGAAGTCAGAGGGATGAAATTCCCACCCAGGGGACACGAGGAGGGGTCACGGCTTGAAACCCCACAGAGAATAGGCCCCTGGCCTATGCCCCTTAGTGGAGAGAGAGCCACAGTTGTGGTGATGACTACTGGACAAGCGTCCATGGCAGCATCTGCCTGATGTCCCTGTCCATGCCACCGTGATCCCAGGGCTGCACCAGCCCAGCAACCGCAGGTGCCCTGTGTCTAGTGTCCAGTGGCCTCTGAAGCCCTTGGCCCCTGGAGGTGAGCTCACACCTCTGGACTCAGCATATGGTTGGGACATGGGCGAAGGCCAGCTCCTCTGGGTAGGTGGCCCCAAGGTGGAGGCTTGGCCTGGCCTGCACCATGGGTATGCTGGCCGTGCCCCCGTGGGCCTCAGCACAGGGGCCTCTTCTGTTTGGGTCCAAAGGCCCAGGATGAGAGGGGCCTGTTCTAAGAACGGGCTGGTTCACGTGGGCCAGCTTCGCCACCTGACTGGGGTCTGAAGCTGGGTCCCTGGAGCCCACCTGTCTCACCCAGAATTCTGGGTCAACCCCAGGACGTGGGAGTGAGTCTGCTGCTGGCCTGTGACTGCACCCTGCAGCCGCCCTGTCGGTGGTGGGATGCTGTTCCTGCAGCCCAAGGCTGGCTCCCCCCGGGGGCCCAGAGAGACCAGCCCGAGTGCTGGCCCCATGGTGCAGGCCTGCTGGGTCCTCCCGCACCCTGCCCTGGAGGACTCCCGGCAGGGGCACCAGCCCTGTGCGCCACCCTCCGCCAAGGCCTGCTCGTGTAGTCTGGGGAGGGGGCCTCCGAGCAGACCCCGTCCTCAGCCCAGCCTGGACTAGACAGGCGCTGAAGGAAACGAGAAAGACGCAGGGCCTTCTGCGTCCTTGGGATGGACGCTGGCCTAGGACGGCAGCGTCATTCCTCTGCTCACGCAGTCGGCCAGTCCCCCTCCAACGTCCCCAGCCTCCCCTGAGGGGCTCCAGGCTGGGTGGAAGGACTTTGCCTGAAGCTGAGGAGTGTGAGTGGCCTACGGCCTGCTGGCTTCACTCCCTTGGCCAGGCCCTCTGTGCAGAGGAGGCAGGGCCGGAGGCCATGGACCAGGCTACGGGCAGCAGGCAGGGCTGCAGAGGGGGTCAGAGGGCTCTTGGGAGGGGTGTTAAACAGGTCCCTGGGCCGAGGGGGCACAAGCCTCAGGGCAGAGCTGAGCCTCCAGGGAGGCCTCAGGGACGAGAGGCCCCTGCCCAAAGAGCCCTAGGTGCTGCCAGTGGGTGGGCCACGGGGGTCAGATGTGGGAACAGGAGAGTGACGTTTGGAACAGCCCAGGGAGGACATCAGTACAGAGACTCCCGCACTCACAATGGCATCGCGTCCCAAGAGACCCACTGGGTGCCGAGGACGGAAGGTGAAGAGGAAGCTGCTGCCCTTCTCCCACTCCCCAGTCCAGCCTCCCAGCAAGGCAGTCACCTGGCCCTCGTGACCACTGGCCACTGGGAGTCACACTCGCTGCCACCACCCAGCACCAAGAGTCACACCCCGTGGCACTGCCCTCAGAAGATCCAGGGCACAATTCCAAGTGGGTTCCACTGAGTGGGAAGTGCTTCCACGCCCAGGCAGAGTGGAAATAGCCCACGCTGAGCCTGAGACCTGGGGCTAGCTGTGCACAGAGGACAAGGGGTCAAGGACAGTGTGGCCTGCCATAGGACACTGTGGTCTGGGGAAGCCCAGGGGAGGGGCGTGGACTGGGCTGGTGGAGGTGGACGTGCTGGTTTGGACATCTTCCCTGAGGGGTCCCTCGGGAATCCCAGAAGGGCACCAGGCAGCACAGATGGGGAGTGGGCAGGAGAGGACCCCCATCCTGGGAACACAAACCCAGGCCCCTCGAGGAGGTCAGAAGAAAGCCCAGTGCCAGAGCTGTGACCAGGAGCCAGGCCCCGGAGGGAAGGGTCCCCAAGGAGCCGGCTGGGGGTGAATGAGGAAGTTGGAAGAGCAGGGTCTGGGGTGGGGGACCTGGGGACCTGGGGGCCTTGGGACATGACCTGACAGGAGCACTTCCCTCGGGGCAGAAGTCCCATGAGTGCAGAGTGAGGGGACAGGGACGGCAGGGTTATTCAAGAGCGGCCGAGAACAGGGACAAGAGCGGGAGGGGGCGCTGCGCCAGGCAGGGCTGCGGCACCCTGGCAAGCTGGGTGCTGCCGCCGGGGAGAGTGGGGGTGCAGAGGAGGCGGGAGGGCCAGATCTGGGTCCCAGTGGGGGCGGGCCTGAGCAGGAGAGGACAGTCCTTGTGGCAAGGTTGTCACCTGCATGGTTTTCTCTGTGCAGGACACAGGTGCCATAACCCGTCTGAGGTTCTTGGGAGAAGTACTAAGGCCACCCTGGAGGGAGGCCCTGACACTGGCCAGAGGCCTCTCCCTGGCCTGGGGGTCTCCTAAATTTGCAGCCCAGGTGGGGGCTGGGGGCGTCCTGGGGATTCGAGGGTGGGGGTGCTGGTGGTTGAGGGGAGCCACAGGACTGCCGCAGTCCGGCCAGCCTGGCACGCTTGGTGGTCAGTGCCCACAGGGCCTGGCACTCTGGCCAGTTAGGACCAAGACCCGAGTTCCCCACCACCCCTTCACCACCCAGCTGGGGCAGTGTGAAGCCCGGGAGGCCATGGCTGGGCCCAGCCCCCTCCTCCTCTGGGCGTGCCCCCAGCCTGGGCAAGGCCGCGCGGTCACTCTTTTCATTAAGTCCCATTGTCCTGGGTGCAGCCAGGGAGACGTACGGCCCGTTTGCTTAGTCAGCAAGAACTGCCAAAAGCGCCAGTCATTGTGAATGAATATTTAATAACCATTTTCTTCTCGGGAAGCCGCACTGCCTCGGAAGTTCCGCTCTTTGCTGGTGACGAGGAGTTAATAAAAGTGGGATTTGTGCAGCACTGGCCCCTGACATCTTAATCTTCATTAAAGAGACGCGAACTTCCAGGGAGCTGGCGGGCCTGCCCTGCGCAGCCGGACGCCAGTAGGGCGGAGGTGTGAGGATGGCCATGCGCCTGCTCCGCCGTGGCTGGAAGCTTCTCTCCCCACCGATGCTAACTTCAGCAGACGCAAATTCACCGCCTGCCCCAGGAGCAGCCCTGTGTGCAGCAGGCTCACCCTGGACAGGAGCTGACAAACACGTGGAGCTGAGGTGCGGCTCCTCCGAGGGAGTGGCCTCGCCGAGGGCCCAGCTGTCCCCTTGCACCAGACGCCGCCACACATAGGAGCTGGGGCCACGGTGGCATGAGCAGTTTTTCAATTTATTACCAGGGTGAAATTCACAAAGCCAAAGCTCAGCACTTTACAGTGATGTCGGCAGGTCCACCCCGCTGGGCAACCCCACCCCGCTGGGCAACCCTGCCGTCTGGCTCCAGAGCACAGAGCACTTTCATCAGCCCAGGTGAAGACCCGCCTGGCCAGAGCCCCTGCCCACCTGCCCTCCTCCGGCCCTGGCGAAGGTGGTCTGCCCGCGGTGTCTCTGGACTCCCGTGCAGGCGGCTCGCTCTCTGAGCTTCTGCACCAGCACTGTGTGGTAGCCTCTGCCAGTGGGCTGCTCCTCCCTGGGCTCAGCTGTGTGTGCAGGGACCACGCCTCGCCCATCCACTCCTCCACTGGTGTGTCCACCTGAGGGCTGCTGTAGATGGGCCCTGTGTCCAGGTGGGCCTGCTGGGCCTGCTGGGCTGTGGTACCACCTGGGCCCAGCCTGCTCTGCAGGTTCGCACCCAGAGGTGGCCTTCTTCAGACTCAAGGGGGCTCCAAATGAGAAGGGGCTGAAGGGTGGGCCTGGGCCCTGGTGGCTGAGTGCCTTGTCCTCCTGTGAGTTGGGGTGGAGCCCTGAGCCGGCTCTCCCTCCATGGACAACCTCTCCATCCAGACACAGGGAGTGCAGGTGGCAGCAGGAGGCGGCCACCATGGGGACCGCAAGGCAGACCCAGCCACGCCAGAGGTGGAACCCTGGCAGGAAGTCCAAGCTGTTGTTTCAGATTCTGCCTTGCCCCGGAACTGGTCTGCCTCAGTTCACCGTCCACGGGCAGGATCAGTGCCCACCTCAGCTACCCCCAGGCTGTGGGATGCCCAAGCCAAGCGTGGCTCTCGTTTGCACACAGGAGTGCATATGTGTGCACGGGCTGCCAGGCACCGGGTTTGAGCCCACGGGTGGCAGGCTGCACTGGGCCGGTGTCCGTGGGGTGCGCGTGGATGTGCGTCAGTCATCCACTAATCCACCGGGAAGGAGAAGGGCAGAGTCTCTGTCAGTCTCCAAGCAATTAGGATAATTAAAAAAGAAAGCTTATTGGGTAAACACGCTCTGGGATTGTGACCCCTTAATTAATGGACCACGGGGAGAAATTACTGCAGTGGCAAGATAATTAACACGTGCGTGTGCAGGAGAACTGGCAGTCGCCGAGGGAGAGGGCAGGCGGCCGGCTGGGGCAGGGCAGGCTGGTGAAGGCCAGCGGCCCCTTCGACGGACACCTGCTTTCTGGGCCATAGCTCTGCACCACAGGCCGACCCCGGCCCTGGCTACCTGGGGCAGGTGAAAGGGAGCCCTCTCCTCTTTCCAAGTCTGCTTGTAAAAGATCCATGCGGCTCAGTGGGAGCCACGGCCTCCTCCACGCTCCTGCCTGCCCGCCCCCCACCCGCTCCCCGGCAGCTGACTCCACCAAGGCTCTGGGTACGAGATCCCCAGAGGTGTCCCCAGGTGGGCTCCCTCCTCACCCCCAGCCTGGAGTCAGGTCACCAGGACAGTCTCACACTGCTGGCTGGAAGTGAGGGCCACCCCTGCACGTGCCCCCGGGGATGCAGACCTCTGCCTCCACCGCCAAGCCCCAGGGTCAGGGCTGTTCTCTTCCTACCTCTCTTTCCTTGGGTCCCGTGGTGAGCCCGGGAGCACGGGTCCTGTCATCAGTTGAAAGGCCCCTTATTCTTTAGGCCCTGTGGGGGGCAGGGAAGGTTCCGAGGCTCCAGCCACCAGCACCCAGGCCCTCAGTGGACACTGTGCGATGATGTCCAGAGGGAGCGCAGCACGGGCAGGTTCAGGCTTTGGGCAGCTTTGGGAGGCAGATCCAGAAGAGGCGGCTGGCAGCACCTCCAGGCTCTCTCCAGGGCAAGCAGCTCCAGCCCCGCCCTGCCCTGGGGGAGCCCGCTGGACAGTCCTGGGGAGCCGCAGCGTGGCCTGTGTCCTAAGTCTCCCAGGCCCTCCCAAGCTGGGCTGGTCCACCACCCTGCCATGTGGGTGCAGGCGAGCGGGGCTGGAGGGAGCGCCTTGGATCTCAGGGCAGAGACAGGACTTGGGGGCTCACTGGGGTCCTAGAGGCTCAGAGTTGGAAGTCCCAGCTTTTCCCCAAATCAGCCCACTGCCTCCCAGGCTGAGCAGCGGGGCTCTGAGGCCTTCTGAGTCTGGGACAGTCCTGGGGGCCCTTGGTGAGGAGACTCCCTGGACGTCCTTTGGTCCTGTGTGGAAGGCTGCTCCTGCCAGAGCCCCTCCGAGTCTCACACTGGGGACCAGCTGCTCAGGAAAGGCCACTGAGGAGCCATCATGCCCAGCCAATGGCTGTCCTTGAGTCCAGCCCATGGGAGGCCTCTCTTCCCATGGGCTGCAGCCGAGTGGGAACCTGCTCCAGGACTGGCCTGGGGCCAGTCAGGTGGACCCCAGTGCACGAGCTGGAGACTGGTCAGTCAGGCATGGCAGCCCACACTCCCTGTGGCCCAGTGCCCAGGGAGGACCCTGGGGTGTTCTTCCTTCAGTTTGAGGCCACTCTGCAAGGTCAGCTGCAAGACAAGCCCCTGCCTCAGAGCCCAGGACCCTGGCTTCTCCAGGCTGGAGTGGCCCTGCTTGGGCCACAGGCAGGAGAAAGCAGCAGTCCAGATGGGGAGTCCTAGGGACAGTCCTCTGCGGCCTGGCCCCTCTGGGTCCCTGCTGCTTTCCCAGGACCCCTCCCCATGCACAGGCCCCCTCACCTCACCGTTCCTGCCCCAGGTGCCCGCCCCCAGGGGTGGCCATGGAGCATGGTTCCGCTATGAGACACGCCCTCCCGGCCCCCAAGTCTCCTGCCAGTCATCTGGTGGCAAGAGGATGACAGCTTCTGTCAGTTACCAGAAGCATCCAGGGTGGCCGGTGGCAAGGAAGTGCCCAGGCCCCAGGGACTCGGTTTCTTTGGGGCAGGGTCCTGAGAACTGCTGCTGTCGGGGGCTGGGGCGTGGCCTTCCAGGGTGTGCAGCAATGTTCTTGGGACCAGGCGCACAGAAGCCCCTGTGCCCGTGTAGGAGACAGGGCAGGTGGAGTCACACCTGTCACCTGGGCCAGGCCCTGGGGTTTGGGACCATTCTGACCAGGGTTGCGAGAGTGTCCTCCTGAGTTTGCTCTGAGGATTGAGGGTACATGGCCAGAGCCCCGTGGTTTCCTTTTGAATCCAGTCCCTATAGTTCGCAGAACCCACAGGTGGGGCCCAAAGGGCCCCTGGGAACAGCCAGGTATCACCCACCAAGGCTGCAGGCAGGTCTCCTCAGTGGCCACCGCTCCTCCATGCTGGCCCTGGAGCAGCCAGGGCTCTGGTCCCCTACAAGACCTGCTACGGTGACAGAGCCAGGAGCTCCCCCGTCCTGGGTCTTAGAGGCCAGCAAAAGCCGGACGCCCCTGGCGAGAACCTCTCCTCAAGAGGAAGGGAGACGAGAGACAAGCGAGACAAAAGGTGGCCACGTCCAGGACGGAGCCCACAGGGTCCATGCTGTCCTCGTGTCTTTAGATCCCTCAGGACCAAGCAGCGGGCATCAGAGACATCTTGGGAAGAGCCTGGGGGGAGAAACCTGCGGATGCTGACCCCTCCTCTTTCTTTGTGTCGTGATCCCCCTCCAGACCCCAGGAGGAGTCCTTTGTCACAGAGGTCGGCTGTCCCAGAGCCTGGTGGCTGCACTGGGGCAGCTGTCCACGGGGAGGGTGCATGGGGAATTGGAAGGTTGTGCACACGCAGGAGCAGGGAGGAGGCCAGGACGGGGAACAGGAGGTGGATGGGTTGGACGCCTTACCCAGTCTTGCTCACCCCCAATCCTGCCTTCCTTGTGGTAGGTCAGCCACTGCTTCCCCAGGGCCCCCCAGCTTGGCTGCCCAGCCGTTTGAAGTATCTTGGGGGGAAGATAGGAGTGGGCTGAGCCCCTCCCAAGTGCATTATAGCCCCACCCTAAGCCTCCTCCTGATCTGTGTGTGTATCTGTGGGGCGTACGCATATGTGTGCAATGCGTAGGAGTGTGTACGTGTATGGGCACATGTGTATGCACACATACATGTGCACGTGTGGGGATAGGTGTGTGTGCATGCGTGGTCATGTGAGTGGGAGGGAGCATGCCTGTGTGTGCACATACATTTGTGTGAGTGTGTGGGTGTGAATGGGGTACACACTGATGTGTGCACATATGTGTAGATGTGTGCATCCATGGGCATGTGGGTGTGTGCATCGTGTGGGGTACATATGTGTGCGTGTGCATTTGTGTAGGTGTGGGCAGGCATGGATGGGGCACACATGTGCAGGTGCACATGTGTGGGAGTAAGTACGAGTGTGCGTGTGGTCGTGTGAGGGTGGGGTGTGTGCGTACACTGTGTCGTTCCGTGTGTGTGAGTGTAGGTGTGCGTGCATGGGCGTGTGGGTGCGTGTGCTCAGCACTGCTCCCTCACCCTGGGCTCAGTGTGGGGAAGTGAGGAGAAAGAGCCTCTGAGAGTGAAACAGTCAGACGGGCCTTTGATTAATGAACCAGGATCCAATTTTTTAACTAATTGAGTACATTAAATAGAACGTCCCTTAAAAAGAAGGGGAAAGACGAACACAAGACACTTTTCAAAGCTTCTTTAATAAAAAGTGTATTTGGGGTTTGACCGTAATGGCCCTCCTCGCTTGCCAAAACCCGACGCCCTAGCAGGTAACTTTCATCAGGCGTATCTGAAATGGTACCTAAATGAATTAGCAATAAAATGGACTTAGGCCGAGCAGTGGGGGCCTCCATTAATCTCGGGTTAATCACTAAAGAGGTGCCATTCACTTTTCTTAAGAAGTCACATTTTTCTCCCCTCGCTGGCGACCAGATTTCATAAAGTAACATATTTCTAATGAAAGGTCTCTGCTTGAATTAAACCCTGAAGGTTTATGCAGATTTCGCGTTTGATTACTGCTGGCATGGGCTCTTAGCCGGCTGCGGAAGGAAGGTCCGTGCTGAAAGGCCCCAGCGTGCAGTTCATAATATTCTTTGAAATAAAATAGTGCACTTGTGCTTAGTGGCTTTAATCAGCCCTGACTTTTGATAGTCAAACAATAGCTAATTACAGGAGCACCTGCCTCCCAAGCCCTGTCACGGCGGCTCCTGGAGGAGCGAGGCCTTGTCTCGAGCTGCGTGATCATTACACACTCTCTCTGCACAGAGACAGAGCAACGGCAGCCTGTGCTCAGCAAGCCTGGTAGCCATTAGCAAAGCTTTATTTGCTGCTGCGGCATTACCCGCTTTCCATCACGTCCTTCTCCTTTGTATTTTGGGGCCGAGGTGGTGAGGGCATGGAGCACAGAGAAGGCACTGGGGTGTGGGGCCCAGGCCCAGGCCCCGGGCAGCCGGCTGCCCAGCAAGGGCATGTGCTGGGAGCTGCAGGAGTTGCCACAGGCTGGGAAGTGACCGCTTTGGACTTGGTGCTTGGAACTGGGTGTTGCTATGCCCAGGACCCCAAGAGCTTGTCCCTGGAGACAGCGAGGGGGAGCCCATGTGCTCCCTTGGCTGCTTCAGGCAGGGACAGGATCTGCAGGCTCAGGGTCACCCTTGGAAGGGCCAGAGTCGGTGGGCGGAGTGCTTTCCAAATGAAATGGGCAGCTGTACGAGGGAGTCGGGGCCAGTGGAAGCCGTAAATTAGTATCTCGTTTAGGTATTTCTTTTCTCATTAATTTTGCCTGGTAAATGAGCCTGAGTCTTCCAGAACCTGCCCAAGTGAGTAGCATCGTCCCAGCAGCCCAGGCCCCCAGGCCCTGTACCACGTTCCAGAAAGGAACAAGGGGTGCGGTAATGACAAAGTGGCTGGCACTGTCCTTGGGCACCCGCAAACTGGCCCTCGCTTCGGCTCACACCTACCTCTGCTGCCCACCCACGCCCCCCAGGACCCGAGAAAGGCAGCAAGGGGAGAAGGTTCCGGCTGGGCCTGTCCCTGGGGATCCAGGCAGGGGTGACCTGTGGGCAGCTCCTGGTGCTACAAGCAGGCTCCCTTCTTGGGGGTACAGGGTTGGGCACAGAGGCCAAGTAGGTGCCAGAGCCGGCCACCAGCAAGTCCTCAAGGGCTCCATCAGGTCCTGTGAGAAGCACCTCACCGGACTCCAAGGACCTTCTGCCCAAACGTGGAGTGACCATGTGCTGAGGGTGACAGGAGCACCATGAGGCAGGAAGGGTCGGTGGCAGGAAGAGAACCATATGCCCACTCCCGGAGTCAGAGCTGGCCGCTGTCCCTCTTGAGTAAGGATCAGAGCCCGAAGGTGCCCCCCGGAGCCCTCTGCACCTTTCCCTTGGGGGTGGACTCCCGTTGGCACGTGTGTGCCTGCCCGCTGTGCCTGCCAACCAGCTGCCACCCTGGGTCCCTCTCACACCGTGGGTGCCACTTCCACTCTGCTGCTTGGGTCTCTGGACACTGCGCTGGGCTGACAGTAGCCCCCAGCCGGGACATGCAAACCTGGGGTAGAAGAGCTCCGGGGAGGACGGGCAGCTGGGGGGCTGTCTCCTGTGAAGGCAGCTTTTTTTTTCCTCCAAATGACAGGGGTCCCCTCCACGAGAAAGGCCTGGTCCGTCCCACCCTGAACTTCCCCTTCCTGCCTTAGGGCCCTGCCAGGGGTGCACTGGAATCTGGTCCATGGTGGGAGACTTGGGCCCCAGGCGCCCACCTCTGTCAGTCTGGCCTCAGTGGAGGGGCCTCTGGGGCCACCCAGAAGGGAGGCAGCCCCAGGCCCTGCAGCTCAGGAGGGGAACACAGGCTCTGCCCACGCCCAGCCCTGAGCCACCTTGCTGTTGGAGCAGCCCTGCCCGCTGCCAAGGACCTGCCCCCACCCTGGCAGGGGACACTGAAATCCCGACCCCTGACCTCACGGGGTCACCAGTCCTGGGCCTGTGGAAGCTCAGGGCTCACGTCTGCTGGGTCCTGGGGTGGCTCCCTGGCCCCAGCCCACCCTGGGGCAGCGAACAAAGCCATTGCTGGGAAAGGGCCCACTTTCCCGGGGGTACCCCTCCCGTGGCAGCAGCACCCCCACCCACCCGTCGCTGTGGCCTGCTGAACTGGCACTGCCCATCGCCTGAGGCCTCCCCAGCCGGCACCCAGGCATTCTGGAAAGGGTGCTGTGCACAGTGGGGACGGACTGGGGTCAAGTCCGCCCTGGAACCAGACGCCTTCTCCCAGCCCCGCCCCCAGAGCCGGCACCTGCCTCTCGTCTCTCTCCGCGTTTGCCACCGCCCATCAGTGTGATTGATCATCTCTGTGGCCACAGGTTGGTAATAAAGCTGTTCGAGGACCTCTCGTGTTTCCCCTGGGTCCTCGTTGGCATGACAGGACTTGACACCGGCCATTCGTCACTTGCTGCTGTGGTCACTGTGCAACCAGCAGACAGACAAGAGCCAGGACACCAGGAGGCTCTGAGAGGGCGGTGCAGTCGGGCAGTTGGGGACAAGTGTGCAAAGCCAGCCTGTGCCTTCTGCCCACCTGTGGGCCTCTGGAAGGTCAGGCTGGCTCGGGCTGCCGTGCCGCCAGGGTGGTCAGCATGCCATGGGCTGCACTCTCCCTACGTGTGCAGGTCAGCACTGTCCGCTTCAGAGGCCAGCAGGCCTGTGGGTGCTCCCCAAGCTTGGGCTGTGGTCCTCGGCCTGCCACAGAGCCCACCCTGACACACGGTGGACCCAGGAGCCAGCAGCGGGGCCCAGGCTGGCCCCCCTGCCTTGCCTGGGGAGAAGAGGGTGGACCCGCTGCTGCCCCCAGCCACGTGGCCCAGGGATGGGGCCGGAGAAGACATCTCGAGTACAGGGCCTGGGCACAAAGGGCCACCGGCCCCAGACAAGCCACCAGCTCCAGACCCGAGGCAGGAGGGCCACCAGAGGACACGCCACACACACCTGTGCAGCGCTCCACCTGGGGAGCCAGGGACGAGTGTGGCTGGCCATGGATCCTCCTCCATAAGGTGGGAGGGTGGAGCCGGAGACCCCCGGACCTGAGTCTGGGGAGATCCTGATTTGAGTCCAAGATGGAGCTTGAAAGCACCTCCTCCTGCCCATGTCCACTCCCGGATCCCATCCAGGCCCGAGGCCCCGTTGTGGCCAGGCTTTGTGGCCCTTGACCAGAGCTTCACCCGCCACCTGCTGCAGAGACACCTCCCAAGGCCTGACTGCTCTGCCTCTCCGAATCCTCTCCACTGACCGTTTCCCACAGGGTGAGCATGAAGCACCGGCTTCCCCAGAGGTGGCCTGGTTCTGGCCCTTTGGTCCAGCATTTGGGGTCCTTTGGCTGTGCGCAGCAGACAGGGGGCTAACTGAACCACAGTTGCCGACGGGACCCCGCAGCCTGCAGAGTCGGGCCGTGCGGACCCCATGTCTCAGCGGACCCTCCCCAGCAGCTGCGCCTTCACGGATGGTGGTAACCCAGCTGGCCTGGCCACCCCTCTGCAGCTTGTGTGCAGAGTTGACAGGGGCACAATTGATTTGAGAGTCACACTCACAACCACATCACCAGCCACCCTTAGAAAGTGACCACCACCACCGAGAGCTCTTGTGGTGGCCTTGACAAGTTGGCTGGTGGCGAGTTTCTGGGAGATGTATCCAGATCAGAAAACCTCCCGGGTCTGCAGTCAGGAGTGGTGGGAGGAACGGTGGGACCCGCGGAGGCGGGAAGTGCCCGCTTCCCCTCGCAGGGCAAGGCTCCTCCCAGGCACTGGGGCAGGTAATTATTCAAAGCCGCTCCCTCTGCTGCCCTGGTATTTCCTGCTGGCCAGGCCTGGAGACGAGCTGAGCCTGTGTCCTGCAGAGCCTGAACTCACAGTGTGCTTTCTGTCTGTCACCGGCTACCTCCAGGCTGGGGGCTGGGCTGGCTCCGGTTTCTCTGTCATTTTGCAAAAACCGTGGACATAAATGCTGCTGTGGACGCCTCCGGAGCCTGGAGTGCAGTGAGAATTTCCCCATACTGAATACAGATGGCCACGGGGGCCTTAGAGCATGGCTCTCCTCCCTGCAAGGACCCACAACATCCCGGCAGAGTGAGGCAAGACCTCCCTGGCCTGCCCGGGCCTCAGCCGACCGAAGCTTGGGAATGAATTGTAGCCACCTTCTGCACAGCCTGGGGTCAGGCCCAAGCTACAGCTGGCTCTGAGGGTGCACGTGCTCATTGCAGACCTCCGAGAGGAAAGGCACACAGGGGGTCCTGGAACAAGGGTGACAAGCAGCTCAGACCAGGCCACCCTTGCACACCTGGCCACTGGGCCAGCATCCTCCCAGCTGCCCTGAATGGAGCCCCTGTGTCAGGGCTCTTTCTGGCCAACCAGGGGGAGAGGTGTGAGCAAGAGATTCTGAGGAGACGTCCCGTCCACCCCCAAGGAGCTATGCCATGTGCTGGGGACAGGCAGCTGACAGAGAGGGTCGGTCCTGCTAGAAGGCTGGGGGCAGACTAGCTGGGATGTGGGGCCGAGATGAAGAGGATGGTAGAGGGAGGGAAACAGGAAAAGGGGGCCTCTGCCTCCTCCTGTGCCTGCCCCAGGTGTCCAAGACCCAGGTGTCCAAGACCCAGCTCCCCGGAGAGGGCCCCTAGCTGGAGGCCAAGTGCACACCCCGCGTGCAGGAGGGCCTGGAAGTTGAGGGAGAGATGGCAGGCAAATGGGCTGTGTCCAGCACGTCCCCGGGAGCACCAGGGGGTGGACAAGCAGCTCCCTCCCTCCTGCACCAGCCCTGATGTTGGCGGCCTGTGCCTCCCCCATGACGTCACCAGGGAGACGGTGAGCTCGGCCAGGACAGAACCTTGTGGAATTCCAGCCTTCTAAAAGGAGTATTGATTTTTCCCAGTCATGATAATGATATATGTTCTTTGTGAAACAATCGGAGAAAAAACACAGGAGCATTTATAGAAGGAAGTCAGGATTACCCACAGTGCCCCTGCTGACAGAGAGTTCTAGTGGCCCGTGGGGGCCACTGCAAGCAGACGGACCGCCTCAGCATCCAGGCACCCTCTGTGGCCCGCATAGCTGGCGCTGAGTGTGCCGGGGTGTGCAGACGTGTGCACTCATGTGTGCACGTACACCTGAGTGTGTGTGGACGTGGTGTGGAGTGCAGGCTCCCCTCGGCTCCCCTGGGCAGGTGGCCCTGGGAGGGCAACAGCGCTCTCTGGGTGCAGGCTGAGGGAGGGGTTCTGTCTCAGCCCGCTCCTTGCCGCCGGCCTCCCAGCCCTGGCAGGGAGCAGCCCACCCTAAGGGAGCCAGGATTTGCTGCAGAGGGAGAGTCCTCACCCCATCAGCATCTCAGGACATCTGTGGGTGGACCTCAGGTCTTGCCTCGCGTCCCCCTCTGTGGGTGGCTGGGGGGGCCTGACCTCTCACCCGGCTCAGACCAAGAGAGAGGCACTGGGGCCCTCTGCACTTCCTCTGGGATCCGTCTTTGAAAATAAGCAACGCTAATAAGAGGGGCTGGGTTCAGTAGGAAGCCGTGATGGGATCCCGGCGAGCTGTGATTGTGGAGGTTGAGATCAGGTTAGTTGATCAGCTATGATCAGATTGATTAGCTGTGATCATATTGATTGATTAGCTACGATCCAAAAGATGAGCTGCATTTTTGGACAAGGGCGGGAAGCCTCATCTTCCCCGCGGCTGAAGGATGGGAGGGAGGAGGCCGGGCCTGAATCCAGGGCTGGCATGGGCTGCGCTGGGCTTCTGAGGGCCCTGGGGAGGGGCATCCTGCAAGGAGCCCTGGCCTGGAAGAGGGCCTCAGGCTGTGGCAAGTCAGCTCTGAAGCCTTTGGTTGGACACGTGGCATGAGCTGAGGTCCCCTGAGACCTGAGGGTTCTGGCCAGCTCTGGGACAGTCAAAGTCATTTCTCTTGGGACTGACTTCCCAGCCCCCAGATGGCGGCCTGACATGCAGCAGGTGTTCTGTGATATGTTCTGAGTGGACACCTGGAGCGGGGGCCATAAGGAGCCAGGGCTGGGGCTGTGTCCCCTGGAAGGTGACCCTGGTGCACAACATCCTGGCAGACCCCTAGGCCCCTCCAGAGGCAGCTCTGGTGCTGCATGGGGTCTCTGTGTCTTGCCTTCTTAGAGGTGACCCCAGAGTCTGGTTGAGCGGAGGGGTCCACTTGCTAGTGGACATCACGTGTAGCTGTTCACATGCATTTGGCCCAAGTCCCAGGTCCAGCCTGTGGTGGGAGCCACGTCTCTCCAGCAAGGACGCCCTTTGGCCTTGCAAATGAAAAGCATCTGGTGTCCAACTTGGCTCCACACTCCTACCTATAAACAGGGCCGAGCGTGAGTTCTCAGAATGTACTAGAAGAGGAATGTGCTTGGGGCTGCAGTGGCCCAGCGTTGGCATGCAGACATATCCATGGAGAGGTCGGGAAGCGCCAGGCTGAGGCACCACTCTGAGGAGCACAGACGGGCCCTGCCACCAGGGCAGCTCTGGAGCCGTGAGTGTGCAGAGTGGAGGCAGGAACTCTGCTGGCACCAGGTCCTCGGCCCAGAGACCCTGTCCCCAGCCCGGGGTTCAGGAGGCACTGTTGAACTGACCCCAGGATTGCAAAGCCTGGGACGGTCTGCAGGGGGGCAGCCTGGCTGGGCTCCCTGGTCCGGCAGCCTGTCCTGGGCCTGCTCCCTGCTCTGAGGAGAGGACATCCCGGGGCTGCTGCTCCGGCTCCTGCCATTATTTAACCAAGCAGGAAGGCACCTGCCAGCAGGACAGGGAGGGGCTCTTGTGGTCACGGTCACTGAGGTCTCCCTGGACCCTGGTCTTGTGTCTGAAAACGAGCAGAGAGAGCATGTCAGTCTGCGTGCATCTCTGCGGGGTCATCGGCTGGGGGTCATTGTCCCCACTGCCGCTGGGGGAACCCTTGACGCCTGTGTTTACTCCTGGGCCGGAGATACCTTTGTCACCGCAGCATGGGGTTCTCCAGGAGCTGGGGGGAGCCTGTGGGGCCTGGGCTCCCGAGTGTGGTGGGCAGCCCTGCTGAGGGGGCAGCTCCGGGGTCCGTCCAAGCAGGAGCAAGCGTGTCCCCGAGGCTCTCGTGAGGACTGTCACATTGGGGCAGCTCCAATAGCAGCAGTGTCCCTGTCTGCTCTGAGTCTTCGACAGTGCGTCATCGGTCAGGGGACGTGGCCAGGGCTTTGGGAGGACCCCTGTGAGACAGGGAGTGAGGGCGCTGGTGGTGAGCTGTGCACAAGTGGCCCCTTCTCTGCCCCTCCCGACACTGAAGTCCAGGGCCTCTGGTGCGGTGTTGGGCACGCGAGTAGGCACTGGTGACTCGGCTGCTTGTCACCTGCTCAGGGTTCACTGCTGTTCCTGAGGCAGGACTTGCCTGTCAGTCAGGTGCCCAGGACATCTGTCCAGGGCCTTGCCCAGGGCCTGGGGTGGCTGGCAAACGCCTCAGCAGATGGAAGACCCACCCCCAGGCCACCCGCCTCTAGTCAGTCCTCTAATGCCCCACCTCATGTCCCTCGGCACGAGAGGAGGGCTTGAGACCCCCCTGGACAGCCCCACACCAGGTGACTCAGGCCCGCCCCCTCTGGCCACGGAGAGAGGGCGCAGGGCCGAGAGCCTTTCCCACGGCTTCCCTCGGGGGCCTCCGGCAAAGCTGGTGGAGGGTGACCGTCACACTGTCCTCCAGGCACCAGCCAGGCAATGCCAGGAGTTAAAATGTCCACAGGAGACAAAGCCTGGCAGAGGCGGGAATGTCACTCCCATTCCGCGACGCGGTGCTCGGGCTGAGAACGGGTGCTGCTGAAAAGACCTGTAGAGAGCGAGCTCTCAGGGCCTGGCTGGGGGTCACTGGCCAGGACAGCCCACCTCTGTCTGGTCAGCAGCCCAGCAGCCTGGAGAGGACCAAGGGGCCCGCAGTTCCCCTCTGCACCCTGGGCCGGGGCAGGGGCTGCCTCCCACCCTGCCGGGGAGCGGGGTGCAGGCGCCCTCTACTGCCTGAGCGGGGTACATCTCTGCTCTGGCTTCACACACCCGCACTCAATGTCCCTGTTTCCCCCAGACGTTATCTGCCTTTGGGGAACCTTTAAAATAAAGAGCCAGGCATTTCCAGCTCCTGTCTGACTTCTAATGTAAGCCGTGTGGTCGCTGAAGCGTGAGGACCTCTTGAAGTGTTTAAGAGGCAGAGAGGCAAATGGGCTTTCTCCTACCTGGCCAATTTTCACAGAAAAAAAAATCAAACATGGGCCAGAATGTAGAGTTGGCCTCCCCGTGGCCTGTGATTCCTCAAGAGCCGGAACACCGTGGAGGCCGGTGGAGATGACGGGACGGGGACAGCCCCCAGGGCTCCTCTTTACAGGTCCCAGTTCAGCGTCGGGGGCTGGGCTGCTGGGCTCTTCCTGTGGGCACCAGAGCAGGCCTGCCCCAGCCCCGGCTGAGCCTGCAGCGGGGCAGCCAGGGGGACCCACAGGGCCCAGGGCCCCTCAGATGCAGGGGCAGGGCCAGGAGCTTCTGCCCCTTGGGAGGGAGGGGACCGAACACTTGGAGCTTGGCCTCCGGGCAGCAGCCAGTGGCCAGCATCTCCTCTCGGGGGACAGGGCCAGCTGGTGCTGCCGGGGTGGCTGCAGAGCCCCTTCCTCTGACCTTGCTCTGGGTGGTCCGGCTCCAGCAGAAGCTCTTCCCCAGGTTCCAGACTGGCCTCTGGGTTCAAACCTGGGTGTTGATCTCCATCTTTAAAGGCCTTAGGGAGGTTTCTTGTTGTTTATTTCTAAAATGTCAATTTTCCACCTGGGGCGAAACGTCGGCATTCTTCCTTCTCGGCAGTTTGTGTATCACTTAGTGACTTACTGTGGGGCAGTTCTGCCTGGAGCGCTGGTCTGGACTTCTTTACCCAGCAGCGGATGCCCGCCCTTGTGGGTTCCCACTGGGAAGACAGCATGTGGGCGGTGCTGGGCCCCCATGGGCATCGTGGGAGGGGAGGCCGCTAGCCAGGGTGGGGTCCACAGGGCAGACTCCTCAGAGATGACAGCAGGAGTGACAGGCATGACGAGGCTGACCCTTCTGGCAGCCACACACCTTTCCTTAAAGTCTGGGCTGGCTCTGGGGGGATAGCAGTGGGGACTTTCCAGCAGCCAGAAGCTGTATTTGCCAGGGTGGGACCCATAGGGCAGCCCTGTGTCGCACTGAGAAAACGTCGAGTGCCAGACCCTCGTCTTAAAACCACGCAGGTGCTTGCAGCCTCTGGGTGCATTGACGGGGCCCCAGGCTGGAAAGACGGTCGCCCCTGTACCCCACACTGCAGATCTGGGCTGGGGTGATCCGCATCACTGGCTAAGATTCTCTGAGTTCTGTGTTGAGAACTCGTTCATGGAGGACGGCAGCCCCCGTGGGGCTGTGGGACACTTGCCACAGCCTCCCAAGGCAGCGTGCGTGGGTCCCGGCAGAGGGATACCTGAGAAGAGCTCTGGGATCGTCTTAAGGGACCAGCCTGGCACGGCTCCTGTTCATGGCTTGTCATCCAAGTGTGCACAGGTGCTCTGGGGAGCCCCTGGGAGGCATCTTGCCCCGCCCAGAGCAGGTCCACAGGAGCCCCACCTGGGTGCAGTCTCCGGATGGTGCTGGTGGCCTCGGGATGGAGGTCAGTGACCAGGGAGGGGTGGCTGAGCCTGGCAGGGTGTTCCTGGAAGGTGCTTGAGCATTGGTGGCTTCGTAGTACAGCAGTGTCCTGCCCAGAGCCAGGGGTCGACCGAGGGGCTCAGGCTGAGCCAGGAGGTGGGGGGTGTCCCAGCTGCACCGTCTTCCAGGATCCATGCACCAGGTGGCACGTGTCACTTCTGTTGCTGAGCCCCAGAATGACGTGAGTCTTAGGAGGCAGGTGGTGGTGGGTCCCCCCCGCCAGCACAGTCCTTAGTGTGGCACTCCCAGTCTGGGGTGCTCATGGGGCCTTGGAGGGGTGCGAGGGAGGGAGGCTGGCACTGTCTGGGACCCCAAGTTCTGGGCCAGCCCAGAGCATTCCCTGGCGGGATGCCTGAGGTCCTTGGCAGGTCTCCAGAGCCCCTGGACACACGCCGGGAGCCCGGTGTGCATGTGAGGTGTGGACTACAGCCAGGAGCACAGTCTAGCTGGGACCCTGACCTTGCGGCCCTGGCCTGGTGGAGGCAGGTGCCCTCCCCTGCAGCTGGCCGCCTGACCACACCTGGGCCTCACCTCCAGGTGTGGCTGGGAAGCTGCTCTGCTCTCCTGCCTTCCCTGCTGGTCTGCTGTCCCAGGTTCCCCCTTAGGTCCCTTACACCTGCAGCTCGGCACAGCGTCCCCAGGACACACAGCACCCTGCCACACCGGGATCCGGCCCCAGCACAAGATCTGGGCCACGCTCCTCCTGCCTCTGTGAGCTCTTCCCGTGCAGGCAGTAGGACAGCCTGCTGGGGTCCTCTCCCCCCAGCACCTGGGACGTCCACAGAGTCACGGCCAGCCTGAGCCCAGGGCCCCTCCCGGAGTGAACTTGCCTTCTCCTCTGGAAAGAGGTGGATGACGGTCCACTTGTGCAGCCCACCTTTGCAGCCCGTGACAAAGGGAGACGTCCCCACAGACTCTCTGTGGCTGTGCGGCTATGTGCACAGTCTGCGAAACTTCCAGGGAAGGGGAGAGTCTGGGACCCAAGGCAGGTGGACTTGGCGGCTCTGTCTGCAAAACCCGATCCAGGATCCACACACTTGCCGACGCGGAGCCCAGAGAGGCCCTGCAGCGTGACACACGGAAAATAAATATCAAAAGGACATTTGAGAAGCTCAATAAATTGATCATATTCCTGAACCTTCACCCCATAACGACGGGACCATTTAAATGCTAATGCCATTTCTAAAAGTCAATTACGGGGGTTTGCCAGGCCCGAGTCAGCCTTCTCCACCGGGCCTCCCTCCCCGCTCCCCTGCCGTCCACGGGCACTGGAGCGTTTGCCCGGCCCCTGGAGGGAATATCCCCTCACAGTGGTCCCAGTGTAATTGAATCAACTTGATACAGACACCAAGAATGCTGTAAGTCGTGGGGGTAATGGGAGGCACATGGTGATAAAGGAGGCAGTGTGTGGGCGGAGGCCGCGGCTGCGGTTAACCCTTGAGAGGGCACCGCCTCACCCCTTCCCACAGGCCCAGCACGGAGGCCCTGTCCCCGGCTGGAGGAGCCTTCCGGAAAGTTCCGGATGTGGGTTTCCAGTTCCGCCAGCCCTGTTCTGCTTCCCACTCTGTCCCCCTCTGCAGCACTTCCTCCCCTCTGGTCCCCACTGGCTGCTCTGAGCTCCTGGGTAGGACGACCAGCTCACAGGTCGCTAGGAGGGGAGAGAAGGGGGCGCCGGATCCACCGAGGGAACTGGACTCCCAGAGACTGCGGACTTCCATCTGAGGGTGCAGAGGGTTGTGTCCAGGGTGAGGGCCTCAGGAGCTCCCAGGCGCCCTGCTGACTAACACGCACTGCTGACCAGCTCCACACTGACCGCCTCTTCTGTGCTGGGCACTTAACTCGCAGGAGGCCTGTGCTCACTCTGGAAGAGGGAAACCGAGGCACAGAGGGGCGGGGCTGCAGGACCACAGGCTGCCGGGCAGAAGGAACTGGTACTCAAAACCAGGTCTGCCAGCCTCCCCAGCTGCTGGGAGCCCTGGACCTGCTGCCGTCTGGGCCTGGACCCCTCCCTGGAGTTGGCAAGAGGACACACAGCTCCTGGCCTTCAGGACACCTCAACCCTGAGCCCTCCGGCCACGCCAGCGTTCCTGGCCCAGGTACCCGCAGCAGCACTTCTTGTGCTCCCCTGAGCTGGGCCCCCAGAGGCTCTACGCACACGTGCTCCTCAGCCAGGTCCCACAGGAGGAGCCCAGCAAGGAGGTAGTTGCCCCAAACACTCTGCAGAGGAGGGGGCTCAGCCTGCCAGAGGTCCGTGTCGGGGCTCCCGACCCTCAGCTAGGTGGCAAAGCCTTCAAAGCCAGGTGGGCCAGCCAGCTGCTGACCATGACCACATAGCTGATGACGGCCTGTGTCCCCAAGGAAACTGCCAGGTGCAGCCTGCAGGAGGACCCCAGACCTCTAGCGCTTTGAGTCTGTGGCCACTGAGACGGCCTCGGACCTCACCCCAGGCCCCAGTGCTTGATCAGAGCAGGCTGGGCATCCTGGCAGGTTCAGCACCTCTGTTGTGTTCCTGGACTCAGGGGAGGCTGGGAAGCCAGGACCTGCTTCCTGCCCCTCCATCTGTCCTTGTCACCTGTGCGGCTTCTGGTCGATGGCATGTCCCAGGCCTGCTCTTCCAGGCTGTCCCAGAAAGCTGTTCCGTGGTCTCGACTGCTTCTCCTACAGCTCAGGGTCCTTCCTGGGAAAGTCCAGCCGACAGGCCCCAAGCCTGGGGTCTAGGGGTGGCGAGGGCGGGCCTGCCAATAGCTCAGCTCTGCCCTGAGGGTGCTGATACAGTGACCGTGGCAGGACCCTGTGATTGCTGCCACTCTGGCCTCTCCCCAGCCACGGTGCAGGGGGCTAGCTGCCTGGAACCTTCCAGCTGTAGATGGAGGCTCCAGGGCCAGGAGGGCACCCGTCCCCTTGGGAACCAAAGAAGGGAAGTCAGAGCTGCCACAGCCCAGGAAGAGCCATGTGCCGAAGGGCCAGCTACCCCTGCTGGCTGGTGCCCCGAGGGATGTGCGAGCTGTCTTGTGCCCGCCCTGCGCGTCCTCGTCCTGCATGTCCTCACCCTGCGTGCCCTGCACGTCCTCACCCTGCGTGTCCTGCACGTCCTCACCCTGCGTGTCCTGCACGTTCTCACCCTGCTGGGGCAGTTGGAGTTTTGAGGCTTCAGAGTCCCAAGGAGGAGGCCCTGGGGAGAGGCAGCACATTATTCCCACACTCACCACCTCCCGGCAGGCTTCAGGACAGGGAGCTCAGCTGGCCTGTTCCTGGCTGCCTGTCCACCCCCAGGTGGAGCCCCCCAGCAGGGGAGGCCACACTGCACTGGGACTTGGCAGTGACCTCTGCCCTCTTCCTCATGGGCTGGTCACCTAGCTCCTCACTGCAAGCTCAGGTGGAAGAACTCGGAATCAGGGTAGCCTCACCTCGGTGGCCATAGGGAAGACACTTGAACTGGGGGTCACAAGTTGGGGAGGCCAGGGCCACTGAGACGGTGGCCCAGGTCCCCTGCCTAGGCCCCAGAGCTTTGCATCACGCACACCGATCCCTGGTGCTAGGTCTGGGAGGGCCGGCCAGGGTACCTTTGCGCCAATGTGCTCCCCGTGCCCTAGTGCCCACCCAGAGTCTGGGGCCAGCTGCGATGGCAGGAGCTCTGTGGCAGGCAGGTGCGGGCATACCAGAGCCCATGCTGCCCTGGGCTGGGGCTCCTGGGAAGAAAGCCTGGCCCCCGTGTCTGCAGCCCCACAGGAAAGGAAGACCCTCGAGGGCAAGCGAGGCCTGGGGGACGCAGGGCTGTGCTGGCCCAAGGGAGCCCAGGGCGGCTGGCAGGGTCAGCAGGGGCCTTCGAGTGCGAGTCACGGGCAGGAAGAAGGAGCAAGTGGGGAGGATCGTGCCTCGTCCCAGAGCAGCCCCGGGGAGGCTCTCCCTTCCCATTTGTAATTGAGGAAACTGAGGCACAGAGAGGTGGACACTTGCTGGATTTCCACAGCCTGGGAAGGAAAGCCTGTGTCTTCGAGCGGATTGCTCATCTGGGCCCTGCCAAGGCGGCCACCCTGACCCCTGCGCTGCATTCCGTTTCTGAGCCTGAACCAGCCCGAGTCCAGCAGGCCCCTCCCTATGCCGGAGGGCTCTGGCCTCAGATGGCCGTCACCAGGGAGGCACCGAGGCGCCCACACCCTCTGCTGGATGAGGCCCCTCCCCAGGACATACGGGTGGGCTCCAGGAGGATGCTCAGGACAGGGGAAACCCAAGACGGGCCGTGGACCCCAACGCAGCGAGCTTCCTGAGGCAGGCCCTATTAGGTCCTGAAACGGGATACGCCGTCTGAACTTGGCCACATAATGCAGCTCTGTTTGGGACAGGCCGGAGCTCTGGGGACCCGAGCTATCTTTCAAAGAGTGATAGTTACGGAAATTAGTGGTGCAGAAACGCACTCCCGTCATTCACCAGGGAGTTATTAACTGTCTCGGGTGTGATCCGAGAGGCTTGGCCTCCTGACTTCGGGGGCCTGGGAGAGGCCACCCTTGTCCTGGAAAGGTCTGGAGGAGCCCGGTCAGCGGCAGCCTAGATGGCGGCCTGGAGCCTCAAGACACAGGGAGCGATTTCATCATGTGACCGTGAGTCCTGAGGCAGGTGGGGGCCAGGAGGAACAGGCAGGCCGTGTGCAGCAGGATGCCACCTGCGGGTCCTCCTATGGGGACAGCAACTGCACGGCCTCGAGGATGGGGCCACCAAGGTGGAAAGCCAAGCCCAGGGGCAGCTAGGGGGCCCAGGAACCTGGAGTCCTGGAGAGTCCACGTCTGGGGACCCCACCTCCTGGAGCCTCCGTTTCCCCGTCTGCACCGTGGGAACCCCCCAGCTGCCGAGGCTTTGATTCTTCAGGGCTGAAGGAGGCAATAGGAAGGAGGCTGGCCTCTGCAAGTGACCAGCAGCACCCCAGGCTCGTTAGTGCTCAAGCACCTGCCACACCAGAGAGCCAGCCCAGGGCCCGGAGGTTTTCTGGATCTGAGCGCCCCGACTCCCTCGCCCCACCCAGCTCCCCATGAAAGTTTCCCATGGGCCACAGGCCACCTATTATCAGTCACATCTGTGACAACCTTAAAAATGTCATAGATACCAAGTTAAATATGTGGAAGGGACCGGGTGAGGTCACTGCCTGTGCACAGTCAAGGCTGCGGTGCTCGGCAACCCCGGGAGCTGTCAGAAATGCAGCTTCTCTAGGAATACAGGCACCAAAACAGCGCACCGTGCCCCATAAACACGACTAATTGTTGTCTTTAAGAAAGGGGTGAATTCTTCCTTAACTCCGACCTGGGTTCCAACGGAGACCCGCTGGGAGGGGCGTGGGGGATGAGTGCAGTCCCCAGCTCCTACACCCCAAGTTCTCCTCCAGGGGACGATGGCAGAGGGTCTCCCACTGCTTGGGAGAAGGCCCCAGAGCCCCTCCTGGTCTGGGTCCCCCACAGGACAGGCACTTCCCCTCCTGCCCCCTGCCCAGCCCCTCCAAGGTGGCTTTTCCTCCCTCCTGAGCTGGACACAGCAGAGGAAGCTCAGCATGAGGCATGTGATCCCTTCAAGTCTTTGGACCAGAGAGGCCTTGGCAGGATGCTCGGCTTTCAAGGTCGAGCTGAGGACCTTCCGCACACGACAGATTTATTGAGGGAAGCTGTAGAGTTGTGCTGTCCAACGGCATCACCGGAGGGCTCTGCCGGCGGACTCGGTCCTGTTACTCAACACTTGCGTTATTGCACCGTGAAGCCCGGGGAGGGAGAGGAGGCGATAACGCGGTGAGGCGGGCACTCTGCCTTTCCAAACCCGTTCATTTTTAGCCCCTAGGAATCAAAGCAGAGTCCAGCTCCGTCCGGCAGCCTTTGATCCTCTGCCCCCGTGTCTCCAGCTCGGGAGAAGCAAAGAGCGCTCTAGATAAACACACTCGAGCGCCTTGCTCTCATCCCTGGCTGCCGGGTCCGGGGCCAGCAGCGAGGCCTGAGTGCTGAAAGAGCCCTCTTGGCGGGCAGTGCACGTCACCTTCACCTTGACCGCATCGTCAGGCAGACGAAAGTGGGTGTCAGAAGGGAGGAGGGAAGAACAGAGATCTGCCCCCTCCCATGAGGAAAACACCAGGGCTGGCGAAAGAGACCCTCTGGGATTCCTGTGGGATGGGGCTGCCCCTGGGGGACAGGGGCCCTGGAATTGGTGCCAAGGTCAGGATGGGAGCCCGGGCTGAGTATCCCTCCCCTACCCCGTTGCCGAGCCATGAAAAATGTCTGTGAGCAGCTTGAGAAAGGCCAGGTGGGCTCCTGCCACTGAGGAGGCCCAGCTCAGCAGGAGGAGGCCCGGTCCTTCTGCTCATTTTTGCTGAATGGTCCCAGTTGGAGGCGTTGGGCTCGGGGGCATGAACTTGGACTCTGGACACAGCTCAGTCTCTCGGCAGCGATCATGGGGGCAGAGGGCTCATGGAGGCTCGACCTTTGCTGAGCACAGTCACCCACAAGGATGGAGAGGCATCCTACTGCCCTGCGTGGTACCCTGGCATCTAGCACAAGGCCAGGGCTCCCAGACATTTGTGGAGGGAAAAACTTCCAGCCAGGATGGACAAAAGAGGAAAAGCCCCTGGGGAGGGTCTAGGGTCAGAGGGAGAGGAGGCCGGAGGTCCCCCTGCACTGAGAAGCAGGGAGACCCCTCCCCCAGGGGCTCCCCCGGAATTATGGTAATCACAGCAGCATTTGCATGGGGTTCTGAGCCCATGCGCTGTGTCGGAGTGAAACCTTTGGAATGGCCATGGACACTGGTTTTGATAATAGTGTGGGTGAAGGTTGCATTGCTCTCTGCGCCGTGATTCATCCATCTGTGAACCAGGACAAGGCAGTAATAGGCAGGAGCGTATCGCCAGGGGCAAAGTTGCAATGCAAACTTATCAGAGCAGCGAACTCCAGCGCTGGGCTGTTAAATAGAATTCCATTATTGTTTCATAAATAGAGAGATTGAAGTGCCCAGGCCAGGGACTGATGATCATGGGGGAACGCGTTTTAGCTGAACTCGTGAATAGTGTTTGTTTTGAGTAAGTGGTTGTCTTGGCTAATAGTAGGGTATTTCATTGTTGAGAGCTTGTTGAACGGGATTTATGGAAGGATCCTGCGCAGCTGTTTGCGCAGGATGCGCAGCGGTCACTGGGAGGCTGGGAGGCGGTGGCTGCTCCGGCTGTCGGGGTTTCTCCGTGTCTCCTGGTGAATGTTGCCCCTTGGAAATGTGATGGGAGGTCTAGCCCCACAGGGCTCCACCCAGAGCCACAGCACAGCTCCTCGAGATTGCCGGCAGGCGTGCGTGGGGACACGGTGGGACTTGAGCGTCTGGTTGTCTCTTAGTCTCACCTGGGTTACTATCCCGTCGCATCTCCTGCATCCCTATGAGCCAGGTGTCCCCCACTGAGTGTCCACCTGAGCTGAAGCAGCTGATGACGATGGTATCTGACCTGAGACTGGCTTTCAGGTGGGAGCTGAAGCTGTGTTAGGAGGAAGCCCCACCGTGGGCCAGAATCTGCCGGCTGGAAATCACTGTGGACAGGGTGTGTCCAGGGCAGAGGGTGCTGTGATGCCCACCTCCCCGGGCCTTCTGGCTGGAGGGAGCCAGTGACGGACGGGCCTTTTCTATCTGCTTTCTGAGCAGCTGTGGTTTCAGAAGCACTTCCAGACCTCCCCATGAGGATCGGCGTTCCCTCCAAGATCAGCTGTAGGACCGCGGACAAGGGGCCCCAGAAAGCCCCTCAGCTGTCCCCAATGGCCAAGCCAGCCCACAGGGTCAGCACCAGCCCCTCTCCTCTGACACCAGCGCCACAGCCCCTCCTGCCCCGGGGTCATTGTGTGTTCCCTTGTTCCCTCCCCCAGATACGGAATCTCCAGAGCCGCCCACAGGGAGCCTGCAGGGGAAGACCCACTCACCAGAGCGGCTGCCACTGTCCTGGGCCTCACCTCACTGGGCCTTGTTGAGCCAGGAATTGGCAGAGTGACTTGCAGTTCTCTCTAAGAGAGGCCCACAGGAGACCCCAAGCCAAGGCAAGCTGTGTCCAGCATGAGCCTTGCTGGGCCTGACCTTGGGCAGGGATGGCCATCTTATTCCCCCTCTGTTGAGAGGAAAATGTAGGGTGCACCCACAAACCAGAGCTAACCCTCCCTGCTCTAAGGCCAGGAGTGAGCGGCCGAGCACAGGAGTGGGCCTGCCCCAGCTGCGGCCTCATCCCATCCCGGGTGCTGCGTGCAGGCCCACAGCCTCTGGGGACAGCATACTGCACCCCCCGCCCCCCCCTGCCTCCCACGGGACCCGGATCCCTGCCCTACGCGTCTTCGCGCCTATGCAGCTGCAGATTCCGGAAGCCTGGACATCTCTGCTACAGAGGGAGAAGCCAGGCCTCAGGAGGGTGGCCACGGCTGTGAGAGCAGACGGTGGTGAATGGCTGGCCCGGGCCTCCCACTCCTGGCTTCAGTTCCCCTCTCTAAATGACAGCAGGGCCAGTGTGAGATTAGGTGACACAGCATCAGTCAGGGAGCTGGGAGAGGGCTCTGGGTCACCCTTGTGTCCCAGGCTGACCCTGGGCTTCCCCTGAGCCTCAGCAGCCGAGCCCTGGGGGTGGACGATGGCATAGGTGTGCAGCCACCATGTGGGGTGGACAAACTGCCCCTTCACAGTCACCTCCCTGAGGCCAGCCCAGCCCAGCTGTCTCCTCTCTCCCACGGTAGCGGCAGGCGCCACTGTCAGCTCCCGAGGCCCGCAAGCCGCAGCTCGCCCACTGCCAGCTTTGTTTAGTCTGGGGGAAGCGCCGTGGACCAGGCTCCTGGACTTGGCTCCCTTTCCCTCTAAATTCTCCAGAGTTCTGCAGACGGAAGGTCCCTCTCGTGCAGCCCACGGATGGTCCATCCCCATCCTAAATGGAGACGTTCCTGTCTCTCCCGTAGCGGGAATGGGTGCAGCTTTACCTGGGGTGGGGAGGACGGAGGCATGGCACCCCGTCCCCACAGGAAGGCCACAAGCCAGAAGGGGAGGCAGAGCATCACATGCCTGGGTCAGCAGGACTGGCCCCAGGGGCACAGGGGCCTCAATCTGGGCTCAGAGGGAGCAGGTTCAAGCCCTGGGTGGGGCCCGCGTTGGGGTGGGGCTGCCAGCAGGGACAGTCCCTGTGTGGCTTTCAGGTCCACACCCAGCACCCTGCAGGTTGCCATCCAGTCCCCTTCCCCCCCCACCTGCCCAACAGAAGCAGCGTGTCCAGGAGGCAGCTGAGGGGCCTGCAGGGAGCCAGGAGGGCGGCAGGCAGGGCCTGTTGCTGGTGCAGCCCTGGGGGTGGGGAATGAGAGGCACAGAGGGGAGAAGTTTAGGGACAGCCGAGCTGGGCAGAGCCTGCAGGGCAGGGGGGCAGCCAGGCCCCCAAGTGCCACTTAGCACCTCAACCTCCTATTTTATGAGCTGGAGGAGGGTTTCAGGAGGTGGGGGGTGGCTCCCAGCAGGCCAGCTGAGAGAACTGCCCGCCAGGAGCCTTTCACGCCACTCCTGCAAGTCCTCTCCTAAGCCCACACTTCGCTGGCCGCAGTGGGCCTGGCCCTGCTGGGCTGAAATGAGCTGGGGACCTGGTGCTGCAGGGGACAATCCGCCCTCCTAAGGAGGCTGGATCCTGTGCTGCGTTTCCCTGCTGCCCCTTGGAGTCATTTTCTTTTTTCTTTTTTTTTACTGAGGATCGAATCCTGGGGTCCTGCCTACTGAACCACAGACCCAGCCCTTTTGATTTTTTATTTTGAGACAGGGTCTTACTGAGTTGCCAAAGGTCTTGTGCAGGCTGGCCTCGAACTTGTGACCTTCCTGCCTCAGGCCCGAGTCTCTGGGTCACAGGTGTGACCACCACAGCCAGCCCACAAGCCACTTTCAAATTGCACCTATCTGTCTGGGAAACGGGGGAGGCTCAGGCAATGCAGTGGGCATGGGAGCCAATGCCACCAGCCATGGGGACCAGGGGACCCACGTGGGCAGCTGGATGGGGAGGTGGCTCCAGTGGCCACCGTAAGGCGGGGAGGAGCCCAGGGGGAGTCTGGGTGTCACTCCTGTGCAGTTCCTTAAGTGTGGCCACAATGAGCCTGTGCACAGTGGAGGTCCCACGAGGTCACGAAGGAGCGGGAATGTTCTCACTATCTAGTGACATCTCAGCTGTTGCAATGTCGCAGAGTGGCATCGTGGGCTGTGCTGGCACAGGTGTGACAAAGCCTGTGCCACCAGTCAAGAGCATAGTTGTGCAGTCAGGCACGGTGTCGCACTGGGACAGGGCACCAGACGAGCTCAGGTGCCGCCTGCTTCCTGCTGACAGCATCTGGTGTGCACTCCCACTGGCTGAGAGGCCACGTGCTGTGTGCCGTGGCCCAGCGAGGAGATCGGCCAGCAATGCCCTTCTCAGGACATGCCCCTGTCCCATCACGAAGCCATCTGTGGCTAAAAGAAAGGACAGTGGCCTTGGACTGACCTCATTCCTGTCCTCCACACCATGGCCTCCTGCCCTATGGGTCCCTGTGGCGTCCCGGGTGCCGTCCTCTCTCTACGGACAGTGGTGGCTTCTGGGGGCCAGGTATGTCTCCAGGCCCACGTCACCAGTGGTTCTGCCCACTCAGATGGTGCCAAGGCGGAGGGAACTGCGTCTGGTGGCTCTGCATCTCCCCCAGCACCTGGAATGGTGTCTGCAGCCCCATCGGCCCCTGTTCACATCCAAAGAGAGAACTTTGAGGACTGTGGCGTTCTGAAGGCAGGCCAGGAGGAGGTGGTGGCAGGAGGGATCGGCGCAGGGACGAGGTTCCTGGCAGCCAGCTGAAGCCAGCCGCACTCGGGAGCAGGAGCAAAGTGGGGTCACGGGAGGCAGTCAGGGAAGGCGGCCCAGAGTGGGGAAGGGACCAGGAGAGAGAAGAAAAGGGGTCCAGAGCCCAGCACTTCGGGAGGGCAAAGGGAACAAGCCCAGAGAGAATCCACCAGTGACCAGCGCCCCCCCAGACCATGAGAGCCAGCCGACGCTAGGCAGGCAGGGGAGGGTGCGGGCAGGGGAGGGTGGGGGCAGGGGAGGGTGCAGGCAGGGCTCTGCCTTGAAGAAGTTTCCAAGGGCTGCGCCCCTGGGGCTGGGAGCCAGTGGGAACCAGCCGTTGGTCAGACCCTGAGCGTTCGTGGGACATTTCCCTGGAGTCTGACTCCTGTGCCCCTGTCCTCCTCTGTCCCTCTCACAGGCTCTGAGCAGCCAGCACCTTTGGGAGGGCACAATGAGTCTTGGTGACAGCTGTGATGGTAGAAATCTAGAGCTGCCCCGTCCACTGTGGCGGCCACATGCCAAATGTGGCCACTGAGCCCAGGAAACGTGGTAGAACCAGGGACCCCAGGGGTTTGTCCCATTGCATTTTGACTCAGGTCCATTTAGATGGTCACCCTGCTGGACAGGGCAGCCCTGGATGATGGGCATGTCATGAGCCTTCCACACAGGACCCTGCTAGCAGCCCAGTTCACACAGACACAGCCCTTCCACTCAGAGCTGAAGAGAGGCCACTGGCAGCTGACCACAGAGGGCCCCTGGGGGCGGGGTGGTGTCCACACGGGGCTGTCACTTGTGCAGAGCCAGCGTGGCTGAGGTCTGGGGACCTGGCCAGAGGCTGGCCCTGGATCCCGGGGCTGGGGTGGAAATGGGTGAAGGACTCTAGTTGAAGAGCCAGTTCTGTGCCACCAGGAGCTAGAAGAGGGCACGTCCCTGCTCTCGGGTTATGTTTCGGCACAAAGGAATTTTTTGCTTTTGGTGGCTGAGACTAAAGACTCTTTCCAGTCCCCCTAGAGCCAACTGGGCCCACGGGTCCCCTAAATGGTCTGTGTGATGTGTGCCCTAGGCCACCGTCACCACCAGACCTGCCGCTGTCTCCTGTCTCACTGTTGAGAACGGTGGCACTGTGGCAGAGTGCCTTCGGTCCCCACGTAGCCCTCTGTCCTGTGAGCACTTTTCTCCTCCAGCAATTACTCGCACGTCCACGTCTGTGGGACTCTGCGTAACGGGGTGCCGTCTGCACTGGGGAGAGAGGAGCCCTGCCGGAGCTCCCAGTGCAGACCTGCGTGCTCATCAACATCTCCTCTCGTTTCCTCTTTTATGTCTTTCTCCTTCCTGTCCCCTTTTGTGTGTGTGGTACAATGACCCGCCGGGCCAGGGATGGGCCCCAGGCACAGGAACATCTTCCTGCCCAGCTTGGCTCTGGGCCTTTCAGGGCTGCCGGGAGGACTTTGCCCCTGTGAGCGCGAGCACCCCTGGCTGCGGGGGTTGTCTGTTTGCTCTTGGCACCGAGCACCTGGAGCCATGGTCACCTTTGCTTGACTCCGGCTCCCTCGGAGGGAGCTACCCAAGGGCAAAGCTGTGTCCCCTCCAGCCAACACAGACGGGGATCAGAAGAGATTAGATAGTGGCTGTGCTGGGGCTGAGGCGTGCGCTTCAGGACCGAGTCTGGCCTGGTGGTTGGGGTGTGCTCCATCACAGCCTGGTGGCCTTGGAGGCTGCCCTTCCCCAGGAGGACCAGCCTACAGTGGCAAGGGCTTCACTATGACCAGCCCCAGACCACACCCAGATCTTGGAGAGGCACGGAGGTCAGGACGGGTGTGTTTGCAACCAGGACAACATAATACAGGAGGCCTGGCAGAGACCTGGCTCCCGTGTCGTCGGTCGGATGGGTCACCCTGAGCCAAGCCAGCCCCAGACTGGCCCTGAAGTCCAGGGCGTTCCGGGTGCCCAGGCACTTGAGCTCACTCGGGTTTCCCTTGAAAGTGCTTCTAGCAGGTGCCCGGGGTCGGGGACCCAGAAACTTAGCGCTGGCCAGGTTTGGAGGGTGTTTGGGCTATGTGACACAGGACGGCCCCCGTGTGGGAGGTGAACTCGCTCCCGATATTCCCAACACTGCCCCAGCAAATGCTGAACCGCAGCTCCCAGGGGAAGACGGCCGGTGTCCGTAGGACCCTGGCCGCGGCGTTTCATCCACCAATCGAGGAAAAAAATGTATTATCTTGACATGATTCTGTTGAAGACGCTTTTCCTAATGCCCTCCTCCCTCCGTGTCCAAGGGACGCTTCTCTGACCATGTCACGGCCTCCTTGGGCTTAGGACCCCAGATAGCACTTCTCCCAAGCTCGAGGCTACTTCAAAAAGATTTAGAAATCTTGCAAAATGTGAAAAACGTGGCACTCGGCAGACTGCACACAGTGCTTGTGCACGGGCCTGGGTCCTCCCTGGAGGACAGGTGGTGACACAGGCCAAGGAGGCCTTAGCCACCAGCATACGGGTCTGAGGGCTCCCGTCTCACCTGCGCAGAGTCCAGGAGAGCCACAGGGGCACCTTGACCCTTGACTTGGGGCTTACAGAGGAAGTCCATCAGGGAGGCAAACCCACGAGCACCAAACACGGGAAAGCCAGGTGGGAGTGCACGGACACAGGCACACCCCAGCTCCGTCGAAATGCGACCCACGGCCCTCCTCTCAGTACATCCACAGGGAGCTGTGGCCGTCACCACCATCTCAGACATATTCTTCCCCCCAGAAGGAATCCACAGTGTCGACCGTCACCCACTGCCCTAGCCCCAGCCCCCTAGCTCCTGCCTCTGTGGCCGAGTCTCCCCTGGCTGCTTCCTGAAGCGCGGCGTGGGGACTCCCACGGCTCTGTCCTAGTGGGAACTTTGCAAGGCCCACCGTGTTGCATGCGGGTCTGCTTCATTCCTACTCGTGTGCATACCTTCCCTGTGTGTGCGAGGGCCGGGGTGCACCCCCGTGTGCCTCCCAGTGGGCATTTGGGTTGGTCTCGCCTTTGGCGACCGCGAACCGAGCCGTGACTGCTGTTTCTGTGCAGGGTCTGCTGTGAGCCCCTGTCTTCACTCCCCTGGGGTACACCCAAGAGGGATCTGGGTTCCTGGACTCTGGCTAATGTTTTGAGGGGCTGCCCCATGCTCCGTCCCCACCAGCAGCCTGGAGTTCTGATCTTGCCCCATCTCTTTAGAGGACCCTCGGAGGGTGCAGGAGGAGGTCGGCTTGGGGATGCCTGGAGGACAGGGAGGCAGGAACCCAGCAGAGGACCCTCTCTAGGTGGCCATGTCCGTGTGGCCATGTCCGTGTGTCCGTGTGGCAGGCTGCTTCTGAAATAGAGGGAGGTGGGAAGACGGTTCAGTCTTGTGGTCCAGGACAAATGTGGCCCGTTTTGTAGAGAACAAAGGAGCATTATCTTCATCCTGGGCTCTGGAGCACCTCCTGCTGCACCGACCCTGCAGGCCAAGGGTCCAGCCGGAGCCCATTTCCTGCAGCGCCTCAGTGCTGGTCTTCCATGGGCACTTGTGACGGCGTTACAAGGCCAGTCGACCAGGCAGCTCTGTGAGCTGGCCCAGAGGCACCCAACACATGCTCCCTGCCCCGTCCCTCCCCCCAGGCACCCAACCAGCTTGGGATTCTGGAGGTGCAGCAGGGAGTGTCCTGGAACACCCGTTTGCCCCTGAGGCCCCTTTTCAGCCACAGCCTCAAGGCTGGTGGGGGACCTGGGGAGCTGGACACTCAGGTGGCCCTCAGTTCCCCGTGGCCCATCTTTCCGTCACCCCATGGGCCCATGTCCTTGACATAAAGTGTCAGTGTGGCCCTGTGTGCCCCTTCAGCTCACGTGCTGGATACAGACGCAGGCTCAGGTCACTGGGCACGGCCCCCATGGCCTGTTCATACCTCCAGGGCATCCGCAGGAGGGGAGCGCCTGCCGCAGCCTTCAGCCAATTGCAGCAGGGACGTCACCACTGTCCTGACAGCAGGGAGACCAGGCACCAGACGCCAGACAACTCTAAGGCCTGCTGGGGCCCATGGGAGCAGGTAGCGCCACGGTGGGGACGTCACCGTGTCACAGCACAGAATGTTGGTTCCATGACAAAGGCACGTTGCAAGAACTCCCCGTGTTTAAGATCAGGAAACGGCACAGGTTGAACGCGGTTTGCGCTCCCAGGCTGGGAAATCTGGACCAGCCCTGGTGCTGACAGATTCGGACACCACCGCCTGGCAACAGATGTCTGTCTTAGAGATGGAGGTCACCTCTGAAAGTCCACGGCTCCTCTTGCAGACAGGTTTGGGGCCTTTCAGGGAAACTTTAAGTAGTCTGGGAAAGCGGGGTGCTGAAAGATGCTGGTGTCCTGAATAATCCCTTCTCAAAACAGCTTCCCGAGAGACGTTCTCCTCCCCAACACTCCACCCAGCTCCAATTGCAGTTCTATGGCATCTGGTCACCAAGTGGTACGGCCAGCCCCATGGCAGAGCTCGGGACACTCATGCCCACAGAGGGACCCCTCCGTCCATGACAGTCACCTCACCCCTCAGCCCTGGTCTGCTTCCTGGCGCTGTGGACTCACCTGCTCTGTTCATCCCATGCGAACAGCCGCGCGCGGGCAGCCTCTGTGTCCAGCTCCTCCCTGAGCCTCCTGCTGTCGAGGTTCACCCACAGCGTGGTCCTCATGTGCGTGCAGGGCCTCAGCGGTGGATGGTCCCCGTTGCCTCTTCCACTCCTCCGCGGGGGCAGGGGGCTCTTCCCACCGTGTGGCTGTTGTAAATGTCACCCCTACAGCGGTCACACTCACACATCTGCGTGGACGTGGGTACAAACACGGAAGGGGAATGGCTGGGTCGTGTGTAAATCTCCACTGATGAGCCCTCCAGTCTGCCCTCCCCTCCCCGCACTGTGTTCTGCTCCCGCCAGCTCCACTGGGGGCCCAGCCCCGCGGCGACTTTGCCAGCACTTGGCCTTGACCTGGCTGCCTGTTCGAGTCCCCCTGCCTGCGGGTGATCCTTGCAACGCCTACTGTTTGGGCTTCAGATACATCAGGTGTCCTCTTGCACACCTGAGCGTCAGGAATAAAGGAGAAAACTGAAAATCAAACAGCGCACAACACTGGACCCTCCTTCCTGTCCCTAGGCACCTCCCAGGGCCTTGGAGGTTGTTGATCGGGGCCGGGCAGGTGCCCCCTTCCCAGTCCTTGGAGCTCCATGACACGGAGCACGGGGGCTCCTTCCTCCCGGTGCCTGTGTCTGCAGGCCAGGTGTGTGACGGAGCTCCCTCCGCAGGGCTTCGCGTGCTCTACGGCCTGCGTCTGGGCCTCCCGGAGTCTGCGACCTCCTGCGCCCAGCGTCTCCAGCCAGGTCCTGCGCTGACCCTCCTTGTTATCACAGAAGCTTCCCACCGAGCTGGAGCTCAGCCTAGAGCTGGGTGGGCACCCAGGAAGCCTCGCCACAGAGTGACAGAGCAGCCCCCGGTCAGCCTCCTACCGCCCACCACCCCTGTCTCCCCAGAGGTTCCCTCCGCCCCGAGTCGCCTCTCCCTGCCCACGCCATCCTCCACTTTAGAACCTCCAGGACATGCCCAGGACACTCAGCCTGCAGCAGTTCAGCCAGAAGGGGGCCGAAGGACAGAGCCCATCACCTCGGGCCACACTGCCCCTGGGCTGGGGTCTGTGGAGGTTGATCCGGGTGGAATCTGACAAAGCCCCAGGGCTCTTGGGAGTGTTGGGAATAAGCTCCGGTTGGTTTTATTTGATTATCCTCACTCCATGGTCTCAAGCTAGGTGACTCTCCCCAAAGGTAGGGACATCTGTGGGACTTCCCCCAGAGGGGCAGCAGTACCAGCGGCCACCACAAGGCCCTCCCCAGGTCCCAGGCACCTCCTGATCCCCACTCACCCTGGGTACTGGGAGTCCTACCCCAGGCCCTGTGCATCCTTCCTGAAGCCCTGGGCAGTGCTGCCCACCCGCAGTATCCTCCCTCCTCCAGCCCAGGCCTGCCCCTCCTGGAACCGACCACCCCCACCTCGCCCAGGACTTCCAGTCAGCACTGGGAAGCCCACATCCCAGGAAGCCCCGGTGTTTCCTGCAAACGGGGATCAGTCGCCCTCGGTCTGGCAGTGTCCCTCGGCCAGCCTGCTGTGGCCTCCAGTTCCTCCTGTTTGTCCCACCAGGAAGAGGGGTCTCTTGCAGGGGGAGTTCTGCCCGTTGTGCTGCAGTCACCGCCCGCCTCCCCGGGTCCGGGAATGCGCGTCCTCCTGCCGGGCACCTGGGGAAGCGGCCCACCTGTGATGTCCCCGCCTCCTGCTCAGGGTGTGGTTTTGTCACGTCCCAGACTCCACCCAGGAGGGGGACCAGGGGCGGGCCTGCCAGCATGCTGGTGTCCCTCCAGCTCCGCCACCTCCTGACCACGACACCGGCTTCCTCTCTGGACAGCAGTGGCGGTGTCTGTGGGACGAGAAGCCGTGGGCCCACTGGCGTGACCAGCCGTGGACCTTGACACACGGGGGAGCAGGGCTTTCTGCCTCTGCACACAGGACCGCCGCCCAGGTGCTCCCACACGTCCTCTGTGGGAAACGGGGAGCTACCCCAGGCCCTCTGTCCCCAGGCCTGTCTGTGCGGCCTCCACCTCAGTCATCCCCACCCTGGGCTCCGCCCGTGGAGAGGCGCAGAGGCTGGGCCTCTGCCTGTTTCCCCGCCTCCCTCTGTCCCTGTGACCGGAGGTCCCCAGCTCTGCCTCCTCTGTGCAGGGGCCACTGCCCAGGGCGCCCTAGAGCAACGATGGCAGGGGCTGTCGGGGAGGCCCCTGGCTCCGGTCCTGGGACAGCTGACCTGATGTGCTGATGAAAACATCCGCCTGGGTGCAGAGCCCAGGCCTGGCCCCACCCAGGGTGCCGGGTGGCGGGCCATGCTGCGGCCAGGCTGGGGGAGCGTTGCCAAGGTGTCTGCCCAAGGCACCTGCCACCTCTGTGGCACTGGCATGTTGGTGACGGCCCCTCGTTGCTCACCTGTAGTTATCACAGCCACAGACGGACCTCAGTGATCAGGAAAGCGGAGCCGTGAGAGCGCGTGGGGGGGCAAGACGCCCCGTGAGTGTTGGCCACCCAGTGGCCCCTGTTAGAGGCAGTCACTCTCCGCATCCCTCCAGCGCCGGCCTGCGTCACGCAGGGCTCACCCTTGAACAGATGCCTGTGGCTCTGGAGGCTGAGGCCACCCGGGCAAGGGCCAGGGGCTTCTGGAAGCATGTTCTTCCCCAAGGCGGGGGGCACTGCCAGGGGCCACACATGGGGAGGACTCAGCAGAGCCACCAGTGTCTAGAGAGCCGAGTGTGGCTGCCGAGGGAGAGGGACACAGTGCTGGGTGCAGAGGGTCCTGGCAGGCCCACCCAGAGCAAGCTTGGCCCTGCAGAGAGAGGCCTCGTCCAGTCTGTGTGCATCGTACACAGTTTTATTTTTATATGGAAGGCAAAATTGGAAGTCAGGGAAGTCAGGGGCACTGTCACACATCTGTCCCTGTCGGCTGGAGACTTTACCGGGCAGCACAGGTGGTAAAGGGAGCTCTCAGCGCCTCCGTTTCCTCGTCTGTGAAGTGGGTGTCCAGGGAAGTGGCCTCCCTGGTGGTCCTGGGGTGGTTCACAGGTGATCTGTGCAGGTGCGTTCTGAGGGGGGCCTGCAGTGGGCACCTTGCTCCCCACTCCCAGCCTTGGGAGTTAAGCAACCCTCACCCTCGCCCCAGGGAGCCCCAGCCACACTGACTCGCACCCTCTCTGCTAAGCAACGTGGCCCTGGACGGTCTGCAGGGCCATGGCTGTGTGGCCCAGTGGCCTCTGCTCCTCTTCCTTAGCGCTCACATCACAGCGCACAGGGACCTTGGGGCTGCCCAGGAGTCCCAGCCAAGCCCTGCCCTGGGAGAGGCCACCCTGGCCAGAGACAGAACCTCAGTCCCTCCAAGGAGACAGCAACCATGAGCCAGCGGTTGCCTGGTCCCCAGGCTCCTGCCCGTGCCTAGCCAGCAAGCCCTTCTCCCCGAGGACCCTCACCCGCTCCTCCCACCTGTGCCCACCCTCCCTCACCCTCTAGTTCTGGAGCTCAGATGAGATGGACTTGGGGAGGGACACGGGTGTGTGCACGCGTGTGCGTCCTTGCGTGTGTTCACGTGTGTTCACGTGTGTGTTCGCATGCTTGTGACCGTGTGAGCCAGCAGCACTCGGGGCAGGTTCACAGTCTACAGCTGAACCTGCACCCCAACACCCCTGCTTTGGGTGCCCACCGCGTGTGGGGAGCGGGGGCTGGGGCCGACCCTTCGGGATGGAGGCCGAGCCCTGTCCCGAGACGAGCGCCACTTCCCGCTCAGGGACCCCAGCCCCGTGTCACCGCCGCTCCGTGGACACGTCTTTGTGACGATTCCCAGCCAGCATGCAGCCATGGCTAGATCTGCTCTTTTGCTTTCTTTTACTTTTGGAGAGAAACATGAGGAGCCAGGGACAGAGAAAGACAGACTCTTGGGTAGAATTTTGTTTCTTCCCGAAGCTGCCAGGAAACCCACTGCTCGGATGACGCTCACCTCGCCGTCTCCTGTGCCCAAGGCTCTGGGGTCAATCCTCGCTCCTGCGGGAACTTTGGGCCACAGCGCCGCAGGCCCAGTGGGCAAGTCAGCAAAGCCCAGGGCTGCAGTGGGAGAAAGGGAGGTGAGGACCAAGGGTCCCTCATGGGCCAAGGACCGGGCCAAGCACAGCACATACCCCTCGCTCTGCCTCCTAAGTGATGGGGAAACGGAGGCACAGGGACGCTAGGAGCTGACTTGGGTGGCCAGGAAGGCTGAGAGTCTGGAGCACCTGGCCTGCTGACCTCACAGATGCAGCCCTGGAGAAGAGAGCTGGCCCTCCCACTGCCTTGTCCAGGAGAGGGCCAGAGCTGAGGGAGCCCAGGTCCACCTGGGTCCTCCACATGTCCATACTGCCCTGCCTCTGAGTCCAGAGCCTCAGTATCTGGGTGCCCCTCCCAGCTTTGAGGGTCAGCTCCTGAGCTTCCAGCATCCGGGCTGGTGATGTCCAGGGCATGGGCTTGTGCCGGGGAGCCCAAGCCTGAGAAAGCTCCAGAGCGTGAAACTCAGAAGTCGGCCCAAAGGGTACAGCGCAGGTCCCCGTCCCATCGCAGCCACACCCTGACAAGAGCCCAAGCGCTGGCCCTGCCCCTGGTGCTGGCTCCCGGTTGCCCAGGTGTGTGAAGGTCATACCACGGCCCTCTGCAGGGCTTGGGTTGAACGTGACCGTGCTGGAGTCAAAGGCGGAGCTAGCCTGGCCCCACTAGGGCCCCCAGCAGGCAGCAGTGCCCTCCACCCCCAATCAGGTGTGTTCCCAGGCCCACCCTCTGCCAGAGCCTGTGGTCAGAGTGGAACCCAGAGAGGACGCAATCCCAGATCAGGAGCCCACAGCCTGGCCTGGCTGGGTACAACAGCCCATCGCAGGCCAGGCCATGTGGGGGCAGTAGGGCAGACAGAGGAGCAGGACTGCAGACCCACCAGGCCAGGGGCCACAGCCCTCCCTCCCCAGACCTGCGGCAGCCACCCTTCCCAGCTGACCCTCACCCCCGCTTCCCTGAGCTGTCACGTCTGGCCTCCTCCTGTCCCTCCTGGGAAGCAGCATGAACCCATGGGGAGCCTGGGGCCAGCAGGCCAGGGTCACCAACAGGGCCGGCTTGGTGAGGGGCTTCCAGAAAGGACCCTCATCCTCTCCCCTACACCCAGGGAGAGCCAAGCTGCTTCGCTCTGAAGGCTGGAATTTCAAACTGACACGAATATTCCGACGCTCCTGGAGCGAGTTCCAGAGAGACATTTACATTGGCTCCGGCCGTATTTTCCTTTTATTGCTGTTATGAGATTCAACATTTTTCCAGCAATAACTTCTGAAAAGTGTGCCTGGATCTTGAACATGTGTGATGCTAACATGCAGGGGAAGGCTTTTCAAAACACGGTGCACACACACGCAGGCGCACACCACACACGTGCCCAGGCCCACCTAATTGGACATGCCTGTTAGAGAGCCAGGGTGCACTCATCCCCACGAGGGCTTTCGGGAGGACCCGAGTTCTCCTGTGAAGGGTCGTGTTCTAAGGTGGCGGCTCAGGCATGTGGTGCACGCATGTGAGCGCCAGGCCCTGCTCCCGGGCGCCCCTCAGGGGAACCGGCAGACTCGGGCGCTCCTGCCCGCTGTGCAAGGGTTCTTCCCCGCCAGCTCCTGATGGGAGGATGTGGTTTCTGCTGCCTCCTCCCGGGCCTTCTGCCCACGGGGGTCAGACGTGGAGGCGAGAGTAACTGCTGAAGGAATTTAACTACTCTCTGTCTACGGAGCTCTGGATCCCGGGGGCGGATCCGCAGCCAGGGGTGACAGTCACCAAGGCACTGAGTCATGGGGGCCGGGCTCACGGGGAACCTTAGAGATCCGCCATGGGGGTCTGAGCGGCTTTGGGCAGAGAGGAGGGCCTCTCGGTGGGTCACAGCGCGACCTCCCGCTGCTCAGCTGCTGCCCCCGAGTTGGACCCAGGTGAGAGGAACCAGTGGAAAGAGAAACTAAAATACGCAAGAAAGGCTTTCAAAATCAGGAATGGCCTTGGGGGCCAGTTGTGCCTGGGGCCCCACCCCAGGCTCAGGAGGCCCTGCAGGACCCCCGCCCCCCATCTCAGGGCCAGAGTCGCCTCCCAGGGCTGTGGGCCCGCTGCAGTCTCTGACCCCGGGCAAGCCTGGCGCTGCCTCCTGCGCCCGGGAGTGTGGGATCCGCGAATGTGTGAAGGTATTAGCTGCCAGTTAGGCCTGGAACGCAGCCTAGAGGCCCGCTCTCCAGCGGGGAGCTTGTAATGCAGCGGATCTGGCCCCGGCCCAGCGTCCAGAGACAGGAAGCATTAATGGGAGTAAATGTGCGCGCTGTTAGCACTCGGCCACGATTTATCGCCGATTGTAGGGGAGCCCAGGCTGGCTGCAGAGATCCGTCCACTGGAAAATAAAATACAATTAATGAAGCAAGCGTCGGGCTGGGAAGGAAGACTCACTGACCACAGGCCATCCCCGCCAGGGCCGGGAACACAAAGCAACCCAAGCCACTGTCCCTAAATCTAGGCAAGAAAAGCAGGGCTCCTGGGACAGCCCCGAGGTCAGGGTGTGTCTAAGGCTGGCCGCAAGGGTGTCTGGGGCCAGGGGACCCGTGTGCCTGGAGGAGGGGGGGGGAGCTTGCCACTGGGTCACTCCTGGTGGCCCTTCTTGACACCTTGCCGCCCAGTCTGTTTTTTAAATGGTCCCTGGAAATTGAGGAGAGATAGGGACAGAGAGAGGCAGGTGGCATCTCGTGCTGAGGGGGAAGGTTTGCCGACCTGGCCTGATGACCAGGTGCTAGATGAGGGGACCACAGGTCCGAGGAAGGCCAGGGCGAGGACCCGGAGCGCTGGGGAGACCCGCAGTCTAAGCCGCCTTCACCCGCCGCCCCTCGTCACCAGGGCCAGCTTCGTCTGCCAGCGTGTGCGCTCCTGTCTGTCTGTCTCTCCCGCTCTCCTGGAAGGCAGTAGGGGTTTCATTTCGGTGGCCTCTCGCCCCCCCACCCGCCCACAGCCAGCTTGTCCTCTGAGGGCCCCTCCCCCTCCTCTCCTCCTGAGCTCTTTGATCTCCGTTCAGGTTCAGTGGCTTCATTTTTTGCAATTACCAGCCTGGAGGGAGGGTGCCCCGACCTGCAGCCGCAGTCTGGCTCACAGATGGGGCAGGAAACCGGGAGTTTGCTCCAGCCCTCGCCCCTGCTCGTCTGGATGGATCACCACGGTAGCAGCTCCAAACGTCTTCATAGCCCACTTGTGATAAAGCGGTGGTAACATCACACGAGAAGAGAATGTGCAGATTAGCCGCATCCGGGGAAGATGGATTGACTGAGTGCGGCTGCTCAGAGCAAACCCTGCCCCCCAGAGGCAGCGAAGCCCCTCCTGGAGGCCGGGACAGGAGCCCCAGCTGGGAGGGAAGGACACTTGCCTAGGCGCTCCCTCTCTCCGTCCTCGGTCTCTCTCCTCCCTTCCTCTCTCTCCTCCCCGCCGTCTCCGCCTTTCCAAGTTTTTGAAAGTCTACAGGGCAGCCCGCAGCAGCCCAGATAAATCAAGCTGCTGTGGTCGCTCCGCAGAAGGCCGGGGATTTATATTTGAATTTCAGAAAGAGGCCGCTCCATCAGCCCCGAACACTCTGCTGAGGTCAGAGTTTGCTGAGTGTTCTGGGGGGCTGCGTGGGGAGGAGGGGTTCAGAGTAAAACCCAGCAGCGCTCCTGCCCCAGAATAAGGACTTGGAGCCTTGGGAGCCTGGAGGGGGACGTCCCAGCCCTGGCTCCCCTTCGTCCTCTGGAAGAGGAAGCACTTAACAAGTTGCTGTTCCTTGTTGTACTTTTCTAATGAGCCGGGAGAGCGGAGTCATCTCCAGCCCTCGGAGGGGAGGGGCCCGAAGCTTCGGTCGTCTGCATTTTTCATCGTTTTACTTTCCATGAAAACTGACAAGAAATTCCCCCGTGAAGGAAAGCCGATCTGCCCAGACTGGTTTCAAAGAGCACCAATTTAGAGCATCCCCAGTGACTTCATTTCTAATCACGACTGCGCTCTCCGGCCACCAGTCACCAGCCGGAGCCTCCCAGGTCACTCTGGTTTATGTTGATTAGAGCTGTGCTCCGAGGTGAGGGCCCAGGACGAGGGGAGGGGAGGGAGGTGCAGGGATGCTCCGGCCGACGGTGGCCCTGCCTGCAGAGCTATCTGAGGGTTTGAATGACATCTCAGGGGACAGTATCGGGCTTCCAAATTCCTTTCATCCATCAGATGAGAGAACAGCAGCGGCTTTCAGTGGGACGGGGAGGGGCCTTTCTGCTCGGGCCACACAGATAAAGGCTGCCCCTGCTCCTCCATGGACGTGGGCAGGCATCGTCTGTCACCGACAGAGCTGGTGGGGGTGGAGGCACCCTTCAGTTCTGATTAAAGTTGCAAGTCCAGGGCCGCGGCTGGGCCCCTCTCCCGCCTCTGACCAGGTTGACCCCAGGCCACCAGGGCAGTGGGGGTGGTCGGCCAGCCTCGCCCTCCCCAGGGAGCCTCCCTCTCCCCCCACAGGGTCCAGCACAGCCTGAGAAAAGCTCAGGCCCCTCAGGCCTCAGTTGCAGGTCACCCACGTGTGGGGAAGAGTGGGTGGTTTGTAGACCCTTCCGGTAGCTGCAGTGTGTATGGGAGGGCACTGGGACTCCGAGGAACAGAGGCCCAGAGGCCCCATGCCGCGGGGAAGCTGAGACCGTCCACACCTGGAGGCGAGACAGAGGCCCTCCAAGGCCTCCCCCACAGAAAGTGCTGGCCTCTGAAGTTCTGGCAGTGTAGCTGACCTGGACCATCTCTGTCCTGCCATCCGACCCAAGGAACGCTGGCCCCTGGGCTGCCCGCTCCCAGGATGTCAAAAGGTGTCCCAGCGGACACCAGCAGCCCTGACGGGAGAGGTGACAGAGAAGAGACAGGACAAGGACGTTCCCAGCTGGCCCTCATGACCCTCACAGGTAGAGGGGAACACGGCCTCTCTGGGGCGCATTCCTTGCTGCTGGCCCGGCTACTGAGCAGGATGGTGGGCCCCGCTGCAGGTGCAGTTGGAAGTCTCCAGGTCTGGGTCGCTGGGCTTCAGCGATCACATCCTGATCCAATTTCCGTTCAGGAACCAGCCTTGTGGTGAGTCCTTCCTGCCCGGCTTGTGACCGCCCTGGCCACCACACACGGCTGCTCTGGGAAGCCCTCTGAGGGCAGTCAGCAGGACTCAGCAGCACCACCCTGGCCCAGAGCCTGCCCACAAACGCCACCACCAGCTGCTCCTCCTCCTCCGGACACCCCTGCACCATGAGGGATGCACATCTCTTATAGGATTATTTCCTTTAATAAGGACCCAAAAAAGTTTCCAAAGGCCAAATGACAGGCTGGTTAACTTTATATCCCAACTCTAAAAAGATACATTTTCCTTTTTGTCATGCGCTGGTTAGTGGTTCCTGGCACATTACATTAACTAATTTGAGATCGAATTATCAAATTTGCTCATTGCTGCTAGCGCTAATTTGAAACCTTACAATAAAGAAGGGTTTGAGAGGCACATGAAAGGGCACCACCCACGGCGGCCCCAAGGCCCGTCCCCGGAGCATCGCAGTGAGACTCGCAAAGGGTTCGGGGTAATTGCAGTCATGAGCCAGAGTTGATTGAAGAAAATTATACCCCGGCTTTTCACTACAAGTTTTTTTTTGTGTGGCTTTTCTTAAATTATGCGGTGAAACTCAATTATAAGGGAAGACACATACAGGACTTTAATGACTGTATTAAGGGTGTCCTTGGAGCTGCTTCCTGCTCTTCTTGTCGGGTTGTTGACCTACAGCTTCTCAGACCCGTTCCTGCACTCTGGGACTTTGGGGGTCCTTGGTTGGTTGTTTTTTAAGAGAAATATTATCTGGTTCAAATTCACTTTTCCCCAGATCCGTTTTCTTAAGTCTTTGACCATTTAGAGCAGATAATGTGGGTGAAGAAGACAACCCATCGCATCCATCTAGAACCCACTCTCCAACACCAGACAGCTCCATCCCTCCAGACAGGCCCCCGAGCCTTTGACTCTCCCCACAGGGTGACAAATCTCAATGGCCATGTCTCCAAGTTGCAAGTAACAAAAATAATTTATAAATTCCAAGCATCATTGGGATATTTAAGGCATGCCAAGAGGGAGGGTCTCCCCTGCTTATTGAAAGATTTGTAACAATAAAACGTCAGAAAATGCCAAGAGAGTTGAGCTTGTTGCCAGCATTTTCTACCCACTTTCCCAGCAAAAATTCCACTGAGTGAGAGAGAACGGCCTCTGGGCTCTGTAATTAATTCATTTACATTTTTAATGCTGCAAATGGCTACAAAGTGGCGTGACATTTGGAGTGACACCCAGGAATTCCAACCCTGAGCCCTGCCTGTCCTTGCTGAGAGGACACTGCCTAGAGGTCCCCTCTCGGGGGCTCATCCTCCCCGCGGCCCACAGGGACCAGGAGCCAGGCGGCCACGCGGGTCTCAGCTTGGTTGGCATCCCTTCCTCTGAAGGTCAAGGGAGAGTCAGGGCCGGCAACAAGGCTCCAACTCAGGGGGCCAAGGACCACTCTTTCATTTTGGCCTCCGGCGTAGGAGGCCAGTCTTGGGCAGGAGGGTGGATGACACTTGGTGACAGGGCCTGTGCCTTGGCTCCTGGTCCAGGTGCAGCTGAGAGAAGTCTGAGGTCATCAGCCAGGCTGGGGGACTGTGGAGCAGAGGGGGGAGAAGACCTCCCAGGATGGGCTGGGAGTGCACGCCTCACGGGATGGCCAGCTCCAGGGTGGGAAGGAGGGCGGGGAGCTGCCAGGAGCTCATCTGATGAGGGGCTTCACCTGCGGGGGAAGGCGAGGCCAGGGTCCTGCGGGCTTCCCTGTGAGGGGCAAGGCAGAGGCCCACCCAGTCACCCTGCTCCCAGGCGGGGGGCCTCTCCTCTCTGCCAGCCCACTCACATGCCACTCACGTGAAGCTACGTCCACAGCAGGTAGGTGACTCCCCACTGGGCTGAGGAGTGCTGCCCACAGTCCACAGCAGGTAGGTGACTGCCCACTGGGCTGAGGTGTCCTGCCCACAGTCCACAGCAGGTGGGTGACTGCCCACTGGGCTGAGGTGTCCTGCCCACAGTCCACAGCAGGTGGGTGACTCCCCACTGGGCTGAGGTGTCCTGCCCACAGTCCACAGTAGGTGGGTGACTCCCCACTGGGCTGAGGTGTCCTGCCCACAGTCCACAGCAGGTGGGTGACTCCCCACTGGGCTGAGGTGTCCTGCCCACAGTCCACAGTAGGTGGGTGACTCCCCACTGGGCTGAGGTGTCCTGCCCACAGTCCACAGCAGATGGGTGACTCCCCACTGGGCTGAGGTGTCCTGCCCACAGTCCACAGTAGGTGGGTGACTCCCCACTGGGCTGAGGTGTCCTGCCCACAGTCCACAGCAGGTGGGTGACTCCCCACTGGGCTGAGGTGTCCTGCCCACAGTCCACAGTAGGTGGGTGACTCCCCACTGGGCTGAGGTGTCCTGCCCACAGTCCACAGTAGGTAGGTGACTCCCCACTGGGCTGAGGTGTCCTGCCCACAGTCCACAGTAGGTAGGTGACCCTCCACTGGGCTGAGGTGTCCTGCCCACAGTCCACAGCAGGTGGGTGACTCCCCACTGGGCTGAGGTGTCCTGCCCACAGTCCACAGCAGGTGGGTGACTGCCCACTGGGCTGAGGTGTCCTGCCCACAGTCCACAGTAGGTAGGTGACTCCCCACTGGGCTGAGGTGTCCTGCCCACAGTCCACAGCAGGTGGGTGACTCCCCACTGGGCTGAGGTGTCCTGCCCACAGTCCACAGCAGGTGGGTGACTCCCCACTGGGCTGAGGTGTCCTGCCCACAGTCCACAGTAGGTGGGTGACTCCCCACTGGGCTGAGGTGTCCTGCCCACAGTCCACAGCAGGTGGGTGACTGCCCACTGGGCTGAGGTGTCCTGCCCACAGTCCACAGTAGGTAGGTGACTCCCCACTGGGCTGAGGTGTCCTGCCCACAGTCCACAGCAGGTGGGTGACTCCCCACTGGGCTGAGGTGTCCTGCCCACAGTCCACAGCAGGTGGGTGACTCCCCACTGGGCTGAGGTGTCCTGCCCACAGTCCACAGTAGGTGGGTGACTGCCCACTGGGCTGAGGTGTCCTGCCCACAGTCCACAGTAGGTGGGTGACTCCCCACTGGGCTGAGGTGTCCTGCCCACAGTCCACAGCAGGTAGGTGACTCCCCACTGGGCTGAGGTGTCCTGCCCACAGTCCACAGCAGGTGGGTGACTCCCCACTGGGCTGAGGTGTCCTGCCCACAGTCCACAGTAGGTGGGTGACTGCCCACTGGGCTGAGGTGTCCTGCCCACAGTCCACAGTAGGTGGGTGACTCCCCACTGGGCTGAGGTGTCCTGCCCACTGTCCACAGTATGTGGGTGACTCCCCACTGGGCTGAGGTGTCCTGCCCACAGTCCACAGTAGGTCGGTGACTGCCCACTGGGCTGAGGTGTCCTTCCCACAGTCCACAGTAGGTCGGTGACTGCCCACTGGGCTGAGGTGTCCTGCCCACAGTCCACAGTAGGTGGGTGACTGCCCACTGGGCTGAGGTGTCCTGCCCACAGTCCACAGTAGGTGGGTGACTCCCCACTGGGCTGAGGTGTCCTGCCCACAGTCCACAGTAGGTGGGTGACTCCCCACTGGGCTGAGGTGTCCTGCCCACAGTCCACAGCAGGTAGGTGACTCCCCACTGGGCTGAGGTGTCCTGCCCACAGTCCACAGCAGGTAGGTGACTCCCCACTGGGCTGAGGTGTCCTGCCCACAGTCTACAGTAGGTAGGTGACTGCCCACTGGGCTGAGGTGTCCTTCCCACAGTCCACAGCAGGTAGGTGACTCCCCACTGGGCTGAGGTGTCCTGCCCACAGTCCACAGTAGGTGGGTGACTCCCCACTGGGCTGAGGTGTCCTGCCCACAGTCCACAGTAGGTAGGTGACTCCCCACTGGGCTGAGGTGTCCTGCCCACAGTCTACAGTAGGTAGGTGACTCCCCACTGGGCTGAGGTGTCCTGCCCACAGTCTACAGTAGGTAGGTGACTGCCCACTGGGCTGAGGTGTCCTTCCCACAGTCCACAGCAGGTAGGTGACTCCCCACTGGGCTGAGGTGTCCTGCCCACAGTCCACAGTAGGTAGGTGACTCCCCACGGGGCTGAGGTGTCCTGCCCACGTTTGCGGGGAAACAAGCTGAGACCAGCCACATGAGGTTAACAGGGCTCCTGGACCCTGAGGAACATAGCTGAGGGTGTCAGGGACAGCTGTTGTCCCGGTCAGCAAGACACTGTCCACACATGGCAGGTGACTGGAGGGAAAGACTAGCAAAGCCATCCGCTAGAAAAGGGGGCTCAGGGCTGGCAGCTCCTCCTGGGGGGCTCCTGAGATGTGCTTCTGTTTCCTGGAGGCAGCAACAGGCCACGTGTGCACTGCGCCCTCTGCTGTTGGCCAGCTGCGTTGTGGCACCATGATGAAACAACATGCATGTGCCAAATAACACGACCCACACAGGGACCAAGACAGCAAAAGAAGAGTCTGTCTGTGAAGGACCAGACCCTGCAGGAATTTGAGTGTGAGGCATTGAGGCATTGGGATTTTCAGGGTTTCACTGAAAATGGACAGTATTCTGGGTGTGTGCGCACATGTGTGTGCATGCGTGCACCTGGGTGGGTAGGTGTGAGTGAGTGTGGGGTTGATTTCTGAAAGGTGGGGTCCCGTGTGCAGAAAGCTGCTGTGACAAGAAGCTGGTGGGCCAAAGGGCCTCTGCTGGCTGTGACGGGCCTTCCTGGGGAGAGCCTCGTCTTCCAGGTGGCCGGGACACGGTTATTATTGTCTCGGGGCACAGAGTCTGCTCAGGTCCCCCAGCCCGGAGACGGGAAGAGGAGGAGTTGGGAGTGCAGCCTGCCTGCTGGAAGAAAGCCCTCGCTCTGCTAGGAAGCTCTGTATCCATGCCCAGCACCCACAAAGGTCCTGCTGAGATAAGACAACGTTCTTGGATCTCCATTGATCCCTAGGTGACTCAGGCCCTGCCCACTGCCCAGCTGCCACAGTGACAGGAAGAGCTTCTGGGCCACGCCTGCTCTGTCTTGCCTCCAGTCAGGCCCTGGGAGGATCCAGGCCAGGCCAGGTCTGGGCCAGACAAGGCTTTGAAGGGCCACAGCTGACGTGTCCCTGTGTGCTCCCCATCCCTGGCAAACAGTGCGACCGAGCCAGACACCCCGAGAGATGCCCGGCTCCTCTCCCCCTGCACCCTGTTGCAGCCCAATGGGGTGAAGGCTAGATACTGGCTTGCCCTCTGAGCACTTGGGTTGTGTTTCTACCACCTGCAGGTTCTCCCAGAGGATGGGGAAGGCAGGGATCTGAGAAGTGACAGTGCGTGAGCGTGTCCACCCCTGCATGACGGAGCAGGGGAGGACAGCTGTCGATGGGTGTGTGGGCATGCAGGGCACACGTACGTGGCGCGTGGGGGGATGTCTGGAGTGCAGGAGTAGGTGTGAGTACTCGCGTGTGTGTCTCTGTGTGGCGACGGTGGGTGTGAATGTGGGGTGTGTATCCGTGCCTGGTGTGCTCAAGGGTGTGTGTGAGAGCGCAGAGGGGTGGGTGGCTCTCTGCTAAGGCCTGGCGCTCAGCAGATGCTTCTGGACTCGGATGAGGACCCAGCCCTGAGTAGACGTCTGTTGGTGGGCTCGGGTTTCACCGTTTTCTTCCCCTCCAGAGCTATAAACCTCACACTCCTTGTAAAAACAGAATTTAAACACAATCAAGCCTCCCGGGCGGCCCTTGGTCCAGCCCCTGCGGTGTGGAGAAGGGCTGTGGAGTGCTACCAGGCCGGTCCCTCACCCTCCCTGTGCCCCCGGCCCCTGGTGCCCCTGGTGCCCTGCCTGGTGAGCAGACGGGGTCCTTCCCACTGCAGCCGCTTCCCAGGACAGACAGGCAGTCACCCCGGGCTGCACCAGGGCCTCAGCAAGCACCAGCCCACACTGCCCTTTAACGGTGGCAGCTGGTGTCCGGGCCTGTCAACTGTCCTCGTAGGCTGGGTCCCTCCCTGCTGGGCCACTTCCCCAGGGCCTGAACTACCCAGGGACAGAGGAAAGACCTGTGGCTCATTCTCCAGAATCAGGGTCCGCGGGGTTCGGCTGTGGCTTCTGGCTGTGGTTCCGTGGACTGGTCTCTGCCACGTCGAATGACCTATGTGTGCTCCAGGTGTAGGTGGACTCAGAGGCCACAGGGCTGCTTGGACACTCCCTGTCCTCACTGCTGGATGGCACGCAGCTCTCTCCAGAAATCCTCCACTGGCCGACCTCTGGGCCAAGCTTGGCTGGTGTGAGGACTTGGGGGGCTGCTGGCCCCCCGTGGGCGTGTGGGGGTGTGAGATAAGACATGAGCGCCGTCTTCCCAAATCTGGGATTCTGTGCAGCTTGGGACTAAGCACTCAGGCATCTGGGACCCAGTCCATAGGTCCCAAGGACCGTGCTGGTCTCAGGGCGGGCACCTGCCTACTGCACGACCACCTTCCAGTCTGTCCTGGGGCTTAGAACAACTCGGGGAAGTCCAGAAGGCTCAGCCTGCACCTGTGGGTGGCGGCCTTCCCAGGGTCCCCACCTCCACACCACGCTCTGTGGTGGAGCTAGATTCTGGCCATGCTACCAGAGGAGAGGGACACTCCCGTCCAGCCAGGTGGTCCTGGATGAGCCCTGACCGCTGACAGAGTGCGGGCACAGGCCAGTGTCCCGGGCAGCCTGGCAGCGTGGCCCGCTGGGGCTCAGGCAGCGCATGTCTATCTGGGCCCAGTGCTGAGACCAGAAGTCCAAACCAGGTGTGGGCGGGGGGTTCCTCGGGGACCCAGGGAGCCTCTCCCCTGCTCCTGGTCCTCAAGCCCCACTCCCACCTCTGTCCCCCCTTCTCCTGGCCTCCCCTCACCTGTCCCCTTTGTGTGAGGACACCCATCATCAGGTCAGAGCCCATCCTGTCTGGATGACCGTGTCTTGACCACTTACATCCCCAAGACCCTCTCCCCAAAGCAGCCACATCTTGAGGTTCCAGGACATGAACTTCAGGGGGACCCTGTCCAGCCTGCTGCTTCCCAAGGTCAGCTTCAAGGAGGACTGAGGTCCAGGACAGTGGGGGCTGCCTGAGCTGGCTCGGCTGTCTCTGACCTGCCCCATGGCCAGCCAAGGGAAGTGGCCAAAAGGGATCTGTCCCCTCCCCATGGCAGAACCTCAGCCCCGCTGCCCACAGCCCCAGCGAGGGCTGACCAGAGGAAGAGCAGAAGGCCCAGGAGGGAGGCCTCCGGGCAGGGCCACCCCCCGCGGGCAGCAGCTGTCAGACCCTAGACAGGTGTCTCTCCTGGAGGCCTAGCGGTGCTGGAGGCTGCTTTGTCTTGGGTGGGGACGCAGAGGTATCCCCTGCCCCTGCAGGCCACTCTTGGCCTCCCTGGGCACAAGGTATCCTCTGTCTCAGGCAGATAATGGCTCCTGATGGGAATCGGCTTTCAGTCCCCCCCCAGGCTGAGGCCTGGCCGATAACCTGCCCTGGGAGGAGCCTGTGGATGGGCCCAGATGGCTGGGTAGCCTCAGACCCCGGTGGACAGGGTGGGAAGCCCAGTGTGGTCTGGAGGCGGATTTGAAGTGCTCTCTGTGTCTACACCCGCGTCCTTTTCCTTTCTGAATCATCACTGGGCAGGGAGTCCCCCCAGAGCCTTTCCTCCTAGCCCCACACTCACATGCCCCCTCTGTCCCCCCTCCATGGACAGTGTCCCCTCGGATCCTCACACCACCCCCCCCGGGCGCACTCAGGAGTCACCTTTCAGTGACCTCTCTGTGCAGTCAGGACCAACAAGCGTGGTGGGTCCCCGGCAGGATCGTCACCCCGGCAGGAAGTCATTTGACCCGGCGCTGATCCGGTTACTGATGCTCAGCGAATCTGCCGCTGCACACGGCTGCCACCCGCAGACATCTGGGCAGGAAGCTGAGCCTCTTCTCAGAGGCCGAGGCCACAGTGGCGGGAGAGACACAGCAGAGTGGACCAAGGGTGTCCGGGTGGCGCCAAGACCTCTGGTGCACCGCCTCGGTCTCAGGCCCACCTGCCCCTGGAGAGGGACAGCAAGGGTCCCAGTAACCCCACAGGGGTCTCCAGGCCTCCAGAAGATGCGGGCAGCGTCCCAGAGGCAGGAGCTGCTGCCCCAGCTTCACAGGGGGCGGAGGCACAGGGCCTCCGTGCTGAGCCAAAACACAAGTCTCTGGAGAAAACAAGAGAGGTGCTGGGTCTCCCAGACCCCGGGGGAGGGAGCCTCCCAGGCCACCACAGGAGGGTGGGGCTGGGCTGTGTCTGGCCTTAGTCAAGGGGTCCCACGGCAGGACCCCGCTCGGCTGGGTGGGTAGCTGGCACTCCAAGAGGCCCAGCAGTGTCCCTCAGGTGTCCATGGCCATGAGACCCCAGTGCTTCGAGTCAGGGTCTTGGACCCTGGGAAATGCTGACCTCAGAGCCGAGTTCCATCATGGAAAATTGTCTCGTCCCCACCCACAGTGACCCCCAAAACTATGCCCAGTTGAGGGCTATGGCAGGATGGCCTGTCCCTACCTGTGTTGGTGGCCTTCCTGGGGCCGGAGTCTTTAGCTGTGCCCCAGGAGCTGGGGCTCTTTAGGCCAGGCTGGAACATGCATACGCTCTCCTGGATGGCAGCATCCGGGCTCCTGTCACTGCCGGCCAAGGGGTCCTGTCTGACCAACGTGGTGGATCTCCTTGGAGGACCTTCGCTCAAGGCTGGAGCCCCTGGCAACGGCACATCCCAGACTCAGACCCCCAGCGCCCAGCTCAGGCATCAGAGCCTGCCAGGAGCCTGGAGCACACAAAGCCGCACCCGCCTGCTCTGCAGAGCTGGGACCGCCAGCCTCCGAGCCTCAGCGCCCTCCTGGGCCTCAGCGCCCTCCTGGGCCTCCTGCTTGGTCAGCAGGCCCACTTGGTCACATGGGCACCATGGCTGGAGGAACGGGGCTGTGCCCACAGTTGGTGGGAGGGACTCTCCTGCCTTGGCTTCTCCAGGTGTTGAGGGGAACCTCCCGCTGGGGCCTCCACCCGGGGACCACTGGAGTGGGAAGCTCGGAGGCTGCAGGCTGCTGACTGCTCTCCCAGGGGCTCCCACACTCTCCCTGAGGCACCCAAACCACACAGCTCCGTATGGGGGCGGGGGTGGTGGAGCAGCTGGGGCCTCAGACTGAGCCAAGGCAGACAGGACCCAGACAGACGCTGGTCTCTGGGAACTTGGGCCCCAACAGACCACATAGTGACCCAGGCTCCTCTTCCCCGGGGACCTGTTGTGACCCTGTAGGTCCCCGAACACCCGGTGTTCCCGGTGGTCTGTCTACTCGGCTGCAGTGGGAGCTCAGGGGCAGGGCCCCCCTGGATTGCAGGGCAGGCAGGAGCCTGCAGCAATTTGAGAAGGCAGGAGAGCCGCCGTCAGGGCAGAGAGGCCGCCCGTGGCCCAGGCCCCAGCGTGCAAGGCTGACAGGCCGTGTGCTGGGGTGGGGGCTTTCTTCTTGTTATTCTTTTTTTTTTTTATTGGTTATTCAAAACATTACAAAGATTGCAGAATCACATCGGTTACACATCCACATTTTTACATAATACCATAATAGTAACTGTTGTATTCTGCTACCTTTCCTATCCTCTACTATCCCCCTCCCCTCCCCTCCCATCTTCTCTCTCTACCCCATCTACTGTAACGATGTATAACGATGAGGGTCTTCTTCCATTTCCATGCAAATTCCCTTTTCTCTCCCTTTCCCTCCCACTTCATGACTCTGTTTAATGTTAATCTTTTCCTCCTGCTCTTCCTCCCTGCTCTGTTCTTAGTTGCTCTCATTATATCAAAGAAGACATTTGGCATTTGTTTTTTAGGGATTGGCTAGCTTCACTTAGCATAATCTGCTCTAATGCCATCCATTTCCCTGCAAATTCCATGATTTTGTAATTTCTTAGTGCTGCGTAGTACTCCATTGTGTATAAATGCCACATTTTTTTTTTATCCATTCATCTATTGAGGGGCATCGGGGTTGGTTCCACAGTCTAGCTATTGTGAATTGTGCTGCTATGAACATCGATGTGGCAGTATCCCTGTAGTACGCTCTTTTTAGGTCCCGAGAAGGGCAATAGCTGGGTCAAATGGTGGTTCCATTCCCAGCTTTCCCAGGAATCTCCATACTGCTTTCCATATTGGCCTCACCAATTTGCAGTCCCACCAGCAATGTACAAGAGTACCTTTTTCCCCACATCCTCGCCAGCACTTGTTGTTGTTTGACTTCCTAATGGCTGCCAATCTTACTGGAGTGAGATGGTATCTTAGGGTGGTTTTGATTTGCATTTCTCTGACTGCTAGAGATGGTGAGCATTTTTTCATGTACTTGTTGATGGATTGTATGTCCTCCTCTGAGAAGTGTCTGTTCAGGTCTTTGGCCCATTTATTGATTGGGTTATTTGTTTTCTTATTGTTTAATTTTTTGAGTTCTTTGTATACTCTGGATATTAGGGCTCTATCTGAAGTGTGAGGAGTAAAAATTTGTTCCCATGATGTAGGCTCCCTATTTACCTCTCTTATTGTTTTTCTTGCTGAGAAAAAACTTTTTAGTTTAAGTAAGTCCCATTTGTTGATTCTTGTTATTAACTCTTGTGCTATGGGGGGTGGGTGGGCATCTAAGCAGGACTCCTGGCTCCCTGCCACTGTGTCTCCCTGCCTGGACTTGGGCATCTGGCTCCGCAGAAACAGGGTGGACAGGTCCCTGGACGTGAGCTGGGAGGCCGGAGTCCTGGCTGTGTTCTCTTGGCTGCCACTGGCCAGGAATGGTGTCCACCATCACCATGTGGTCAACTGATGGGGCAGAGGCTCCCCACCCACCTCAGCATCCCCCTGACCTCACCGTAAGAGGAAAACCAGGGTCCAGGTCGTGGGCTCATGAGGAGGTGGCCCTACTAGTCCAAGGAGGCTCCCAGGTGGCCCGCCGCCCACCCAGCTCAGGCATCTGAGGTGAGCAGAGCTCCCAAGACAGAAGCCCTCGCCCCTCCTCCTCACTTCTAGCCCCCGCCCCTCCGCTCAGGGGGTCGGCAGGGGTTCTGGCTGCAGGAGCAGGAGGCTCATGGGGGAGGCGGCAGGGGAAGCCGGCTGGCGCTGAGGTGACTCTGTCCCTCGAGGGCCCCCAGCCCGGGTCCCCAGCAGGCACCTGGTGTCGGACTGAGCTGAATTCCTCTAGCTGAGAAGAAATGAGCGTGGGCCAGGGGCGGGCAGAGCTCCGGGGAGGAGGCTCCAGAATGCAGCACCTCTCGTCCCCAACACAAGTGATGACCTCAGCCAGGGGACTGTGAGAATTCCGGGCCAAGAGGGGTCAAGGGGCCAAGGCCCCTGCCACCCACGTCACCTTGACTCGCTACGTCGACAGCAGCACTTAACTCGCGCTGGCAGCTGGCAGCCGAGCAGGGGTCTGAGCCCACAAGCCTGCACGCCAGTGGCCGAGGCCGCGAGCAGAGGGCAGCGGCCCGGGGTCTCCTCCTCCTTCCTCTGCCCCTTGCCCCCTGGCCCTGCCCACCCCACCCTCCTTGCAGGCCAGAGGGGACTCCTGGCCATCACGTCCTTTCTGTCTCAGCCTTCCAGTTCCGGGGGCTCTGGCCTGAACCCCAGCTGCAGCTCCCAGGCCAGCACCCCACACTTCCCACCCTTCACAGCAAGAGAAAAACCTCTCGGCTCTGAGCCCAAGGGTCCAACTGGAGAAGCAAACAGCCCAGGAGGGGGCCTTGGAGGACCTCTTGCAGCCCTGAGGGCTGAGCCTCAAAAGTAGGAGAGCGTCATGCAGGGAGCCTCCGGTGTTGGCCAGGCGAGAGGGCCGGCAGCACAGAGGGCCGGCAGCACAGAGGGCCGGCAGCACAGTCGCCAGGCCCCCTCCCCAGCTGCAGGGCCCTGCAGTGGAATCAGGAACCAAGCCCCTGGGTGTGCCCTCCTGGAGTCAGGGGTGAGGTGATAAGGGGCAGCTTTTGTGTCCAGAGCTGGGCGTTCGGCTCACAGGAAGTGCAGCTGATGCAGGAGCAGCAGCAGCCGAGAGGACAGGAGCTGGGCCCATGGACGTCCATGGCCCACCAGCCCACAGCCGGCAGGGCTCACGCCTGGGTCCACCTGCAGGCAGTCCTGCCGCCCGCAGACCACCTGCCCAGAGGCACCAGTGGGCCCCTCCTCTGTCCCACCACGGCCCACCCTCTTCGTTGGTCCAGCCCCACGAGACCGTCCTCCCTGCAGGTCTGCGCGGCCCCTCTCCCAGCGCAGCGCGGCGTGGGGACGGGCTCTGCCTCACATGGTGTCCGAGTTCCCAAGAAAACCATCTATTAATTGATTCCAATTACTCTTAATTGTTTCTCATACATTTCAATTAGGGACCCTGTTGTTTCCCAGGAGCTGGATCAGACGAGCCGTCCCAGCGCTCGGATCGCAGGGCAGGGGAGGGACAGCAGGTGGCTCGGGCAGCGGGGGTGGTGGGACAGCCAAGGGCGGCCCCCGCCCCTGGACAGAGTGGTAGGGAGGCAGCCTGGGCCTCGGCCCTCAGGCTGACCAGGTGAGGCCCAGGGGAGGGGAGGAGGCCCACAGGATGGGCCCTGGAGCTCCGGGAAGCTGGCTTGGTTCCAGAGCAGCCTCGAGTGTCAAGCATTGATTTTGTTTTATTTCGTTTTGGTTTTTTTGGTGGCAAAATACACATAACATTCACCGTTTGAACCAAAGTGTGTGACTTGGTGACATTCAGTACCCCAGGAGAGTCGTGTGGCCACCTCCCCTCTATGACGCAGAGCGCTGGGTCTCAGGAGCCCGTGACCCGGCCCAGGCCCTGGCCCTCTGCTCTCAGCTCTGTCCCACTCCTGTGACCTGCTTCTGTCCCTCAGTTTCGTCTTTTCAGGGTCACTTTGTGCGTGGTGGCTTCAGAGCCCCATTCCTTCTCAAATAGCAGGCGGGCTCACCTCGGCTTCACAATGACACCCAGGTTGTCCCAGCCCAGGGAGCTGGGCACAGCGCCGCCCGAGCGCAGGGTTCAGATCTGTGGACGCTGCTCCTCGGCCTCTCAGGTGCAGATCAAGGAGTGGACCTGCGGGTCACATGTGTCGGGGTGTCCTACCGCGAGGTTGGCAGGAATCCGGCAGCAGGGGTGTGGGACGGAGAGCCGAGGTGTCCCGGGGAAGTGGAATCCTGTCCCTGTGCAGACACCCTCCAGGGAAAGGGGGCTGGGGCAGCTGGGGCAAGGCATGGGGACCCCTGGCTGGCAGGGATCTGGCTCAGGAAGCCCAGGGCCCTGAGAGCTCCCTAAGGGGTGGACGCGTCAGACCCGGAGCCACAGGATCAGGGAAGAGGCACTGCCTGCCATGCCCACAGAAGGGCCCTCCTCCCAGGAGAGAATCTTGCTCCAAAGACTTCTGACGTCTTCTCTGCCAGAAGCCATCACAGTGACGGTCACGGACATGGAGCCCGGCACCTGCTGCGTTCGCCTGCTGTGTGATCCCAGGCAGGTCCTCTGATCCCCCAAGCGTCCTCTTCCTCCACCATCAAGTGGACACAGGGTCACAAAACAGCCCTAACCAGGGACAGGCATCCACACAGCCCCATGCCTGACCAAAGGGAGCCTTCGGGAAACGGCAGATGCACAGAGTGTCCCGGGCCCCGATACCCAGGCCAGGGTACCGATGCAGGACGCAGGCGTCACCTCTGCCCACTCGTGCCTGGGCCGGGGGATAGCCCCCTCCTTCTCCGATAGGCCCCTGCCTGACCCTCAGGTCATGTCCTAAGTCAGGTGTGAAGAGGGCCAGGTCCTCAAGCTCTGGTCACTGCGGGGCCTCCCAGGAGCTGCCTGTGACCTCTTCTGGCGGGAAGGAAGCAGACAGGAGCCCGCCGAGTGGCCCAGCTACTCCAGGGCTGGAGGAGACGCCGCCCCCGGCCCACCACCCTCCTGGAGGCAGCGGGGCTCACTCCCCGGATGCCCCCGTCAGGGTCCTCCCTGTCTCTGGCCGTCACTGATGCCTGCTGAGTGTCCCCAGAGGCACACCCCCTCGCAGCGCACTCCGAGCTCACTGCACAGGTGAGACACCAGTCTCCTGAGGTCACCACCTAGGATGTCCTGCACCTTCACCAACCACCCTCCGTGCCCACCCGGGGGACGGTGCACGTGTGAACAGCCTAGTGGACGGGGAGGAAGGGACACGGAGACCCAGCACCCTGAGAGAGCCCAGGACTGCTGCAAGCCCTCAGCGTGCGGATGCAGGGAGCCACCACCCCGAGCCCTCGGCTCTGTGGCTCGAGCGAAGGCGGGACCTGGGGAGTCAAGGGGGTGACTGGACCTCTAGGCCCAGGGTTCCAGAGCCAGGAGGCCCCGAGCCTTTACACAGACCTCACTATGAAAGAGCATTATGGCTGGAGGGCAGGGGAGGCCTGGGACAGCAGGACACAGGAAGTCCCTCCCCTGGGGCAGGCCCAGGAGCCGTCCCTGCTTCAATCACAGTTTGCAGACAGCGTGTCCTAAGGACTTAACGCCATGTCCTCTGGGCTCATCTTGTTGTTGTACATGACAAGACTATATTCTCTTCAGGGCTGAGTAATATTCCATGTGTATCTAAAGCACATGACACCTTCTCGTCCATGCGTCTGCCGGGCCCCTGACTTGGCTCTTGGGAACGGTACTGCAAGGCAGGTGGGATTTCAGGTATCTCTTGGGCTTGCTGATTTCAATTCCTCTGGGCATGAACCCAGCAGTGGGTGGCTGGCAGCTCTATTTTGGTGTTTTGAGGACGCGCCACACGGCCCCACGCTTGCTGTCCTGTTTCACTCCCCGCGGGGCAGGAGTGCTCCCCTCTACCCTCCAGCAGCTGTGGCTCCTCGTCTTTTGGATGATGGGCGTCCTCCCGGGTGAGGCAGACCTCCATGCTGGTTTGGGTTTGCGTCTCCTTGATGATGCTGATGTTGCTTTAAGTTTGAGGTGACCCCCCCTCGTCAGTGTTTGCCTGACCCGAACCCCGGCCCAATCTAACGTGCTGAGACGTCTCCCCTGGTGTTCTCTCCTGGTGGTCTCTCCTGGTGGTCTCAGATCTGACGTTTGAGTCTGTGGTCCACTGTGCGTGGTCTCGTGACTCTGAGAGTCGGGCTCCCGTGTCTTCCCAGTGTCCGGATCCCGGCTTTCCTGGTACCTTCTGCTGAGGCACCGCGAGTGCAGGCTGCTGCCTGGGAGAAGCCAGTCGGCTATCAACACGTGGGTCTGCTCCACTGCTCGCGGCCGTCCACGTGGGCCCTACCATGCAGCTTGGCCATCAGGGCTCTGAAGCACGCTTTGCGATGAGGTGTTGGGTGGCTCCGGTTTGTTCTCGTTGCTCAGGATTCTGGCTATCTGGGGTCTGCTGCGGTCACCCGTGGGTTTTAGGAGTGTTCGTTTTATCTCTGTGAGGAGTCCTCGGTGCCTTGGTAGGAACTGAGCTGAATCTGCAGGTTGCTTTGTGTACTGCAGACATTTTAGCAAAACTAATCCTTCCAGTCCATAAACATGGGTGTTTTCCCAGTTTTGGGGTGTGCCCTCTTAGATTTCTTTCATCTGTGTCTTCAGATCATGTTAGCAAAAGCCTTTCACTTCCCCCATTGAATGTGCGCCTGGGTATTTACATTCATCTCCAGTTTTGTATGGGATCGCTTTCTTGATTTCCTTTGGGCTACTTCACTGTTGATGTTTTCAAATACCCTTGATTTTTGTGTGTTCACCTCATGTCATGCAACTTCACCGTCATTGGTGGTTTCTGAGTTCTTGGTGGCGTCCCGTTGTCCCGTGCATTCAGTGCAAGGCAGGTCATGTGTGCTGCCTCCTTCCCAGCTGGATGCCTCAGTCTGTCTCTCGAGGACTTCCAGGGTCATGAGCTCCTCCGGGCAGGACCTCATGGCTCCAGGTCTGCCTGGTGGAGCCATCAGCTGAGGGGACGTGCCAGCGAGGCATGACAGCTGCTTGGGGAAGCCTGGGCAGGCGGGGCCGAGCCCCGGCAGAGGCTGTGCAGGCACCAAGAGCCATCTCAGCGCTGGGCAACTGACCTTCCCTCGCGGGATTCCTCTGCTTGGGGAGCCCAGGGGGCTGGAGCTGGAGCCTCTCTCTGACTTGCGTTTCCGCCCCCATGTCCCCCGACACCCCGGGAGAAGAGCTGGATAGAAAGAGGGAGGAAAAGAAGCGATCAGCCGCCAACCGGCCCCTGCACACACAGACACGCAAGACGCAGGGCTGCTGGGGGGGGCGCAGCCTCAGCTGTCATCCAGAGAAACCAGCAGCACCAAGCTCCCTTTGGCCTGCCGGGACCTGACTGGGCTGCACTGGGAGCTGGCCGCGAGGGGGACAGGACATGTGGCTGCCCCACCTTGCTGTGAGGGCCCGTGTCCCGTCAGGGGCTGCTCTGCCCCCGGTGGCCCTCATGGGATTTGCCACCAGGAACAGCTGCTCCAGACAGTGGGAGAGGAAGCCGTCTAGGCCCCCGGACACTCAGCCTGGACCATACAAATGCACTGTCCACCAGCGTGCTCCATTTACCCCCATTTATCTCAGTGACCAACCAGGGATGAAGGACCCCAGAGGCCGCCTCCTCCCAGCCCAGCTCCCTGAGCCCAGAGGCTCCATTCGAAGTCCAGGAAGGGTGGGAGCTGCCCGTCTTTCTAGGTGCCCAGGGCACGGCCTCTGGGTGCCCAGACGCTCTATCTCCAGCCTCTATCTGCATGCCACAGGGCCACCTGACGAGGGAGGCACTTGGAACCCGTAGTCAAGGCCACCATGCCCTCGGGGACCCCAGATACAGCCAGGGCTGAAGGTCTCTGAGCGTGGACAGGGCTGGGCCCTCCTGGAGCCGCTGCACAACTCACAGGCTCAGACCGAGGTTCCAAGCAGCCGGTTGAGGTTCCTGGCGACGATGGCGATCAGACCCTTGGGGACCAAAGGGGCACTTGCTGTGTGTCCAAGCCATTTCCACTCGGCCTGAGGGGCTATGTTGAACCCCAAAGCCAGGAGTGCGGGAACGGCCTCCCTGAGGGTGACAAGCCACCCACAGCCAACACTCAGGACAGTGAGGAGACGTGCTTCTCCCTCTGGGAACAATCGTGGCTTCTGGCGTCCGTGCGGAGCCTCTGGTCTGCTCTTGCTGCCCTGTCCCTCCACACTGGCCTCCCCTGGCCTCTGGCCCTGGGAGCAGTTCTCCGGCCACACTCTCCTTTGGCCACTGATGGCTAGCACTTCACAGGACACCGTCCCCAGTGGGAGCTGACCGCCAATCGCCCCTAAAGGACAGGGGTGTACAGGACTTGGCTCCTTGACCCTGCCCAGGACAAGGTATGGGTCAGCCTGGGGGCCTCAGTGCATGGGTGGGGACAAGTAATGACAAAATCCTGGTGCCCACAGCCTGAAAGTGCTGGGAGCCAAGAGGAGAGGGGCGTGCCCCCACCCTGCCCATGGGCTCCGGAGGTGGGCTGCTCCGCGGGGCTTAGCAAGAAGCCCCGTCCCTTCAGAGGACCCCAGGGGAGCAGAGAGGGCAAGGGCGGGGCTTGGTGGAGACCACCACCTGGCCTCACAGGACCCAGCCGCTCCTCAGGGCAGCGAAGATGTCACCTCCATGAGGACCTGTCTGCAGAGGGGAGTCCCAGGCTCCTGAGAGCTGTGGGCAGTGGGGCCAGCTACCCCTGGCCCCCGCGGCCAGGGTCCACAGGGACCCTTGTCTCTCAGAGGGAAGAAACCCCCCGGCCTGGGGATGGGGGCCAGTAGCGCCATCTCCATCCCACAGGAAGGAGCCGCTCTGCACACCCTGAGGGTGCCAGTGCCTTCAACAGGTGACCCGGGTCCCAGTGTGGTCCCCAGCTCTCCTTCCCCTCTGGGACCTGCACTGCCTCTGCCCAGTGCCCCAGCGGGCAGTGGATGCCCAGGATGAATCTACGGCCTGGGTTTGGCAGGTCCATGTGGGGAATCTGCAGTGGCCCCGCCTCGTTGGCCCAACATGACCGTCCCCTTCTGGAGAAGCCCTCTGGGCGCTGGGGCTCGGGGCCTGGCAGTGCCACCTGAGTTCTCACTGGGGCACTGCCCACAGCACTTCCCCAGACCTCTGCACGGATCCTGTGGGCAAGTCCCCCGCGTCCACCTGCCTGGGAGGGAAGGCCAGGGGAAGGGCTGCCCGCGTCCCTCCTGAGGACCTGGAGGAAGGCGTCAGGATGCCGATCAACGTCGCCCGCCCCGGAGGGCCCGAGCCACGGATCAGCGCGTCCGGGGTGTCTGAACACTCCCAGCGAAAATAAAACAATTATTTTTGACAACGTGCATCGATACCCTCCACGCTCCCCGCCCGGCGCTCCTCCCCCACGCCCAGGCTGTGTCCCCGCGCTCCCGGGATCTCCAGGAAATAGAGCTGGAAACTCAATAAGCCAATTGTCAGCTCCATCGATCTCCTCTGGGGCCGGAGAACGCAGCAGACAGCACAGTGTTAAATTATTAACTAAATGTTTCCACTCGCCGGGACGCGCCTCGCAAAGACCATCCAGAGGAACAACGGCCTCTTTATGAAATTAACAGCCGCAGGGGTCGGCGGGTAGGGGCAGAAGTCACCGTGTGGCCCAAGGAAGGCGCCCCGGTGCCTGGTGAGCTTCTCCCCGGGGACTGCATGTTGAGGGTGGGACACGTCCAGTCGCACACCTTGGCGGCCCAGGCCCCGGCCTCTGAGTCCCACTCCTCAGTGGCTGAGGGGGGATCAGCACCCGGATTCTACAAGGATGTAGTGAGGACCAAACCGGCTAGTGCGGTGACCTGCTCCCGGCCCAGCTCCACAGCTGGCGGCCTTTCCCAGCCGCTCCTGCCCGTCGACCAGAGGCGACGTGGGCACACTCGCCTTCACACCCAGCAGGGGCCTCTGCTCTCTCAGGGAGCTTCCCGCCAGAGAAGGGACCAAGCTGCACGCTCCGCGTGTGGCTTGAGTGGGGATCAACCACGAGGATCGCACAGGCCAGGCTGGCTGCCGGACCTGCCTCACGGGAGACAAAAAGGAGGACCCGGCTATGGGAGAACGTCACGCTTCTTAAACCGAGAGGTCAGAGATTCGTAACTGATGTCACACGAGGACGCTGAGCCCTCAGCTGACAGAGCAGCTCGGGGAGCCGCGCACAGTGGCCTCGGCAAGGCCTGTGCCGCCCACAGGCTCCCACCAACCCCAGGGGGAAGCTCAGGGGCCTCCGTTCGGACCCAGGTCCCTGGGAAGCACACGACACTCCCAGGAGACCCTCCTGCCGCCCTAAAGCACGCCGAGCGCGTGGGAAGTTCCAGGAGGGAAACCAGCCCCACCCTTGGGGACGCCCCGGCAGGTGCAGCCACCAGGCCCCCGTCCGGAAGCACCTTCCACCGAACGCTCTCTGCCTGCCGGGAGGGCGCTTGCTGGACCGTGTCCACCAGTTGTGAATAGGACAGCAAGATGAGGGCCGGCCCTCACAGCCAGGCACTGGCCTCGGAGCCCACAGGGACAAGGCGTCCATGTGATAAAGTGCACACCCAGAGGCACGTGGCCCGGCTCGGACACACAGCCACTCACAGGGTCGGCACAGGGCTCTTCTGCCACTCTGGCCTCTTGTGGTCGGCATCCCCAGACAGGCGGGCAGTCACTGTCCTGAAGCCTGTCGCCTTAGGTGGTCCCACTGTCTGTGACCTTCAGGAGGGCTCACTTGGGCAGTGCTGCTTGGTGTCCACCTGCTCTTTCTCAGCGCTGAGCTTGGGGATCCTCCCCCACTGCCTGTGCCCGAGCTGTTCCTTCTCACCGCAGAGCAGCCGTCCCCTCAGGCGTAAACGCAGGTCATGCCCAAACTTGGTCTGTTATGGATACAGTCGCTGAGAGCATCCCCTCCGCAGCCTTTCTGTGGAGCTGCATTCTCATTCCCTTGCGAGATCACCTAGGGTGAAATTGTCGGGTTCCAGGGGAGGGTGTGTCTACATCCCTAAGACACCGATGGATGGTCTCCAATGTGTGGCACCATCTTGCAGCCCTGAGTCCCAGCTGCACCCTCCTCACATTGCCAAAGGTCATCCGTCTTCAGCGTGGCCCTATGTGGTGGCTCTGAAGCAGCCGTGGTGCCGGGAGAATTTCCCGACGGGCGACGGGCGTGGCTGTCTCTGATGTGAGCTCGCGGCTCTGTCCACCATCCGACTGATTGTGGGTTGGTTTGGGGAGAGCTTCCTAATTCCAGGCTCAAGCCCTGGTCCCCTGCAAGTGCCCTGCGCAGTGTGAGGTGGCCTTCATTTCCTTACCCGAGCCTCGTGGTGAGGGCTTTAGATCCCTTTCTTTCCTTCCAAACTTCTTTCCTCCTCTTCCGTCTGCAGCTGTGCCACAGCAGAAGCCGTCCTGCGGGCTCCGAGGACTGTTCCTTCTGTGCGACATTCTCCCTGTATTTAATGGCAGAGCCTACGCCCCGTCCTTCCACCACCCCCGCCTTGCTGTTAGACGCCTGGGCAGGGACCAGGGACGGGGTCCATCATAGAATTCTAGAGTTTTCAGTTGCAGGATTTCCACTTGGTTCTAAGCTGTGGTCGCCGTCTCTCCGCTGGCATGTCCCATCTGTTCGTCCCTTATGTCACCTTTTCCTTGGTCTTTGGATGTCTCTAGCTACTTTAGGCCGTGGTAGCTCCAGCACTGGAGGCCGAGCAGCCTGGGTTTGACTTCACTGATTTTCCCCGACCACGGGCCACGTTCCTGCCTCTTGTGCCTCTAGTAATTCTGTGATGACACCCAGCACCGCCGTGATGCTGCAGGGGACCCTGTTCTGCGACCCTCTGGTGGGTGGCTTTCCTTCTGCAGGCATCCTGGTCCCTAGCTGTCGCCTTGGCGTTGCAGAAGCTCCATATAGTGGCCAGGTTGGGCCTGGAAGTCTCATCCTTTGTCCTACGACACCTTCTTGAAGCACAGTCCCCCCGGGTTTGCAGGGAAAGCCAAGGTTGTTCACCAAACCCCTCCCAGCTGCCGGCTGGGGTTCCCAATTCCCTTCCTCGGCTCTGCTGAGTGCAGCTGAAGCTTTGCCCGGCCCCTTCAGTCTCCAGCGGCCGCTCTCCCAGGCTTCCTGCACCCCCCACCTATGGGCAACTCAGGAGTAAGCCCCAAATGTGAGGGGGTCCAGGTCCACATCGAGGGACCTCCTCCTTGTGGCTCCTTCCTCTCCCCGACTCTGTCTTCCATGCACAGACGCTATGGCGGCCTCCCGCTCCTCCTTGGGCACCCCAGTCCCACAAGGCTACCCAGCTGAGTCTCCACTGGGCGGTGGCCTCGGGGGAAAAGGTGACTGAGGGCCTTAGCAGAGCGGCTCCTTCGTCAGGGGTTAAGTGCTCTGTTTCTACCTGTTTGGGGGGGTATTCTCTAGAGCCTTCAAGTACATTTAAAATATTTTGTCCAGTGCGTGTAAGCGCCGTCTGCAGGAAAGTGAGACCCACAGGCCCACTCGGCCATCGCTGGCCTGGCAGCTCGGAGCAGCTTCTCTGGGCTGCACTGGCTCAGGTCCACTGTGCCTGACATCCGCCCATGGCGCTCCTCGCTCCTCGTCCCCACCACTGTCACTGTGAGTGCCTCACAGGCCCCACCCGTCTCACAGGTGTCAGTGACGAGGCCATATCGGGGACAGCCTGCTGGCCAGAGAAGGGCTCGGGTCTGAACCCCGGTGTGCAGGATGAGACCCCTGTTCTTCCTGAGCCTCATGGCTGCAGCAGGACCCCTCCCGCCGCTGCCTCCCAGGCTTCCCGCGGCCTCTGAGCCCGGAGTGAGTTTTTCTTGGCGTCCTCCCTGCTCCACCCAGTGCTGCTTGGTCCCCCACCCTGGGCTCCTGGGAGCCAACAAGAGCCCCAAAGAGGCCGTGTGGCTGCAGGCCAGGTCTCCCCGCGTCGGGCAGTCGCAGGGGCTGCCTGCGAGCACCAGCACAGAAGGGGGCATTGAGGGGCGGGCTCCAAGGAGACTTGTCCTCCGTCAGCACCACAATGTGGGCTTTGTGAGCCCTGGCAGGGCAGAGCCGAGCTGGGACTTTCCTTTTTCTCCTGGGGAGAGATTATTTAATTTAGAAATAATTGAATGTGGAAAATGTCGGAGATGGAAACTGTTTATCAGGTTCCTTTTCTGCATTTCCCCTTGGCTTTGCCCCACGGCGGCGGCACAGCCTCCCTCCCCCAGCGCGTCCGCGGAGGTGCCGGTGCTTGGACTTCTGCGCCGAGCGGCAGAGGAAGCCTGAGGGCGCTTACGTGGAACCATGGCCAGGGGAGTCTCAGCAGGGTCAGGGTCTCAAGTGGACGTCAGGGCCTGCTGACGGGAGGTGGCGTCCCTCTAAAGGTGCACGCCGAGCATCCTGGACACAGCGCCGACCCAGGGTTCCTCCCAGGAGCCCTGGGCTCAGCCAGAGCCCCAGGCTTCCCCGCGGCACACCCCACCTCCGTTCCTGCCTGTCTTCCTATGCTAGTCTCTGCCTGGCCCAGCCTGCGGACGGCCTCCTCCTGCAGCCCTCTCCCGATGGCCCATGCTCTGAGCACTCTTGGAACAGCGTCTGCCACCCTGGTGCACAGCAGAGGCGGCTTCTCACCCCGGCAGCCCCAGGCAGCACCCCTTCCCCTTCCAGGTGTGACTGGCGCTCAGTGGGGAAGAGCCCCCTCCCACATTCAGCCCCTGCCCGGTGCCCACCGAGCCCTGGTGTGTCTGTAGAATGGCTGAACCGTTGACCAGGTTCCCAGCGAGCTCTGCCGCCTGTCTGTGTGACTATTCCTTCATCATGTTTGCACCTGTGAAGTGAAGGGCACAGGCAAGACAGGCGTAGCACCCAAGGCTCAGGGTGGCTTTGCAACCGGATCCCCCCCTGGAAGTCCTCAGCACTGGCCTCGGCCTCCCTGGACTTGGAGGCACAGGGAAATGCTTCCTGCTGAGCACCGTGACCTCAGACACGCTCTGGAGACCCAGCTTCCAGGCTTCCCAGGGCGGGTGGGATGGATTCCAGACAGTGTGCAGCCCCGGGAGCAGGAATCTGCAAAGGGACTGGGGGCTGTGCCTCCCAGGCTGTTGGCCCCCGAAGATGATCTTTCTGTGAGGTTCCACACCAGGCAGACAAGCCGCATGAGGAGTAGCAGGTTGTAGTCAAAGTTGTGAAGCCCAAGCCAGGGTGACAGGGAGCCTGGGGCTCCTCCGACCCGCTCTAGCCCCATCCCAGTCCCTGAGAGCCCCAGACCGTGGGGAGCAGGGAGTTGCAGCTGCCGGTGGTACTGTTATGAGGAGGTTCATTCCGCTTGGTGGCCACCATGGGTCCATCCCCATGACTGTGAGGTTCTAGCACTGCCTCTGGGCATCCCCTGGGCCAGCCCAAGACGCTGGGTGCCTGGGAGCATCTGGACCCTGGGCCATGTGCCAAGGGTTCACTCTGGTCGTGCCGAGGCCAGAGCTGGCTACGGGTCAGGCTGCTCGGGTCTGGCGAGATCACTGGCAGTGGGAACCCACCTGTCGGCAGGAAGCAGGCTGAGTCACTCCAGCCCAGAACCCAGGCCTGGCCACAGTCCACAGCGTCCCCAGGGCTGCCATGCCCATCTGGGCTGGAAGACTACACGGATCTGAGCGCCTGGTGCCCATGAACGCTGGGTCCTGGGCTCTGGGACCGACTCTGGGCGACGCAGGACTGGGTCACTTGTTAGTATTCGTGTGTGAGGCCCTGGGAGAAGCGGAGGGTGCCCACAGAGGCGAGGGTGGGAGCAGCTATTCAGCACATCCCAAAACCCGCGGCCAAGGACACTGGGACAAAGAGCTGTCCTCATTCAGACAAGCAGCACAGCTTCTGCAGCCCACAAAGACGGCTTGGATGTGCAGGGCCTGCGGGCGGCTCAGCTTCTCAAAGGCCCCCTCGCGGCTTCCCCAGAGCCTTTGAAGTCAAGAGCCCCTCTCAGGAGGTGACCTTGAACGTCAGGTGCCACTGAGCCCCATCCAGCCCCATCCTGACACCAGCCCTGCTGTGCTGGGACCTGGCGTCCACCCTCCCACAGGGCTCCGCTCACCCCCTGTTGGCGGCGAGCCACTTTCCTCCATTCTGGCCGGGCAGAATCAGCAAGAGGGCCAGCTGGGAGCAGTGTGGCCTGCAAAGAGCCCACGGGGACGTGGCTTTTGCTCCCGCTTGGGCCAGGCACACTGTGGCAGGAGAGGCAGGGGCTTCGCACACAGTCACCCACCGTAGCCGTGACTGGATTTCAGGAGTCAGAATCAATGCGCTTCTGCACAATTTTGCAAGCAAGAAACAAACCCCCACCTGCTCCCCTGCCCCACCCTGTGGTGTCAGCTCCAATGGCCTGGCTGTCCGGACAGCATTCCTGGGCCTGCTCTCTGGCTCCCGGCAAGGGTCTCCGCCCCATGAGAGATAAGATAGAGCCGTGTTGGGGAGGAGGTGTGGACGGGGTGCACCGGCACGCTGTGAGTGATAAAAGGGGCTTTGGAAAGGTGCTGACGTGGCCACCGTGCTTAATGAGGTCATCGCCAAAGCTGCTGCCCGATAACCTGGAGGTCAGGCTCCCAAGGTGGCGGCATGGGGAAGGGGGCCATCTGCTCCTGCCTGTCAGCGCCCAGCACCCAATCACAGCGGCCAGCGCCCAGTGCCTGCAGGGCTCGGCTCCGAGCTCATTTCAGGGCTGTCATCCTAAACCCCAGGGTGCCCTTGTCCTGGGACAGCAAAGGGGAACCCCAGGCCCATGTGCTGATGGGGAGGATGGGGAGCCCAGGGCAGCTGTCAGTCAGGGGCCAGGCCTCCTGTCAAAGCCAGCCTCAGGCGGCCCTTCTCCAGCCCCCCAGTCAAGGGTCAGCTTCAGGGGTCTCCAAAGCTCCCCGGCCCAGCTGCCCTGTAGGCCCTCCACTGTTCTGAATTCTCAGAGGCCTGGGCTATGCTGGTCTCTGTGTTGGGCTTGGGGACTTGGGGACTTGGGGACTTGGGGACTTGGGGACTTGGGGACTTGGGGCCTGACCTCTGCCGAGACTTCAGTCCCCGTTCCCTCCAACCATTCAAAAGGGCATCTTCCCTGCCTGGGGCAGGGAGCCACTCCTGGACCTTGCTGGGGTGCCTGTCTTCCAGGGGGAGAACCAGGCAGCAGCCTGAAGGCAGAGGGGAGGCAGGCTCTGCCACCCTGATCTGGGTGTCCTTGGGGCAGCCGCCTGGCCCTCGGGCTCTGTTGCTGCCTGCAGGGCCAGAGCCTGTGGTCAGGGCCCAGCCTGTGGAAGCTCCTTCCCAGATGTGACAGCTGGTCCCCATGCCTAGGTCCCTGCCAGGATAGGGGCAGTGACTGAGGAAGCCAGGGCCTTGGGGTGGCCTTGACTGGGAGCAGCCCAAGGCAGGGCCAGGTCATCCTGGGACTCTCCTGGTGGCCAGCTTGGTCCTCCTCCCTGGACAGAGCCCAAGGTCTGTGCAGCTCAAGGCAGCATCCAGTATCCCTTCAGCCTCAGCCTCCCCTGGGCCCCAGGTGGGGCTCAGTGCCCACTGGGCACTTCTGGGGTGCAGGAGCCCAGCTTTGCAGAGCCCACCCTGAAGGCCATTCGGGGCTCCAATGCAGCTCCCTTTTTACTATGGAGCCTGGGAGAAAAGCAAACCAGAAAACGATTTCCAAAAATAGCCGACAGAGAGTGGGAACCGTCTGGGTGGCAGTGCACTGGCCGTCCTCCGGGTGGACACAGGTTGGCCAGGCAAGCCCTGCATTCTGGGAGTGGCCCTCAGCTGGCTGGCCAGGCCTTTTGGGGTGAATTCAATTCATTGGCCTGTATGCTTTGGAGTTGAGTGCAAGCAGAGGCACCTGCTTCCCACAGGGTCCAGCTGGGTCCTGGCCAGCACCAGCCTGGATCCCTGCTGGGCACTCATGCACACCAGGTGTCAGAGGGACCTTGCTGGAGCTTGACCACGGAGTGCCACTTCTGGCCTCTCTGGATAGAAAGGACCTGATACAGGTGTTCTGAAGACCCCAGGGAGATTTCTGGCACCAGAGCAGAAGTTCTCCTGGGCTATTGAGGGAGAAAACTGCCCACTTGGGGTTCCGGGTGTTCTGTAGAACCTCTGTGGGGATGGAGAGGACCCGGTGCCGGGCTCGGGGGCCGGACTCCAGAGGGGTGGTCCACCCTGGTCCTGAGCAGGTGCCTGGACTGGCACTGCTCTCCCTGCTGTGTGGGGACTGCGGGGTTGGCACAGGCACACAGACTGAGCAGCACTTGGACATCTGTTCACACAGGCTGGGGGTTTATGCGAAAATCCAGAGGAATGTGTTTGTCTTTGATAAGTTTTTCCCCAAGTTCATAATAACAGCTGCATCGACCCTGGAGGGTCTGCGCCCTTCCAATACCCTCTGAGAAGGCCCAAGGCTGGAGCTGGGAATCTCTTGCCAAGAGCCACGTGACATGGGACAGCAGAGCCCTGACCGGCTCCAGAACCTCTCCTTCCCCTGAACCGTGCCGCCTCCTCCCAGACAGACACTCTGAAAACTTTCCCACAAAATTAAGCCTCCTGGAACTTGGCCTTCTTCCTAAATCCCAGGAGGGGAGCCCGTTGGGTTCCCCAGCACAGTTCTCAAAGGGACATGGCTGCTGCTGGGTCACCAGGGGCTGGGAGGCCGCCTCCATCTTGTCCCCAGGACAGAGAGCCCAGGGCTACCCGGGGGGCTCCCCTGGCCAGCACACACCTAGCTGGGCTCCTTCCTCCCTCCCCACCTGGGCCCCTCCTGCTCCCTTCACCATGGCCCTCCTCCCGCCCCAGCCTGCGGGGGCCACTCTGATCCGCGCCACGAGGTGCCCTGTACCAGGACAGGGCACAGAGAGCTGGCAGAGGGAGGGCTCAATGCCAGAGGGTGTCCAGGCTGCACCATGGGCTTCCGGGTGAGACTCCCCTTTCCAGCCTCCAAGGACATCCTCAAGAGCAGACCAGCCCAGGTTTTTCATCCAAGAGGTCACACTCAGGAAGGACAGGGCGAATGCTCCAGGAACAATTCCACTGGCTGCAGGTGAGCCCAACAGCCCTGGGCAAACAGGGCACTGGGTCATCCGGGGAGGGGACACCAGAGTGTCAGGGCTGATGGCCCCTGAAGACACATGCTCCCCCCAGGCCACCTTTCTCACTGAGCCTGGGTTCCAGGGCCGCTCCCCTGGCCCCCTGTTCCGCCCCTGCCCACGGGCTGGTTTATTTCTGCTCATAAGACTTCCCACGGCAGAGTCGAGGTCTCTGGCTGCTGGCTTCAGGTTTTAATTGTTTTTCTCCCTCTAAATTCTCTGGTGGGCTCCCCCTCGGGCCTGCCCCCAGCAGTGGCGGGGAGGGCGGGGCTGCAGGAGCATCTCCGCCCCCTCTGCTCTGCGGCTTTATTTGTTCTCCTTCCCTTTCCCCTTTCTTCTCCCTGCCAGGGCCCAGCCTCTGTGATTAAGCCTCCAGGTCTCCTGCTGCTTCTAATAGGCCTGCAGGCTTGACCATCTGATGAGCACCGCTGCGCCAGCCTGCTCCGAGCTGGCGCGGGAATCTCTAGCGCACGGTATTAATCATCACTGTCAGGCCACTCGGGCCTAAATACGTCCACCCAGCATAAAATTATACCAAACAGGAAAAAAGAGGCCATGATTGGCCACATATTGAAAACAGACATTAGACAGCCCCCGCCCTCAACCTGTCCCCCACAAGCCGATTTCAGGGTCCCCACCAAGGCCTCTGCCCAGCTGAATGAGCAGTAGATGGCTCAGGGTGTAGGTCGGACCACATTTGGCACTCACAAGGTCCCGTCGTGTGCTCAAGGGACTCAGAGGGAGCACGGGGGCTCGCCCCGGCCGTGGGGCCTGTGTGCGGCAGGAGGCGCCACTCTGGGTGCCCACCTTGGGCTTTCCCCAGGGAGCACTTGTGTGCACACTGTTGGCCACAGAGGCTCCTGGGCCGAGCTCTGGCAGCGCCCAGGAGGAGAAGGAAACCAGAGCCTGGCTCAGGGCTGAGAGACCAGAGCTGCCGGAGAAGGCAGCCCGGGAGCCGAGCTGGAGCTCTAGAAGCTGGCCCCAGGCCCAGACGCCCTGCAGCTCGGGCTGGCCCCCGGTAGCTGGGATTGTTTCCTCCCTCCCCTGGCAAATGGCGGAGCTGGTCATAAAAGTTAACCAGGTGTGAAATGCATGCTGCCTGAGGTGAGGGCAAGCTTAGAGGACAGAGGGTCCCCCTGGGCTGGCCTGCTCCCCACCTGGGTGGTTCTGGCCCAGACGGTTTCCTGCAGAGCAGGCAGGGAAGCAGGGGTGTTTCCTGTGACATCGCAGGGTGGACTCCGCCCCAGAACGCCTGTCCCAGGACCACCCGCAGCCCTCTCACCCCAAAACACCTGGCTGAGGAGTCTGGGTGCGCGTTCAGGCATCCCTGCTGGTCACTCACTTACATCCCAGTGAGTGCTGGACTGGCCCCGGCTGATGTCTCTGCAGGGGATGGGCAGGACGCTGGGCAGCCTCCTGAGGGCAGAGCTCCTCTCCTCCCACTGAGGCACCTCACCCTCACTGCCCCTGGGAGCATCGTGGAAAGAACTGGTGGCCCTACCTCGGGTCTGTGGGGCCTGGGGACATCTGGTCGTGCAGAGGGCTGAGGAGCTGGTGAGAACAGCACTGGAGGCTGGAGCCCCTGCATACAGCCCCTGTGTCCCAGTGACCCCCAGGGCCATGCTGGCGGCAGGCTGAGCTGGGACTCACGGAAACAGCCAGAAGGGCTACACAAGCCCAGAGGATCTCTGCAGACGTCCCGAGGGCCCAGAGCACCTGCCCCATGATGCTCTCCCTACTGGGGCTGAGAGAAAGGGACGCACCACAAGCCACAGCCCCTGGGAGCTCTCCTGCGGCCCCAGGCCCACAGGACGGTTCTAGTCGGTGCAGCCACCTCCTGGGACCACGAGACCTGCACCAGACACCTAAGACTAAAGCGCTATCGAAAGTTAGGTGGCAGGATTGCCCAATATGGGGGACTGGCTGATAACGAGTCACCGCCTGCTCTTCACCCCTTGGGTGTGCTGGGCCCTTTGCCCCTGGACCACAGGCATCTACCAGGGGAAGACCAGGTGGTGCAGGGCCTTAGGGCCAGCGCCACCTGTCTAGGTCATGTGTGTGGTGGCAGGGGAGGGCGGCACTGGGCAGGGCTGGGAGGTTTGCAGAGGGCGCCATATATGCTGGAGCAAGAGGACCGTTTCCTTCCCCATACTAACTGGCTGAGTAGACACCGGTTGGTTCCGTGGTGTCGATGTCTGTAGACCTGCCTGTCCACCTCCCAGCAGGTCAGGGTCAGGACGGGCTACGTAAGCAGCTGATGGCCCAGAGGCAGCGGTGCTGGACGCTGAGTATGGGCAGGGAGCCATGGGCACCCAGCTGGGAGAGGAGGCCCGGCCTGCGCCCTGAAGGGCTTTGTGGCCAGGTTGGAGGAGGCTGGAGTGTGACCCAAGGCGGAAGACCACAGTCGGCCTCTAAAGCCCAGCACTAGGAGGGAGGCACAGGAGGTCCTGGGCCACCCCTGGGTCAGGCAGGGACAGGGCACCAGGACCAGGCTGCCCAAGGCTGGGAGTCAGAGTGGGGGATGGGTCTGGCCCACGGGACACCAGACCTGCAGGGACGGGGCACAGGAGCTGCAGTCTCTGCCGCTGCACCTCGCACAGGGGCGCAGGAAGGGGCCCCCAGACCCCCAGTCAGACATCTTGGTGTCTTGTCCATGGAGCCAGCGTTACGCGGGACAGTCCAGCAGATCTTTCTGAAGGGTGTGTGTGAGGTGGCTGGACAGGTCTGTCCCGTCCCCAGTGTGACGTCCAATGCCGTGTTCTCTTTGGATGATGATGAAGAAAAGGCTCAGTGGCCCCTGGAAAGGGGGTGCCGGGCCCCGTGTCAGTCTGTTGGTCTCTCGGGCTTCTGGACCACAGTCCTCACTTGAAGGAAGGTGTTTTGGGGGACCCCGAGTGAGATGGTGGGCGCCACAGCTGAGTATGAGACACCAAGACCACCGGTGGCTCCCGCTGCACAGCGGCTCCCAAGGGCTGTTCTGGAGCCCCCAGAACCCCACCCAGGGCCCTCATCAGCTCTCAGGCCACACAGGAGAAGCCAACGCCTAGAGCACCCCAACAATGCCCTGTGAGCTGGAGCCGGGAGGTGGCCCAGGGCCGGGGCCATGTCCTGGCCACCAACACCTGCCGGGTCATACCCATGGTCTCTCTGAAAGTTGGACGCCCTGTGGGTCTAAGACCCTCCCCCTCAAAAAATAAATCCCTGCCTAAGCCCTGCAATGAGTGGGGTGCAGACACCGAGGAGCAGCCCCTCCTGGGCCTCCCGAGAAGACCGCAGGCCGGCCCTCCCCGAGCGAGGCAAGCGCAGCCGTGGCCCAGGAGCCCTCCGAGTTCTGGAAAAGCACAGTCTGCTTTTCCCAGGAGCCCCATGACGGCATTAGTGAAACCTACTTAATCTTAAGCACACACGGCCCTCACCAGCCTGGGTAGGCGGGCGTGCGGGTGGGCCACGGCATCTGGGATCGGTGGAATTGTTCCAAAGGTCCCAGCCCCCTGGCCCCTTCTCCAAGTCCTCAGCTCCCCGCCCAGAAGCCCAGGGAGAGAGCCCTGGGTGCCCTTGGGCCAGGCAGGATGACCAGCCACCTTAGGACATGCGGCGCGCGTGAGCAGCCCAGGGGGCCTGGCACCTGTGCTTGCTCCCAGTCCCCTCCCAGGAGAAGGGGTGGGCGGCGGCTTTGGAGACTCCCCCTCCAGCCAGGGAGAAAGCTGCAGGGACACTGCCCTCTGCCTGCTAGCCCAGCCTGTAGGAAGAGCATTTCAACCACACAAGCCTCTGAGGCGGAGCCGGGCTGCGGGGGTCTGTGGTCTGAGTCCACGCGTGTGGTAAGGTCGTGCCTCATGGAGCAGCTCCGCAAGGGAGGCCCCGTTGACCGGCCAGTAAGCCCGTTTCACCCACGAGCAAGCCGGGGGATCCCCCCTGCAGGGACCCACAAAACCAGGCTCTCTGCCACTCCAGGCAGTGGAGGGATCCGCTCTCCTGACTGTGGAGCAATTTCACTTTCAACTCCACAGAGTGGAGCAAACACGCTGCACGGCCAGTTCACCCACTGCAGCCCTGAGGGGGGCCCCCGGGGCCCCTCAGCCCAGAGACAGCCACAGCCATCCTCACCCGGCCGTGGACAAGTGAGCTCTGCCGTGTAGACAGCCTGGCTCATCCCTGCTGTCTGGGCCAAGTACGGGGCTGCCCAACTGGCCTGTCCACCAAAGACAGACCCAGTTCCTGTGACTCCAGGGCTGAGGACTCCCACCTCAGCCAAGAACCAGGACCTTATTCTCAGGCCAGGCAGGCCTCCCTGGGTCCCAGGCCTGTCCACGTCCACACACGAATGGAACAATTTCCATCAAATCCCTGTGACAGCTGCCCACCGGGGCCAGCCAGCCCATCCCAGCTGGAGAACCTTCCAGAGTCCTCCTCCCTCCTCCCTAGAGCCCAGGGAAAGACGCACTAGGCTTGGTGGGACTGAGAGACCCCCCCAGGGCTGGACAGAGCCCCACCGGGAGCTCACGTGCACCCTTCAGAGTCCCCCAGACTCATGGCCTCTGCTTCTTTCCTCCTCTGGACCAGGAAGCACCATCTTCCCTGGAGGCTGCGGCCTGCGCTGGAGCAGGGGTGTGGAGGGCTTGCACGGGCCATCTTCCCGGTCCACTCCCACCACGGACCTGCCTCCCACCCTGCCGCTTGGCACAGCACACAACAGCAGTAGCTGAGAGCACCTTTTGTCGACAAGATGGCCAGGGGTCCACTGTGCGCCCCTGCTGGGACCACCGCAAGAGTTGCAAATGGTTGTGGTTTTCTGCTGGGTCACTACTGGCATCTGATGGGTGGAGTCTGGGGAGCCTCTTGGACATCCCACAGGAAGGAATCCCCTGCCCAGGACAGAATGCCCCAGGCCTACAGGTCCCTGGAGATGCAGTGCAGAAGCCCCGCAGGAGGCCACAGTCTAATCCCACAAAGCCACTGGCATGGTTGACCGGAAGAGATGTCCCAGAGCAGGATTCCTGCTGCACCTGGGGGTTACGTTAATGATTCAGGTGTGCGTCAGCCATTGAAGGGAGATGTGCTGGGCATGGCCACGGGGCTCATGTCCTGGCCCCGTCCATCTGCATCCATCCTCAGAGCTGAGGATGGGGGCGCTGGCCCAGGGCCAAGGGGACAACACAGACATGGTGCACTGGGCCAGTCTCTGGCCTTAGAGGACAGCTTGTCCCTCAGCCTTGTACTCAGACCAAAACCACAGCAAAACCCCTGGCGTCATGGGTCACAGGCTCAGCCCACCGGCCAGGGATCTTGGGATAGAAGAGCTTCACTCTCACCCTAAGAGCGTGGTGGAGGTTGAGACCAGGGCCGTGGGCGGCAACCAGGGAGGTGAGGGGCTGAAGACCCCGCGGCTGTGGACAATCACCTGCAGCCCCTGCTCCCCACGGCCCCGGGTAGGCAGCCCGCTTGCTCCTCCAGGTGTGGCTCTGAGCAGGTGGAACACAGCCTGCGCTTCCTGCTCCTCCCCAGTCAGAGCCTGGGTCTCCCACGACCCCGGAAGAGGCCAGTTGCCAACCCCCTCCCCGCACCAAGCCCTGCTTAAAAGTCTGTGACATCTCGCCAGCGTGCCTGCAAGGTGACGAGCTCCGGGGAGCCGCTCGGCAGCCGGCCCCAGGAGGCAGGCGTCGCACAGGGAGGAGTTGGGCCGACAGTGGGAAGTCGGGTGGGGTGCCACCTCATCCCAAGTCTCCACAGTCATCGTGCGATGGTCAGGCCAGGGGGAGGCCTGCCCACAAGCCATCTCCAGGGAATGGACGTCGGTGGCACTGCCAGCCTTGAGGAGTGGAGGGGCGGCCACAGCCACGGCAGCCCAGGTCGCCATCCATCTGGGTCCTCCCACGGCCGGTCTGCGAGCAGAGTCTCTCACTACTGCAGTCCCCAGCAGACAGACAGACAGGCGGGTTTAAGTGCAGAGTTGTTTTCTAAGTACAGAAAATCGGGGTCCACAGCCGGGCCGGGCCCCTCCCTTCATGCTGGCTCTGGGTTCACAGAAACAGCCGTCCTGACCCCCTCGGATTCCGGGCCCAGGAAGAGGCACCACCCTGCCCCACTCAGGGCCCCAGTCAGAAGCGCCGCCGCGCAGCCCCAGTGCCGCCGTCCACGCCATCTGCAACGCATCTCTGCGCAGTTACTGTGCGGCTCGGGTTTCAGCCTCTGCTCCACCTGTCAGCGATGTTTATCCTCATCCACGCTCACGCTCCTCTCCGCGGCCTCCTCTTAAAGGGTCTTTAGAAAGTCGTTGGCAGTCTTCACTTCTCTCCCCCTGGAAGGAACAGCTTCCCCTGTGTGCTCAGAGAACATGCAGGGTCTGTCCGTCAGCAGCCCAGAGCTGGAGGCACGGGGGCGGCCCAGTACACACAAGGTTCTCCGAGCCAAAGTGACGCTCACGAAGGAGCTGGCATCAGACACGGCTTCACACGTGTCCACTGTGCAGGCGCTGGGCAACGGTGCTGCAGGCGTGAGCAAGAGTTGGGCCTGCTGCGCCCTCGAAGAACACGGAAGTGCCCGGCCTGCCTCCTAGGTCGGTCCCTTCAGCCAGCTCAGTGGCCAGGGAGAAGAACAGCCAAGTGTGCCGGCCCCACGCACCCTACTAGCAGGCCACAGTCCTTGTCCCTTACTGTCACATAGCTGAAAGCTCTGGTGAATGAATCAAATGCTGCTTTTATCTGTCATCCTGGACACGACTCTCTAATGATGACCGTATGTGCAGAGCTTGGGTGTTACTCATCAGGGACTTCAGGCCAGGAGAGGGTCCCCTCTGCAAGCCGCAGGCACCTGGATCCTGGGCCGACTCTTTGTTCCCGAATGGCAGGCTCGGCTCTGCTGGGACAGACGTCTCCATGATCTGTGACGGCCATGTGCACCTTCATCACGCCACAGGTTCGCCCAGACCACGGTCCCTCTCCATCAGGGTCAACCAGGACCAGTGTGCTGTCTTTGGGCACCAGGACTGCCTACAAGCCACCTCAGAGGCCAGGACGAGTGTTTGAGAAGACTCTGGCACAAAGTGTTGGGGACAGGCACCCATGGCTGCCTGGCTGCCAAACTGCTGTCCCCTCCACCACGCACGGAGCAGCAGAGCCAGACACTGTCCTGCGGTCCTCCCTGGGTTCTCCGGGAGGGAGGGGAATCCACAGGGCCTCTGGGCAGTGAGACAAGAGCGTACCTGGCCAAGCCACCGGGAGCAGGCTCCAACACCAAGGACCACGGTCATGACACCAGAGGTCCACAGGAGCTGGAGAGACAGCCCTCAGCTCCCAGCAAGACCCTCCCGTCCTGTTGGACCAGAGGTCACTCCGTGTCTCCAAAGGGGAACCTCCCGAGAAAGCCACCAAATGGAGCCAGATGTGCGGGTGCCCGGCTGCTGCAGGAGGGAGGGCCCCACTGGCCGGGGTGCTGCACGCTCTTCTCCAGCAGAGCCACTTGTGTGTGACGGAGCGAAGACACGATGTAACAATCAGGGCAGTGTCTGCAGAACAGTGTTCCATTGAGCGGCCTGAAAGCCCTTCTGAAGTGCGGGCGGCCTCCGAGGCGGCATTCCTCACCCCACGTCTCAGCTCCACGGGGTGACGGCAGGACCTCAGGAGCCCCGGAGAGGCCCCAGGCGGCCTTGGAAGCACGCATCTGCTCTCACCGTCCTGGCTGTGTCCCCCCGTCCCCAACTCCCAGCAGGGGCTGGAGACAGGGTCTCTGGACCTAAGGAAGCCATCTGCAGCCAGAGCCAACACTGAGCATGAAGTGCCAAGACCCTTCCCCAAGGTCTGGCTGCTGGGGTGCCCTGCTTCACGCCAGCCATGCAGAGCCGTCCCTTGGAGGCTGTGTGGGTCCCAAAGAAAGGGTGTTCCAAAGGCAGACACCTTGTGCGTCTCCGGAGCAGTCCGAAGCCTACCCACCGTAACCCTGAACCTCATCTGGGGAATAATAAGCCAAAACCCTACCAAACCAGAGGGGAACAGTCCTGGGCCTTTAGGAGGAAGACCTCAGTGTCTGGGTAAAGAGTGACCCGTCCACCTAGCACTGCCCCAGAGGGAGTATCTCTCTGCTGGTGGCAGCTCCCTGGACCATCCGGAAGCAGAGGAAGGCACCCCTCTGGACTCAGTCCCACCCCTGGCAGACTGCCCCCAACAAGCATGGAGCCCCCACCAGGTTTTATCTTGGGTCAGCTCTGGGGACCTGGCCCTTCTTCTAGCAAATGCCCCGCCCAGTGTTTGTAGAGCAAGCCTCAGACTCTATTGAAAACCCTGAAACCAGCGGGGCATGGGGACCGAGGGCTCATCACTGTCACCCCCAGAAGGCTTCCTGAGGACCGAGGTGACTGAAGAAGATGCAGGCTCACGGGGGCAAGGCAAGAGGAGCTAAGACCCGGAAGTCTCCACACCTGGAGCTCGGGAGGCTCCCGGAAGGGAGAGAGATGGCCAGGAGAGGCAGGAGCAGTGAGGAGAACGGGCGGGTTCGGATGGTCATCTGGAAGGCCAGTCTGCGTCTCTCTGAGAAGCCACGCAGATGGTGGAGGACACCCACACTGTGGATTGCCGAGGTCCTGGGAACGCCAGGAAGCAGGTGCCGTGGGGTCTGCAGCGGCAAATCTTGGAGGAGGATTCCCCGAGTCAAGCCCTAAAGAAGGAGGCCGCTCCTCACAGCCTCGTGGCTCCTAACTGCTCTGGGACTACTTCCTGCCGACGTCCTGGGCTACTCCGGGGGTCAGGGACACGCGGCCTACACAGCTTCTCTGCTGGCTGCTCTGGGCCAGCCCCCAGGGTCACAGGTATTTGCTCAGAGCTGAGCCCCTCTCCAGCTCAATGTCAGCTCAGGGTCATGCAGCCTCATACCCAGGGACCAGTAAGCCCCCCTCCTCACTGCTCCCCAAGGAGTCGGAGGGACCCTGGGATCTGGGAGGCTGGCAGGCAAGGACCTCTCTGAAGGGGCCACCTGACCCTCAGCTGGGTCAGATGTCAGGTCCAGCTGTGGGACCTCAAGCCCCAGGTTGGGGGCTGCAGGCTGCCGTCTGCTGCCCGCCTCTCCCCCACAGAGCTGTGTCCCTTTCACACTGTGTTCACAGCAACACCCCACACCAAATGACCATGTCACATCACCCTTAATTAAACATTCCATGGGAAGGTACTCATCTCTGCGACCCCCCCCCCCCCAACCTGCGGAGGGTCCAGGCCCTGGAATGCTCACAGCCAGAGGAATCTGGCCAGCTCCAGGGCCCTGTGGCTCCCAGGCGCTCTGCAGACTGTGTGGGCTGCTGTCTCCAGCAGGAGGCTGGCTTCCTAGGGTCCCCTTGTGTCACTCATAGATGTCTTCATTGCTGAGAACCGGTCGCAGCCTGGATCTCCTGAGCGTGAGATGCGAGCTTAGCTGTCTTGGCTCTGACCACCTCCCAAGCCCCGTGCGGCTGCCGAGGGAGCACACAGCTCAGAGCTGCCCTTCCAGGCTCAGCCGCGCAGCGCTAACAGGCAGCTGTTTCCCACAGCATGACAGCCGCCGTGAAGAAATACGCAGGAAGCTGAGATGTTAGGAGCAAAAGCCTCCCGAAGAAGGAGGAGGAGGAAGGGGAATAGAAGGAAGGAGGAGGAGGAGGGAGAGAGACCCCACCCCAAACATAGGCACGGCAGCCCGGGCAGAGGGTCCGGCCAGAGGGCCCGGCCTGGCCCCCGCACTGCCCAGCATCGGGAACTGTGAAGAGGCCTGTGTATGCTTCTGTCCATGCCACCCTCTCGCCGTGTGGCCCTGGACATAAGAACTGGTGGTGAGGTGCACACAGTGCTCCCAGAGCTCCGTGCGCTGGCTCCCCACGTCCTGTGGGCATCTGGTAGAGCACGCCGTCCACTGCCAGGCCCACCCTGCCCTTGACAGCTGTGCTACTTAATGCCATGGGCCAGGAGCAACGCGCCCCCAGGCCAGGGCTGTGCTCAGGTGGTTTCAAGGTGTTGGGGGCCTTTTTGGCTTTGCCATCAAGTAGAGCCCCAGTGGCCCTGCCCAGCAGCCTCCTCTTGACCTGGTGACTTGCGGACCCAGAAGTGCCTGGGATCGGCTGCAGCCTCATGAGGCGCCTGAAGGCTAATATGAGCCCTCACCCCAGTCAGCCCGGTGATGGCACTGTCCCACTTCAGCTCAAGTCACCCCTCACCCTGGGTCCCCATCACCCACCCCACACTCCTGGCCACAGCCTAGTAATGATCCACACGTGGCCCCTGGTGTGAGGGAAAAATTAAACCAGGATGGGTGACCACATGGCTGTTTGCCGCCCAGCAATTGCCTCCTCCCCCCTTGGCTGCCTGGGGACAGATGGCCCCGTAGAGACAGAGCCAGAGAGTTTAATGATCAGGCCAGCCAGGGCAACCCAAGGTCTGCGGCACAGGCCCTGTCCCTGAGCCCTGACGGGACACGTTTACTGCTTCAGAGGAAGCGGCGTGTCTTGGGAGGCCCTGCTGTTTCTGAGCCTGCGTGTTCCACCAACAGGGCTGTGTGCTCTGCCCCCTCCCCACCCCAGCTCCGGCCAGGTCACCAGGACTTCCCCCCAGGAGATCCCGAGGAAGGAACCGCCAGGGATCTCTAGGGAGACCCTGGTTCACCTGAGCCAGGGATCCACTTGTCCAGGGATCCAGGGCAACAACCTGGATTCACTGGGCATCAGGAAGAGGAGAGCTGGCCACAGGTCTCCCAGAGCTCTGCAGAGACCAGGGGGCCGAGGGTGGCTGCTCAGGTGGGCACTGGCCTGGGGGTCCCATGTGCAGACAGCTCACCCTCAAGCTACGGCACTGAGAGTCACAGGCGGTTAGATGCTGTCCCCACCCTGGGGTGGGGGCCATCCTTCCCCTGAGGATCAGGGAGAGGAAAGGGGGCGTGTGGCTCTGTTTGGGAAGGAAGGAGAGGCACTGAGGAGGGGGGCTTCCTGGCTGGCACGAGGGACCTGCCTGTTCCTCCTTCTCATGACTCGGGCAGCAGCCTGAACTGCCGAGCCACTCGCCTCCTGCACTGGACCCGAAAGATTGGCCACTTTTCTAAGCTGTGGGTAACAGGGGTCCCATGATCTGCTGGCATCCTCCAAGTCAGACACTGGGGCACTCTGGGCAGCTGGTGCCCCAGATGTCAGCCCTGATGTCAGCCACAGGCCAGAGGTGTCAGGCCCCAGTGCTGCTGCTGTACACACAGGTCATAAATACTGCCTAAGTGGCTCCTGTCACTTGACCGCAGCCTCATTTCCATTCCGCAGCAGCAGAAGGTGATTAATGAGAATTATCATTAGCACTAATCAGAGCCGTTTGGAGGAGGTGGGGTGGAAGGAAATGCCCTTTGTGAGGCTGCAGAGCCCACTTTGAAGGGTGTGTGTTGCCTGTGTGTGGAGGGGGGCACACCCTCATGCCCTTGTGCACCCAGGCACAGGACCAGGCTGTGGGGCTGGCCAGCGGGAGAGGGTCTGGGAAGATGGGGAGGAGGTGAGGATGAAAGTCGCCCGTCCTGTCTGAGGGGCCCCTCACCAGGCCGTGGCCCCCCCCCGCATGCCGACAGCCCGAGAACACAGGCTTTGCACAGCTTGGCCCGGCTGGAATGAATTCTCTCCTGCCGCCAAACACGACCATGACTTAATGCGCTTGGCGGCTGCTCGCAGACTGGACGGGCTTGGCCAGAATTAAAACTGGGCTGTGGCTGAGGCCCTGACGGGAGGTGGGCATTCTCTGTGGGTTCCGTTTCCTCCTTCCCACCAGCGCGGCCCTGACCGCTGCCCGGGGCCTCCTCCTGCTGGGGACGCCCTCTCCCTCCTGGCCGAGGAAGTGGCCGACCAGGGCCGTGCACCAGGCGTCCTTGCTGAGGGGGGGCCTGGAGTGGCTTCCAGATACAAAGTGTCCTTTTATTGGAAATATCAATTCAGAAAGGGGCTAGTAGTAAGCCGAGAATATTTGGATAAACTTGACAGCCCCAAAGACTGAAAAAAGACCTTTTGTTCCCCACAAGAAGAAGGCTGCCGTCCCACCCTGGGCTCCTGGAGCAGCTCCAGAGAAAACCGAGGTCGGAGTAGAAAAACGATCAGGGCGTCTCGCGAAAGATCTGGACTCTCAGCCCAATGTTTATTATTATTTATTTTATTTTTTTATGAGAATGTGTGGTTAACATCCTATTGCGTAATACCAGACTGTAATCGTGTCCGCGAACACCGCGGCCAGTCTGCGCAGCTCTGCTGGCGCACAAAGGGGACCTTGTGGCATTTGCGGGCAGCGGGGGGCTGCACATGCGTTATGTGTTGCTGGGCTTTGTTTGCGAGATGTCGATGACCCGTTTGCGAGGGTGTGAGCATCTTCTAGCATCTGCACCCTGATCAGCGAAGAGGCTGCCGTGGCACGTCGTCTCAGTGCCAGGGAGGGTCCCCTCTCCACGTGGGGACAGGAAGCCACAAGTGTGGTGCGTGGTCATGGCTGGGAGGGGTCTTCCCCAGCGCAGAGGGGAGCTGACTGCAGGCTGTTTGCTGTGGCTGGGGGCTGGGCACCCCTAGAGACTGCCTTTCCACTGAACCCAAGCCTGAGGCACCAACAGTCTCAGGCTTCTGGGGAGACCCGGGATATGATGGGTGGCAAGTCCTCGCACCTCCCCAGAAGAGCCAGGGCCAAAGATACACAGCCAGCAAGTGGCTCCTGGATTTCTTGGCAGAATCTCTGCCTCTGCTCTAGAACACGTCTCTTAGTACACGTAGGGGATTGGATGCTCCCCAGGGACCCAAATCTGCAGTGTTCAGGTCCCTTACATGAAACGGCCTAGTATTGGCTCAGAACCCCTGCGTCGTCCCCCCACAGACTGCAAACCATCCCTAGAGGACCCGTAACACCCCAGACCCCCTCCACGTGGGACAGCGGCTGCGACACCGTGTCGTTCAGGGAATGATAGCGAGGAAGAAAGTCTGCTCACGTTCGTTCAGCACAGATGCCGTGGTTTCTGGAATGTTTTCAATCCCAGCTTCGTCGAATCCACGGACACAGAATCCAAGGCTCAGGAAAGCCAAAAAATGGAGGAAGTGTATTTTAAAGTAATTACATATGAATTTATTTTTTGAACTGATAATACTTAAACAAATTACTGGAACAGAGAGAGTACTTATTAAAAAGGTTATGATTCTGTTATAGTTTTCATTAAATTCTGTAAACGTTAATCTGGATATGAAATTGAAAAAGCAAGCCCGTCTTCAAATCAAGGCACATGAGCGCGATTCAAAGTGATGATTTTTATTTGAAAGGTCATCTAAAGCTGGGTGTGTGGCGCGTGCCTATGATCCCAGAGGCTCAGGAGGTCAAGGCTTAGGAGCCCAGGTCTGAGGTCAGGCTGGGCAATTAGTGAGACCTTGTCCTAAAACTAAAGATAAAAAGGGCTGGGGATGTGGCTCAGTGGTAAAGTGCCCCTGGGTTCAATGCCCAGTGTTAAGGAAGGAAGGAAGAGAGGGAGGGAGGGAGGGAAGAAAGAAATCACTTAGAAACGCCAGTGTTTAGGTAGGGAGGCTGACACAGTGACTTAAAAGTAAAGTGGAAAGAAAGAGGAGGTCCAGAAGAGGAGCGGGGGTCAGGACACTGTGCCTCTGACATGCCAGAGCCGAACCTCCCCAGAGTCCAAGAACCTTCTAGAAAACAGTCCATCCACCCCGCGACACACACCTGCTTTGTGACATTCCAGACCCACCAGGGACCACGGGAACCTATTGTCCTTCCACGGCTGCCGAGGGCTGCCTGCTCAGGTCCCTGCCTGGACAGTGCTCGCAGTGGACTCCAGGATAGAAATCCCGGCTCAGGAGCCACTCCAAGTTCTGCTCTGACACCTCTCTCTGGAGGGAAGTTTGGGGATGAAGGCACAATGGTGGGGCTCTGGGTGGGACTGCCACTAGACCCAGAGACCCCCAAATTGAGCAGAGACCATTAGCCTTGCCTCTCCTTAAACTCATCTCCCCTGCTGCACCTGCTCCCCGATGGGGAAGGAGCCATCTTCGCACCGAGCCCCTCTTCTGGGGAGAGTTCAAGGCAGCCACCAGGGCACGTGCCCAACTCAGGACAGCCAGCGATGGCATACTGCAAGCCACATCTGCTCTGATTCCGCAGGAGATGCCCTTCCCATGGGCTTTTCTGCACATCCCAAGACGGTGGAGAAGCAGCCCCCCCAGAGCATGCTCCCCCTCCTGCTCCTGAGGGAGGACCAGGTCTGCTCCCATGTTTGTCTATTCAAAGGAAAAAGCAGAGTAGCAGAATCCCCAGAGAAAGGTGCTGATTCAAACGCTCCTTGGCCCCCAGTTTGATTTCTGGGTAATGGGCTACACTGTGCCCCTCTGCCCTGCAGCCCCCCCTCTGGGTTGGTGGAAGCAGTCGGGGGTCACCGGCATCATGGGAATATGCTTGCCATCAGAGGTTTAGTAGACCACTTTGATTCTATTCCCTGGGCTTGAGTGGATGCTGGAGTGGAGCTGGTGAAGGGGATCCAGGCAATGCCGCTGTGGGGGATGCGTTTGGTCCCTTTGATGTATGTTGTCAACAATGACTAGCTGGGACGTGGGAAAGAGGGACAGCTGCTGGTTGGTTCCACCCACGGCACAAGATTGATGGGGCCACACCTTTGTCTATGAATCATTTCAAACTTGCTGATTTGACCTGTCCTGCCCAGTTTGGGAAGGAAGTTGGCTTTCGGCCCCAAGAGAGACATCACTGGCTGAGCCCACATCCAAGGGTGGACCTAGCAGACAAAACCATCACCAGGACCCAGGTGGCCTCTGGCTGGGACAATGCTACCCGAGACGCTGATCTGGCTTCCCTCTTGTCTTGGCTGCCGCACGTCCTGCAGCTGGGAAGGAGCCGGGGGCGGGGGGTGGGCACTGGGTTCCAGTCAGTGGACCCTGGGGCTCATCCTCACTCTAAAGTTGGGCTCTAGGACCCCTGAAGACATAGACATTCTGGAAAGCAGGGTCACCACCACAGACCATTTGGAGGAAGAGCACGTTCTGTCTCCTCAGAGCCAAAGCAAGCCCAGGCCTCAGCGTCACTCTGTGCCACATACCTGGGAGAAGCTGGAGTTGGCCATGTGCAGTGCCTCCAAAGCCAACCCTGTCTGCACCAAGACTCCCTTGCCAATGACCATTTTTGTACTTTGAAGAGCAGCGAGAGCCGTTTCTTGTGGGGATTGGCAAGGTATTTGCTTGGACTTGGTCTGTTGAGATTTGAGCTATTTGCAAGAGCTGACCTCAAAGCATCAGGCTGATATGGAAGGCGGTGAGTCACCAGGCTACCCTGCACTGAGGAGAAGGAAGAGGGGTGGGCTCTTGGGGATGGAGTGAGTGGCAGGGAAGGCACCAAAAATAACCCGGCCACCCACCAGGCCTTTGCTAGGCACCCACTGTGTGCCAGGACCCACCAGCCAGCCACAGCCTCTGCTCTGGAGAAACAGGCCACCCCAGGAAACATCACAGCCATGACACTGTCCTCAGGACAGGGACTGGGAACACCAGCCCAGGAAGAACTGCAGCTGTGATTCCCACAGTGAGGGTCTGCAGCTCCTTCGCCAGAACACAGGGAGGGATTAGAAGGAAAAAGGCCCGGACCAGAAAGAGACGGGGAGAGAAAGACCAGTGGACACAGGAGAGCATGGGGAGCAGTCGGGGCTGTTCTTGGTTGTCTTCAAGTGCCGTGATCCATTCATTTGTTCCCCACATGTTCACACTGTCTTCCTGGCTCCAAGAAACAACCAAGTGAACATTTGAGGTCCTTGCCATCTGTGAGGGGACGTGAGGCAGGCCATAATCACGGCCAGAGTATGCCCTGGGATGAGGGTCCTATTGGTGGGATATCAACTTAGATCTCCTGTGGGAGCTAGAAAGGTTATGGGGGACACTGCCTCTCCTCCAGCCAGCCAGCCACTTATCCACACTTCTGTAATCTGTCCATCCAACATCCATCCGTTCACCCATCCATCTACCATCCATCCATTCACCCACCATCCATCCATCCAGCCATCCATCCATTTATCCACCCATCCATCCATCATTCATCTAGTATCCATCCATCCACCACCCATCTATTCACCCACCATCCATCCAAAATGCATTCAGCCACTCATCTATTCATCATTCATCCATCCACCCATTCACCCATCCATTCTCCATCGACCATCCATCTATCTACCCATCCATCCATTCATCCATTCAACATGGATGAATGGATATTCATCCATATATCACCCATTCAACATCCATCCATTTACCCATCCACCTGCCATCCATCCATCCCTCTATCTACTATCAATCTGTCCACCACCCACTCATCCAACATCCCTTCATTCACTCATTCATTTATGTATCCATCATCCATCCAACATCAATCTATTCACCCATCTTGCATCCACCATCCATCCATCTACCATCCATGCATCCAGCCAGCCATCATCCATCCAAATATATTCACTCACTTGTGCATTCATCTATCCATCATCTACTCAACACTCATCCAATCTACTCATCCGTCCACCATCTATCCATCCATGCACACACCCATCCATCCATCCATCCATCTGTCTATCTTCTCATGGAAACCTTCAGTGAGTCTCAATGGACACTTGTTTCAGGCAAGGCTCTGGGGAAATTCTGGCTACCCTCGGCCCATCCTGAAGCAGAGGAGAGATTACCAAGGGAGGACAATTGGAATGTGTGATGCTGGTCCTGACAGCATGAAAGCAGCCAGCAGGGCAGCCATACCTGCTGCCCAGTCTGTCCATCCCTTTTTGCTGTGTGACCTCTGGCCAATCACTGAATTCCTTTCTGCCTCAGTTTCCTCATCTGCAAATGTGGAAGATACAGTGGCTGCCCTGGGGTGGACGTGAGCATTCTGTCACTTGGTGACAGGTCTCAATGACCATGCTCAGCTGGAGCAGTGTGGGCCACAGCATCTGCAACCTCTGGGGAGTGCAGAGGAATGATGCCCTCCTCCTGCCCAACAGTGAGCTGGGAGAGCCCCCAGGACAGGCCTGGTGGGCCTGGGTTCTGTGCATGGCTGCCCTCTCTAGGAAATAACGGGTGGGAACTTGGAGCCGTGTCCAGCTGAGATCCGGTTCTCCTGAAGGTTCATTTGGAAGTCCCTTCCCATGTGAAGCCTGTATCAGGGACACACGAGAGGGTATGAGGGTTGGGAGCCTCCCTGTGGTTGTGTGCCAAGTTCCATCAGGCACCTGGCAAGGGTGCTTCCTAGCAAGGGGACCTGGCTAGGGATGCCCAGGGTCCCTGGTGGGCTCCTCATCCTGGTACTCAGCTTCCACTCAGTTTTTGTCCAGCAAAGCTGAGGCCCTGCTGCCATGGTGCCCAGGACCCCACATGCTGCTATATTTAGAAGCCTCTGCCGGTGACATTGGCTTAGCTGGTTGCAGGGGACTCCTCCAGCATCCGCTGTGGGGGTGGCCAGGTCTGCAAGCTCTGCAGTTTGTCACCATCTAAGAAGCAGAAAAAGGTTATGAGTGTGACACTCCCAGGACCTCGCCCACCCCCTGCGGGGGGTGGCTTCCTGTGGCAGCCCTGGCCCCGCGTACCCTGAGCAGGGGCACAGCCACAAGCATTTGGTTTGGGGTTGTGGGACCTTTTCTTATTAATCTTCTTTATGATCAAAAACCAAACCAAAGCAAAAGCATCTCACTTCATAATGTCAGGGCTGAGTGCTGGGTGCCAGCTCCAGGCACAGGGCCGCCCGCTCCCCGCCTGACCGCACGCAGGCTCCAGTGTGAACTACTGATGGGCCCTTGGTGTCTGCACCCTCAGGAGAAGCAGAAACGGCCCTGTGTCCCTCCCCCGCCCCGGGCCTGGGCCAGGGCTCTGGGCCTCACCCAAGACCTGCTGGTGGTGGGGGACGGGGACAGGACAGGCCATACTGTGGATACTGCACACTGGGGAAATACTTTGCAAACCAATTGGGGACCTGGAGGATGCTCCAAGGGTAGCCGTTGCCAGAGCAGATTGCCTGGACACTGCTGTGGTGGTGGCTTGGGCATTAAACTCTGGGTGGAGTCTGCCCAGAGCAGCAGGACCAGAGGTGGGCAGCTGTGGGTGGGACAAGTTCAGCCACATTCAGGAGGCTTCTGGAGAGGGCTTTTGTTGTAGCAGGCACAGGACTTGTCTTGGGCTCTCCCAAAGCAGTGCCTACAGGGGGTGAGACAGGGTGGACAGAGCCAGCCCTGGACCCTGCAGGACCCCCTGAGCAAGCAGACCCTGTGGCTCCAGCAGCCTCCGCAGCAGTCAGGAGTGGTGTGTTCTGTGCAGGCTCTTTCATGGGCCCCCAAGCCCTTATTCTGACCCCGTTGTCCACACAGCAGCTAAAATCCCATCTATGCCCCACAAAATGCCCCCAGAGAGCAAAAAAGAAGCTCAAGGGGCCCTGAGTGACCAGGATTCAACTCACCCAGGTGGCCCTCCCCCAGGCTGACCGCCGTGGGGACTCAGGATGTCTTCCTGGGGGGTGGGCAAGTGAGCAGTCCGGTGGAAAGGCCACAGGGTGCCGTGAGGAGCAAGCCCCTGGCACCTGCCTCCTGCTGCATCCCCCGCCACCCCTGTGGACATGGGCCAGTCCCCAGATGCCCTGTCGGAGGCTGTCTGCAGAGAGTGGTCAGAGCCGACAGAGGCTGGAGCTCTTGCTGGCATCAGCAAGTCACCCAAATAGTTTTTGCTTTGAATTCTGGGTGTAGTGGGACCTACTTGTGACCTGCTGGGCTTTCTCACGTGTGTCAGGCTCATGTGAGCGGCAAGACGCGTTTTCACAGGAGGCGTGTAAGTTGGTCCTGTGGGAATCGTGGGTACGGTGCTCAGATTCACCAGAATAAAGCAGTTCAGAGAAGGATCTTGACCAAAGCAGACTGGGTGTTTTGCGTATACGAGATCATGAAGTGACCCCAGGGAAAGGACTGTGGTCGGGGCTCTCACTGCACAACACTGGTAGGAGAGCCACTCCTCCTCCTGGCCAGAGGTGGCCTGAGGGAGTGTGGTAGAATGGTCAGTGCTGAGTATTGCCAGGGCCTGGGGGGCTTCTCCATATTACCGCCGCCTCGACCTCCCCCCCTGGAAAGCAGACCTGCCCATCACCATGACAAGACCCTTCTCTACCTGTCGCACATCTCAAAGAGAGACTGGCACAGCCAGCGATGGCGCCAGTCAGCTCATCCGACTGTCATACAGCATGCCCTTGGGGGACGGGTCCAAGACCCAGAAGGCACGGCAGAAGCCCAGGCTCGAGCAGCCTCCTTGGCAGAACATGGACTCCGTGACTTGTTTCCAGCAAGGTGGCCGTAGGCCCAGACCGCTGTGACAGCTGTCCACCACTCAGCAGGAGGGTCCTGGACTCCCATCAACTGGCCCCAGGCTCAGCAGGCACCTAGCAATGGGCCCAGTTCTGTGAAGAGCCCCTGGGCCCCACCCAGGAGTCTCTCCAGTGACGGCGGGGTTTCACTAGGGGCCTGACCCCTCTAACCTGGGTGTCAGGGGGAGCTCCCCACCGCACCCAGGGTAGAGGGGACTCCCCCCTCCAGGCAGGGCTGGACACACAGGGTTCCGTCCTGGATGCCTTCAGCAGGCTCTCCGGGCGACGCAGGTGCTCCTCGGAGCTCACCACGCGGACAGCACCTCCAGCAGGCGGAAAGCAGAAGCGGGGCTTCCTAGTGTCCCAGGGGCAGTGAGGCAGGACCCCAGGGGGGCCACATTGGTTGGGAATGGCTGTCAGGGCGGGCCCCTGGAGGAGGGGACAGCCTCCAAGTCCTCCTTGTCCTCCCCCGGTTTGCACTCACCACCTCTGGCGGTTCTCGTCCACCCCGCTGGCTGCCAGTGCAGGCATCTGCCTGCTGGTCCCAGTTTCAACATCCCCTGTTTCTCCCGGCCATTGTCCATCACCCCAAGAGGTCTCTGCACTCACACCGGTCTGTACCGTATTCCTGTTTCGCTGGGACAGGGAGCACCACGTGAAACTCCAGTTTGCCCCTTTATTTCCAATGGGTCAAGAACCACGGACCTGCCACCACGGACAAGCCAGGTGCTACGGAGGAAGCCCCACCCCCAAGATGCCTCACTGAGGCCACAGGGGCACGATGGCAGGGCAGAGTGTGGGGACACCCCTGGAACATGCTTCTGTTCAGGCCATAGGAAGGGCCTGAGATCCAGCTACAGCAGGTGGTGAGAGGCAGCCCTGGAGGACCCAGGTTCGCACAGCCCCCCTGCTTGGCCCCCTCTGCTGTTTACCTGAGATCCAGGCGTGGCCAGTGATGCACACAGTCAGACCGCTGCCCACCTTCTGCTATTCAGCAAAGTTCATAGACCGCAGGCCTCTCCCTGCCAGGTGTAGCCCCAGCCCCGGGGGGGAGGAGAGGTGCAGGGAGCTAACCTAGAAAAGATGGAGGGGACTTAGTGGTCAGAGGAGGAGGAGGAGGCCCCAGGGCGCAGGCTCAGGAACTCAGCATTGGGGGGCGCACAGAGTGTCACCCTGGTAGCTCCCTGGCACCCAGAGTCTGAGAATTTGTGGGAGTGATCCGTGAGCCCCGAGATGTTTACACAGCACCCCAGAGTCTGAGGACCCCAGGGTGTTCACGTGCTTTTTGGGGTCTGATTTCTGATCAGTAGCTTCCATCAAATCGGGTACAGGATTTGGAGGCTCTTTTTCGGACATGTGTACTTCTTGGCCTGGCTTTGGGTAGAGAGGCTCTTCCCACACCAACTCAGATGCAAAGCCAACGCCTTCGCGGTCAGCAGACCCTCACCATCAGGCAGTAGGCCCCTCCTTGCAGCATCTGAATCCAAGGCCTGGGACCCTGGCCTTCCCTCCCCCACTCATACCACGGCCCTGGGAACTCTTCAGTGGAGACCAAGGTCGCCTGGGGCCTAGGAGGCACAGCCAGCTTCCTCTAGGAGCAGGCCCCAGCCAAGTGCCCTCTCTCTTTCCCTTCCCCTCCCCTCCCTCTTTCTCACCCATCCCTTCGCCATCCCCCTCCTCTCAGCCCCAGCAAGTGGGCCCCAGGCCTGCTGACCCCGCCCCAGGGCTCCCATGAGCTTTGCAGCCCTGCCCTGCCAGCCCAGTTTCTCCTTCACTTGATCATGTCACCACCAAGCCCTTGAGCGTCAGGATGGGGATTTATGAGCTCGTCCAGGCTCTGGGTCCACACTGGACAGAGGTGTTTCCAGAATGCCTTTCCCTCCTCCTTCCGTCACAAGAATGGACTCTCTGTTTCAGCTGCTGTGGTCCCCATAAGTCGTAATCCGTGTGTGCGCCTGTGCCCGTTTGCACAAGCATGCGTGTGCCGTGTGTGTGTGCACCGACCGTCAGGAAAGGAGCCACCAGGCCTAGCACCCAGGCCGTTGCTTTGAATCACCTTGGGGTCTTTCAAGGAGGGGTCAGGGTGAGAAGCAGAGCTTCCCCTGCTTCCCACTCATCCTGGGCATCAGGCAGACGCGGCGCTGCTGGCCCCTGAGAGGGTGGTGTAGCCACGGCACTCAGGACACAGGCCGAGGGTGGACGCCGGGCCTTGCTCCTCCCGCATGCTCAGAATCCATCAGGCGAGCTGACGACAGACGCCTCAGGTCCTGGCTGCACACGCCCCGGAGGGCCAGCCGTTGGCCATGCCCATTAAATGTGAAAGAGGCAGCCGAGCGGAGGGCCACAGCTAGAGGCACAGGAAACCTCAAATGACGTGCGAAAAACATCGTCAAGGTTAAGAGAACTTTCCATCCCTTCGCTTCATAACTCAGCATTTCTGATGGGGGTGATTTATGAGCTGGGGGAGCCGGCAGCAGGTTGGGGGTCCTGGGAGGCCAGGTGGGGGTGAGCGGGCAAGAGGGCAGTTTCATTTTGAGGGTCTGGGATTCCCGAGGCTCAGCCCCAAACAGCCCAAGAATAGGCTTTCCGGTGGCTCCCTGGACAGGGGGCCGGATTCCAAATCAGGAGGGAGGCTCAGTCCTGCTGCCACATCAGTCACCAAGCAGCTGGTCACTAAAGCTGACCAGGGGACCCCGCGGCTGGGTTGCCTCCCTCCTTCCCACCCCACGTCTCTTGTGTGAGCAGAACCAAGCACCTACCTCCTCCGTCCTCTCTCCCACCCAGTTCTTGTCTTCATCCACCTCCTGTGAGGCCCAAATGACCCTGAAACTGTCACAGATAAATGACCTCATGCGGAGCTTAGGCCCAGGCAGTGGCCTGGCTTCTGGGCATGGCTGGACATGCCTGCCCCAGCGGGAGGCAGTGGGCTTCCCTGCCCGGGATGGGTAGGCACCGCTGTGCTGGTGTCAGAGCCTTGGTGCAGGCCACACCTGGCCAGGCGAAGGCTCCCTCTGGGCGGCGCCCGGCCCCCTCACCTCCCCCACCAGGCCTCCTCTTCCCTGTCCTTCCTTGCAACAGCACCAGCGTCCAGGAGGTCCCATCAGAGGCAACTGGGGCCCTGAGGTTCACCACACCAAGGACTGGGGACTCTGTCACTGTGGGTATTGGTGTGTCCTGCCCCCCAGGCAGCAGGACCCACTGGGGCTGCTCGGATTCCAGAGCAGGGAGAATCCTATGGCCCCTCCGTGGGGCACAGAGACTGTCTCTCCGGTGGTTCTCGAATGGCCTCCAGAGCAGTCTAGGTTGGGGGGGAGCAGGCGGCCCGGTTCAGCCTGGGTGCAGAGCTGAGCCCTGCGGCACGTATCCCCTCCCCTAACGTGGGGAAATACTGGGCACCTGCACACTAGTGTGCCCTCTCTGGAAGCCGAAATGGCCCAGGCCTGTCGATGCTCCAAACAGGAAGGCAGCCAGGAGCCAGACCTGCAGCAGCCCCAGGCTAGGGCCGCCTTGGGCACATCCCCAGCTGGACAGAAAAGCTGCAGCCCAGGGCCCTGCCCCCACTCCTGCCCCTCCTGCATCTGCCAGTATGCCCAGCTGGGCCCAGCAGTGCTGCTGTGGGGCTGGACGCCATGCTGGAAGGGGAACTGGCATCTCAGGTGAGGCTCAGCCACCGACCACTCACGCCCAGCCTCCAGCTCATCCACTGCTGGTCCAGGGCCCTGGGACAGGAGCTTCATGGGCATCCCCAGGGGATGGGTCAGCAGTTCACTCGGCTCCACTCAGGCACTGAGGCTCTCAGCCTCTGGACAAAAGGAGGTAACTAGCCCAGGGTGCCCACCCGGGGAAAAACATCTTGAAGCTTTAAGAGCCACCAGCAAGTAGCTGTGCCCTATAACAGTGCCAAGAGTCAAGGTCTGGGCAGCAGGCCTTCCAGACATGAGGACAGGCCTGGGAGACAGGATGGGCTAGAAGGATGGGCTCTCAGCCCCGAGGGTGGTGCCTACCTGCAGGGTGGGGAAGGGCAGCCCGGCACTTGGGGTCAGTGCCCTGGAGGACTCATTGGCTCTGGGATGTGGATCTCTGCACCCAGGAAGGACAGAGGCAAACCAGAGGCTCTGGATAGTGTCCCTTGCAGAACAGCTGGCCAAGTCCATGTTCACACACTCTCAAAGAGCTGCCGATGTTGGCTGGGGCATGGAGACAGCTAGAAGGACACGGGGCTGTGTCCAGATCCCTGCAGGTGTCCTGGGAAGGAGGCCTGCTCTGTACAGTGGGGGACACCGTGGGGAGGTGGGCAGCCCATCCACCAGGGTGCCCAGGCATGCTGTGTGTTCTGTCCAGGAGCACAGTGCTGCGCTTCACCGACATGCTGTCCAGATCATGGTGCAAAGAGGGCTTGAGGGCTGTGTCCAACCGTGGACTCCAGGAGGCACCTGGGTGGTCACAGGGCCAGGTGGGCCAGCCATCTGCCTCAGGTCCCTTCCCACAGGGGCTGACTTATCTCTTCCTGAAGCCTACTGTCCCCTGAGACCATGCTGCTGGCCCCACACACGCATACACACATACACTGTTGCACACACTGGCACATGCACACACACTGGCACACGCACACACTGGCACACACATGCTCCTGCATGCACACAGCTGGGTGCCAACCAGCTCCAGGCACTGAAAGCATCTTGGTCAGCCAGTTAGCAACAGGGGTTGCCCTTGCAGGGACTTCAGGGGGAGGAGGCCCAGGCCTGGGACAGCAAGGCCAGGCCAGCCCCAGGGAGCCGACCAGCAGACTTCACAGAGCCAGGTGCAGCAGAGGCCCACAGGAGCTCCACCCCACAGTGGGGCAGGGAGGGTCCTCTGTCTTGACCACTCCCCCCAGGGGCCAAGCAGAAGGCTGGGCTGCCCAACAGGTGGAAGGCCACTAACCCAGGCTGATGGCCTGGGTCTTCTTAGCGGTCTTCTTAGCGATCTTCTTCATGTGACCTCATGTTTCACGTGAGGTCCTCAGTACCCCTGCTCTGAGCCCTGAACACATAGTGGTCCCAGAACCCCTGGACAAGGCCCAAGCCTTCCATGGGGCCCCCACAGGAAAAGGCGCAGGCCAGCTACTCGGGGAGGGATATGAAGGGCCTCAGCACTGGGGAGGTGCCTCCCCCATGTGGGACTGATGGCCCTGTGACAGCTCCCGGGGGATGGGGAGCTCCGCCTACCTGTGACCACAGCCAGCAGCCCCTGTGGCCCTCTCCCTCATGGCCCCCACAGGGCTTCCTGCAATCTGTGGTATGAGGGTGGGGATAGCCCCAGATTGGGGCAGAGCAGGCAGTGCTCCCCAGAACCATGTGAGGGCCCTGCACAGTCCCACCTAAGCCTCGAGGGGCAGATCCTCATGTGTCACGTGAGGTCCTCAGTACCCCCACTCTGAGCCCTGAACGGACAGTGGTCACAGAACCCCCTGGACAAGGCCCAAGTCTTCCCTGGGGCCCCTACAGAAAAAGGTCCTGGAGCTGAGGGTCCTGCTCTTGGGAGGCATCCTGAGCCCCTCCTGGTCACTGGGCTCAGGGAGGAGTGTGGTTGGGGGCACAGGGTCATGTGCCCTTGTTCTCCAACAGGATGTGCCCACCTGGTGCTGAGCTGGCCTCCCCACCCCCTGTGTGCTCAGGGTCCAGCTTCTGCCAGAGTCCCTGGAGAAGAGGGACAGGAGGCACAGACGCAGGGTTTGGGACCATGGGTCTCCGCTTTGCCTCTGGCTGCTGTTGACCTTTATGAAAACAGAACTTCAGTGAGTTCCAAAGACTCCCCTGGCCCACAGGGGCTCAGAAACTCAGCAAGCATCCGCTGGGCAGGGGAGTGTTGCGTACCAGGCCAGGGATCTGCACACTGGGGATGGACACTCAGCACCAGTGGTCAGGGCATGGCCTCCTGGGGCTGAAGGCAGGGACAGAGCACCCCTCCCTTCTCTGCCCCCATGCTCTCCCTACCCCTCCTGGCTGGCACAAGGCCCGTTCCAGGTTGGCTGGGCCTGGGCATTTCCCCTCAGAGACTTGCAGCTTAAAGCGCACCCTCCCACAGCAGCACCCCATGGGCTCCGGAGGGGCTGTGGTTTGGGGTGAATGGGGAGCCGCGCACAGACGGGCCCGACAGCAGGGCCATGCGCCCCAGCAACACTGGTCCCTGCCACCTCCAGAGATGGCACTTCCCAACAACTCTGAAGCCAGGCAGGCCCAGGCCATCAGGAAGGATCCCCGCACTTATGGGGGCACATCAATTATATCCAAAGCACCTGACTGCGGGTGGAAGTGGGCAGTGCAGGTGGACAGGCCCTTTCCCACATCCTACTCCTCACAACAGAGTACCTGGGAGGATGTAGCTCGGGGGGCTCAGGATTCTGGAGTCAGCATCCACGGTCCCATCTGATGGTCACGGCCTCCTACCCTGACTCCCTGGGACCCTTTGGATTCCCTGTTTCCATCACCCCTGTCCACCTGGGCACACTGCCCACCTGAAACCCCTGCCTACCTGACACGCCTGTCTGTACATGCCTGGATACACCTGCCCACCAAGACACACCTGAACACCTGGGCACACTCGCACCCTAGGCCCGTACATACCTGCACACCTGGACTCAGCCTCTCTCCACATGATAGTGGCCTTATCCCTTGCCCGCCAGCCTCTCTCCCCCACTCCTGTCCTCATATGTCCAAGATGCTGCTGGTTCAGAGGCTCTGGACCCAGAACCTGAGGCCGGCACGAAACGGGCAGGGGAGGCCTGGAGGCTGGACTCTAGTGCAGCTGCCCCAGTGGCCAGCAGGTCAGGTCAGACCTTCTCTCACGAGCGGTGCCCTCAGAGGCACGACGGTGACACAGACCAGAAATCAAGCCTGAGAAGGTGCCACTTGCCTGTCAGGAGTGGGATTCAAAAGACAGCATCAGCAACACCAGAAAGCCAGGCCGGAGCAGGTGTCCTGGGGGTGTGGTGAGAGCCGGGCACTCGCCGCCACCGCTCGGCACCGGGAACGTTCCGATTTCAAGGAAACGGATGGCGTTCTGACCCCCAGGGCCATGTGCAGGCCGGTGTGAGCATGAGCACATGGACGCAGGCACACACACACTCGGTGACAGGCACACACCCAGGCTCAGACACAGCTGCACCCTCGATGACACCTTTACCTTCAAAAGCGTTTTTTTTCCCTAGCCCAACGCTCGGGCTGTCTTTAGCAGAGGGCTCTGTTCTTAGACGCAGTGGCCTCTGCTTACTCACACCTGGGTCAGCCTTGCTGGGGAGATCTGCCGTGCTGAGACCTGCTCGGTGAGAAAGGAAAAGGGTCCCCCGCCCCCAAGGTCGCCGGGCTCAGGCAGCTGGGCCCAGCAGGGCCTGGCTGATAACCACGTGGCTGGCTGAGGCCGGTGCTCATGTGCTGTCCCCCTGAGCCTGCGGGGACAAGGCAGCGTGCAGCCCCGAGCACACTGGGTGCCTCTGACCTTCGGTTTGCTTCTTCCCTGGCAGATCTCTGAAGACCTGGGCGGCGAGAAGTTCTGCGTGGATGCCAGCCAGGTGGGGGCTGGCAGCTGGCTCAAGTACGTCCGTGTGGCATGCTCCTGTGATGACCAGAACCTCTCCATGTGCCAGATCAACGAGCAGGTAGGTCCAGGCTGTGCGCAGGGGCTCTGCCCCTCAGAGTTATCCTAGGGGACCTGCTCCAGGGTGGATGGAGGTGCCTCGATGAGGGACGGCTGAGCCCATGCCGGGGGCTTCTGTCCTGCTATGGGGCAGCTGCCTGACACTTGGCCAATGCTGGCTCTCTGGGGTGCTTAGCTCCCCTGGGACGCTCCCCTGGAGCCTCCAGTCAGCCATCCTGCCTGAGACCAGCAACATTGAGAGCTGAAAGGTGGTGGCCTTGAGAAGGGCAGCAGGGCAGGCAGGGTCCCAACCACAAGACCCATGCTCCCTGCGGATGCTGCTGCCCACGAGACACGAGAGAGGTGGGAAGAGAGGCCGACCGCAGGAGCCCTGTCTGAACCCGGGTTTCACCAAGCTCTCCAGAAGGGTCAGCGCTGGCCAGCAGGAAGCTGCTGGGGCACCTCCCAGGCCAGGCTGAGACACAGCCCCCTCCCAGAGCCCCAGCCTGCCGAGGGCTTGGCCTTGTTTTGACACGGTCCCTTCCCGCCAGGAGCAATCGGATGCCTCCTGAGCTGTGGGTGCTCTCGCTGGCCTCAGCCCCACGGGGGTGAGAAACCCTTCCCTTCTGTTCCCAGCCCCGGGGCCAAGGGTCCTGCAGGCTTGTGGAACATACCCAGGGCGGTCACCGAGGCCACGTGCCAGCTGGGAGTGGAGATGTATGGCTTCTTTAGACTCCAGGAGGCCACTCATCCTTGCTAGTCACCACTTCACCTCGCTTCACCTGGAGCTTGCCAGTGGGCTGGAGACCTCCACATCCAGCCAGGCCCAGCAGTGGCCTCCGTCCTGTGTTCCCAGGACACTGGGCTCCTCTGAGGCGCTGGACTCCCAGCCCCTTCCTGCAGGGCCCTCTGCTTTGCCGGTCTTGGGACTCTGAGGGAGATTTCATTTGCAAAATGAGGTCCTACGACTTTAAAAGACATTCGTGGAGACCTCTGTTAAAAGACAGAGGCCACACTCTGGTGTAGTCCGTGCAGGCTGTTAAAGGTGCTTCAAGGCTCTTGGCTCTGGAGAAACATTCTGTGTTAAGAAACAGCGCATGAGACCTGGGCAGCCCTGGGCAGCCCCGGGCTGCCCAAGGTCCTACCTCGTGGCTTGATCTCCCTTTGACTCAGGCTCGGGCTGGACCACGCAGTGATTTTACTGGACACTGGACACCAGCTGGTTCCAAACAAGGGCGTGGGTCCACCTCTCCACTAGGACTTCCGTGGCCTTTGGTTAGAACCCAAAGCTTTGAAAACAACTTTTCCTAACTGCAAATAATAATAATACAGAAATAAAGCAAAAGAATAACCGTGGACATTAGAACAGGACTTTAAAAGGGAGACTTTTCCTGCCCCCAGATGAAAGTGGAATGTGAGTGAGAAGGTTCAAGGCACCTGAGCTCTGCTGAGCCCTCCTGGAGCAGGTCCGGGTCGCCCTGTGCTGGCTTGTCTGGAGGATGCCAAGGGGCAGCGGCCAGTGCACCCAGGCTGGCCAGGGCAGCATCTGTGAGACAGACCAGGGTAGTGAAGGAGGCAGGCTCTTATATCGAGGGAATGAATGTTACTAGAACATCAAAATAAACCGAAGCAGAAAGGTGGGCAACTTGTGAGGCCAGCTCTGTAGAAACCAACCCTAAAGGGGAGGCGTCTTCAAAGCCCTCTCTTTATGGGGAATATCCAGGGACTCGTTTATTCAGGCTCCACACGGACCTGTGTGGAACTGGCCCTGCAGCTCGCTGTCCTTCCACGTCAGGACCCGAGGACAGAATGACAGACCTGCCCCTTCCTGTTGGCCTTTGTTAGCCCCACCTCCGACCTAGGACACTGCCGGCTCTGAAGCTCTGTGCTGGTGTGGGGCTTACCAGGCTCTGGCACCTACCCGCTCGACAGCGAAGTCCCTCCAACGCCCCTCTGCCTCCCAGGAGTGACTCTCCCTGCTTCAGGGCTGTGGTGGACCCACAGCCACACATTAGGGGCACTCAGGGTGTGCGGTTGACAAACACAACCCCTAACAGCCCACAGAAGTGGCTCCTCCTCCTGGGCATTTCCAGTGTGCCCAGGCCGAGGGAGAGAGGAGCCGTGACCCCTCACACTGCAGGTGTAAGGGGCACCCGAGATCCCTCCAGTGTCTCCCAGACTGCGCCTCGGAACTGGACAGACCACAGGGCAGTGGCCCCCAGAGCACAACGGAAGCAGGTGCAGGAGACCTTGCAGGGAGCTGCAGGGGACACTGGGTCCAAGAGCCATCCCGAAACCTCAGCTCGGAATCCCAGCTGCCAAAGGCAGACGAGCAGCTGGGGGATAGCGATTTCCAAACTAGAACAATAAGAAAAGTCACTCCCCGGAGCCCACAGCCTCCCAACACATATAGGTGGTTGAACGAAATGACTTTTGGAAACACCTTGGAAGGGAATCATAGATCTCAAACTGCGTGTTCAGTAGTGGGCAAAAGCAGAGCCGGGCTCTCCCAAGACAACGTGGCCTTGGCAGAAAGCACCTTGGTTTCCTGGTCCCTGGGGGACACACATTCCTTCAAAGCAGCCTGCTTTGACCCTCTGTGGAGCTAAAATAAAAACCCTCCTCAAATATTAGCAATAAAAAAGGTTTTGAAGACAGGTTTCTCTTTAAGAAGGAAACGTCACGAAATATTAGCGGAGTTTCTCAGCTCTCCATGGTCCCAAGGGCTTCTACCAGGATTTCTGGGCAATTACAGACACCACACACTGACTCCCACACCTGCACACACACATGCACGCACACACACACGTGAGCACACATACGCATCCATGCGTGCACAGACAACACACACACCCCACTACACACATGCATGCATACACACACACACACACACACACACACACACGAGCACACACACACATCCACTCATGCCTGGACAACACACCCCCTGCCTCCACTACAGCACAGACGCTGGTGGAAGGAACCTGTGACCCGTGGGTCAGCAAGGCCTGAGCCTAGTTTCAAAGTTCAAGACACATGATCTCAGCCCCAATTTTCAGAAGATAAAGGAGCCAAGCAACAAGAGGCGGTCACATCTTAACAGAAAGTTTGGAAGCTAAGTCCCCAGAGGAGATGTGGCCTCCAGATGCAGGGGAGTCTTCTGAGCCGAGGACCAGGCTTTTTGGTTCTCCTCCTGAATCTCCTGCTGGTGGTGGTCAGGACGTGTGAACCTGGAAGCCTGGCCTCAGGGACTGCAGGAAGCCCTCAGAGGCCCTGCTGCACGTTTCCACCCAGGTGATGGGATTCCTCTCCTGGTGCTCTGTGGCTGCAAGGGTTCCTGCCCAGGAGAGCTCCTGAGAAGGGACAGGCCCTTCCCTCACGCCCACCTCAGCCCTCCCGGGCCTGGCTCTGTCACCTGCAAGGAGACTTGTGGTCTCAACAAGCATAGGCAGGCGACAGATGGCTCACGATCAGGGGCCAGCACCTGCCCCCACCTCAATTTGCTTTGGGGGCCTCAGACTGCTTACCCCCACCTCAACCTCATCTTCCAACTGTTCTCTGGGGAAACTGAAGACATTTGGGTCACCCCTGTTGGTTCTTTCGCCTGCAATTACGAGCCAACGAGTTGGTTGGAAATGTCTGAGGAGACAGAGACAGGATCTGTCCCTGAATTTGTTTTAATGTCGGGAGAAGAAAACAAGAGCTAGGAACTGAGGTCACAGAGCAGGCGGGCGGGAGAGGCCACTCTCCAGGGCGCTCTGTTTCTGTGTCCTGCAAGAGAGTCTGTGGCAGGACATCCACTGGCCACAGGTGTGGAGCACAGGCCCAGGCCACTCTCCTCAGCACACCTGGACAGGCTGGCCCCACAGTGCTCTGACCAGGAAGGGCAGCAACCTGACCAGGAGGGCAGCCCTAACCTTCCCCGTCTGGACAGCCCCTGGGCAGCACCAGCACATCCGACAGGCAGGGCGGAGGCCAGGGTGCAGCCAGCCGCAGCTGATGAAGCTGAGCATGAGGGGCCGGGTCTCCAAAGTAGAGCAGATCATGGTGACCCCTCCTCAGAGCTGTCAAGTAAAGATGCTGGCTTAGACGCCTGCCCAGGAGCGTCACAGTCTGTGGAGCTGGAGCTGGTGGAGTGGAAATCCTGGTGCCTCTCAGCAACCGCAGCCAACAGGGCCGTTCTGCTCTGCTTTAGCTTCCCTGGCCCATCCGGGCGCTCTTTCCATCAGAGCCTGTGGGCTGCCAGAGTGGGAGTCTGACTCAGGGGGTGTGACACCCACAATCCTGCTGTGACCTCTGACCTTTACTTCTTCTTTGACTTTATCTCACATATTTTTTTAATTCAAAATCATAAATTTTTCATTCTGGACAGTTCCAAAATTAGCCTCCCAACAATTGGATGCGATTTTCTCTTTAGAGATGGGGAGGGTGGAGTTGGAGTGGGGGGCTCTCAGCCAGCTCACAGGACTGTTTTGATTCAGAAAAGCTGCCACCTGTTATGAAGCTCTCTTTGGAACAAACTGACCGTGAGAGCAACAAGGTTTAAATTAAACTGCGCCGTCACAATGACCATTTGCCAGAATTCACTTCCTGCTCCTTCTTAACCAAACGCAGCATTTTATTAGAAGAAGCCACTTAAGAATCTTGATAATTTAACTATGGACTGATAATTTACATTTTTACAAACTGTATACAAGGAATAAGTATGTAGATTTTTTTTTCTATTTGAGCTGCTGGGAAGATGGCAGAATCTACAGCAACAAAATAATAATAATTTAGGCACAGATAAAATTGCATGCGCATTGCATGGGAAGAGAGGAACGTGGCGAATCCCAGGGACACAGATGAGCTTTTTTCCTCTTGGCCAGAGGAAGGAATTGTCTGCATGTCTCTGGAGCCTGCCCAGGAGGCTGAGCCCAGAACTGCTGTCCCTTTGCTCCTGCCCAGCTCTGAGAAAGCAGGCAACAACACAGACCAGAGGAAGGCCCCTGAGGTCACAGCATGCATCTGGGGAAGGAGAAACGAAGACCTCTGCTCAAGCCGCGGACAGCCGCAAACGCTGCTCCTGCTGGATCTTGGAGCATCTTTTGAAGTTGGTGTTTCAAAACCAAACCAAACGCTCAACCCTCAGCTGGCCTTGACAGCCCTGACCCCGAAGGTAACAGCTGGGGGCCAGCAAGCAGTCAAAGTAACGAGTGAGACTTCCGAAGTCACCAAGAGGTAGTGCGCGAACCCACCAAGTCTCTTCAGAGTTCTTAGACTCACAGGAAAACCCCCAGGGATGGTGCAGTCTGTCTCTAGGAGGACAGGAGAGAGGCATGTGGGTTGCTAGGTGAATTTGATTTTCAGCAGTGATTTTAGAGGGATCCAAATCCCACTTGCCAACGTGGGTTGTGGTGGTAGAGGCCTTGTCCGTGCCTCACAAAACCTTTGCTGGTGCAAGTCAGGGGGATTCCCAAGTTTGGGATGCTGAGAGATTGAGTTTTCTTTTTCTTTTGGATTTTTTTTTTTTTTTTCGTAGTTGTAGATGGACAGAATGCCTTTACTTTATTTGTTTATTTATATGTGGTGCTGAGGATCGAACCTCACAGTGCCTCACACATGGTAGGCAAGTGCTCTGCCACTGAGCTACAGCCACAGCCCCGGGTTTTCGTTTTCTAAGAACAGGGAAGGACATTTCCATCCCTTAAAGTGTCTTACACCTAGTCAAGGAAGAGGAAAAACACAGTTGTCCAGGACTTTAATGAATTGATTGGAAAAAATCAATGATTCCAGGGAGGAGACGGCCACCTGTCTTTGATCCGCTGACTTTGAACCTGACTTTGAATCTAGTCATTCAAACCCCCACATAATCTGGATAGAGTTTTTCATTTATTTAAAAGTTAAAATTCTTAGATTAAGTGGGAATGAAAACTGTGGCACTTAACTCTTCAATCCAAAGGTGGGGAGTCCGCTTGTGAATTGATCTGATACTGAAAAATGTACGTCAGGAACTCTATGGAGAAAGCACCTCAAAGCCTAGCGCCACTGTGGAACGAGTCTTCCAGAACACTGCTGGGGACTTGGCAGGGACTTGACTGGCACTCAGGGTCACGCAAAGCTGGTCCCTTGGCAGAACCCGTGCTGCGCCCTCCTTCCCTGAGTGATTGCTCTGCTTTTGCAGAAAAAGTGGCGGTTGTTTGTCCCCGACTTCTGCTTGCTCTGAGGAGCCACCTGCAGGTCTGGAGAGTGACAAAGGGAGAAGGAACAGGCCAGGTCACACTAAGCATGGCGTGATTCCACGGACCTGTGCTGGGTGCTGTTCCCCAAGTTCAGAAAAGCCCTGTGGTTGCAGAGAGAAGCTGAGGGGAGGAAACGGAGCTGCCCTCCAGTCTAGAACAGACCGCTCTCGGCACTAGCCACCTCAGCTGTTGGTGGAGGTCACCGTCCACCCCATGGTCACAGAGGATCCCAACCTTGCACAGGCCCAGGACCCACACCCACCTAAACGGTGCAGTGGACATGTCCAGAAAGAGCCCTTGCTCTTGAACGCTGTCACCTGAGCAAGACGTGGTCTGGTGCCTCCCCAGTGCCAGCGCCCCCCCCCCTCTAAAAGGCCGGTTGAGGGCTAAAGGATACCAGACTCTGGGGCTTCATTTTCCTTGAAGGAACTTTCTTCCTTCCTGTGAAAACTCGGCCACAGCCGCGATGCCAATTTGGCGCCACACAATAAACCGTCTGCAGGAATTTTTAAGGGGCTGCAATATAATTTACGACGGGCCCTGCACGGAAGGAGCCCGGGGCGGTAAGGTACACGGCGGCCTGTAGCGCCCGCCCTGCAAGCGGGAGATGCCCAGCCCCCGTCCGCCACCGCCGCGCGTCCCTCCGAAGCCGGCCTTTGTCCCGGGAAGTGCCGGACCGCGGACCAGGAGCCGTGGCGCTCGGCGCGCGCCTGGCCGATAACGCCTCTGGTGCCATTTGGAACAGGCGGGGAAACGCGGGCGGCTGTTCCGCGTACCTCGGCGCCGTTGGCAAAGGCGGGGTCGGCCGAGCTTGGAAACAGTGGCTCTGATTCCTGTTCACCTCCATGCCCACCTCCAGGTGGAGGCAGGTCGGGGACACCCCTGGCCCCGCCCTGGGCCCTGCGATTAGCGCTAATAGCGATTAATTCCGTCCGCGGCTCAAAGTCCCAGCGGCCACGGCTGCCCGGCCTGCCGCCCGGTGTCCCCTACGCGCCCCCTCCAGGCGCCCCGCAGCCGCGGAGTGGGTCCCGGGCCCAGGGACCAAGGACAGGGCGCCCGCGGCCGAACGCGCTAGATGGCGGCTGGGCTGCGGCGCTGTGACCGCGCCGGCAGGGAGGGTCCCCCGGGAGGCTCCCGTCCTCGCAGCCAGGAGTTGGGGTCCTAGGAGGCCCGGCGATCCCAGGAGCCGAGGTGTGGGGGTGTGGGGTCTCGGGGGTCTCTGCAGCCCTGGGAGGAGGCCGGGGCAGTTTCCAGAGCCCGAGTGGGATTCCAGGAGGCGCGGCTGCCCTGAGCCAGAGTCGGGAGTTGAGGCTCCAGGGACCCAGGCAGCCCAGAGAGAAGCGGTGGGCTGGGCGGGATTCTAGAGGCCGACAGGCCCTCCCGCGGGTGAACGGCGTGGGGTCCCAGGATTGCCGGCGGCCTGGGGGGGTGTCTCCCAACCTCTGCGCCCAGCTAAGTAGGCAGAGCTGCCGGAGGATGCACCCACCGCCGGGTCGCCAGGTGGGAACGTGCTGGCCTCACAAGTCCAGGGGCCCTCTAGGCTTGGGGGGGCGCGGCAGGGAGGGTAGGAGCTGCCTGGGCGCACCCTCTGCTCCCACCAGCCTACGCACTGGGGGTCCTTGGGGGCGCAGCACATCCACCTGCGGCAGCTCTGGCGGGGTGGGGGGAAGTGTGGCCGCCAGGCTTGGTAACAACTCCTGACCATGCCTGCCCCTGCGGTTGCAAGGGTCCCCTGCTGGCCCCCTGGCGTGGCCACTTCCTGGCCTTCTGCACTCTGTATCCGAATTTGAAATACTGTGGCTTAAATCTGATTTATTTTTTAAATTCAGCCGATGAGAGGTTTTTTTTTTTTTTTTAGATGATACAAAACTGGGATTTTAATTGGTTGCATTAATGAAGTTAATTTGGTCCCCTTTAAAATCTACTCATTATTTTATCAATCTACCTGAAAATAACTGCCAAACAAAATAGCTACTACCGACTGCTGGTAGAAGAACTTTACACACTGATAAGATATATGTGTGTGCACCTGTGTGTTTTCTACCTTGTGTAGGGTGGCCGCTGGGAGTCCTGGGAATAGGCAGCCAGTGAGTTCCAGGCTGTGGGGAGCCTCTCTGGGTGTCTGAAAGCTCACTGGTGTCCTGTGGAGTTGGATGGGTAACAGAGCCCTCAACCTGGGGGACAGCGTGTGCAGCCTAGAGAGGCAAGTGGCCAGCTGGTGCTCAGTTCTGTCTCTGCAGTGCTGACCACCTCTAGCCACCGACCCCAACCAGGGCCAGCTGCTATGGAGCCTGACCCCTACTACCTGGAGAGTGCAGGGAGAAGTGTCACTCACAGCAAGGACAGCCCCTCCCCTCAACCCCTGGAGAGCCTGAGTCTACCCAGCCCTGTCTTCCTGGTCAGTGTTCCACCCTCTGCCCAGTCGGTTCTATCCTGGACCCCTCCTCCACGGGGATGGGGCCAGGCGGCAGGTTCCTGGCAGCTCTTTGTTCCAGGTACCACCCCTGTGCCACAGGCAGGCAGTCGATGGCCCCGACAGAAAAGTGCCCACACCTCTAGCCCTTCCAGCCTGAAGATGTCACTGTGCCCAGGGAGGAGTGACCCACATGGGGGTCCCGAGTCCTTGTGTCTTCAGATTGGGTCCTCCCCAAAGTCCCTGGGGACCTGCAGTGACAAGATGGCCTGCCTCCCTTTCTGAATTGCTGACCCTTTGCCTTCACCACTGCCAAGAGAAGGCCACTTTTCTCAGGAGACCTGGCCCAGGTCAGAGCTGCTGGGCAGGACATTCCAGGTGTGGTCCCCTGGACCCCAGTGCTCATTCAGGCTGTACAACGTATCCTGCACCCCACTGTGTTCTCAGGGCACCCCCTTCTCCAGCCCACTGCCAAGTGCTGGGCATTAAGCCATGGCAGGTCCTCCATCCTCCCACACGCAGCCTTCCGTGACTCTGGGGTGCATCTCTCCGGTGGGAATTTCAGGCAGTGTCCTTACCCACAGCCTGTGCCTTCTCTCGGCCACCTTCAAAAACAACCAGATGCACGCTGCACTCTGAGCCCCTGGTGGCCAGCTGGTGCTCAGTTCTGTCTCTGCAGCACGGGGCCTCTCGCTTCTACCCACAAAGGAAAGGACACAGAAGGGATCCAAACCCTGCTCCCAGGGAGAATTGCTCCAGTCTGGGGGTTTCCAGAAGACCTCCTGACGGGGACTTGACACTGACCCTCACCTCTTTAATTTTTCACCCTCTTCTATCAATATCCCAAACAGGATGAAACAAATTAAAACGGACTCCATTCCTTTTGTGCACACGCTGCTCAACTCCTGAGGGAAACCTCTTAGCAGCAATTAGAAGCCAGGTCAAGTGGCCTGTGGGCCAGCCTCCCCACAGCGACCTCTGCAGCCTGTGGGGCTGAGTGTGCACGGGGCTCTGCGGACAGCGGCGGTGCCCCTGCTTACCCTTCTCTCTGGTCTCTTCCTTCTAGATTTATTATAAAGTCATTAAGGACATTGAGCCGGGTGAGGAGCTGTTGGTGCACGTGAAGGAAAGTGCCTACTCCCTCGGCGCGGTGCCACCCAGCCTGGATGGTAAGACCCCACTGGGCCGCCGCCTGGGCCCCACCCCATGCAGGAGGGTACCAGGTGTCTCCTCACATCACACCACGTGCTGGGGGGCCGGGCGTCTGGCAATGCAGTGTCCAGTGTTTGCAGACCCCAGGTCAGCTGATGTAGTGCTGCTGGTCCCCTCGGCCTGGGGGCTTCCTCTCCCCTTCCCTGGGACCTCGGAGTCTCACCCCAGTGTGAGAAGGGCTAGCACAGTGTGGGCCTCGTGGCCTGCCGAGTTCTGTCTTTATCGAGATTTGTAAAGCTCTGTTGATATTATTACCATTGTAAGTTTTCCCACCCCAAAATAATTCATAGCCTATTTTGTGACTTGGAAGGCTGTCCCTGCCCACTCTGGGGCTTCCTGTCGTCCCAGATAAGAGGGAGATGGCTACTTATGGGTCTTTAGAAGTGATGTTCACTCGCAGTTCGAAGTGCAGGAGAGTTGGGAGCCTTTCCTGGGTAGGAGGACAACTCGAGGGTGGAGTGGGTCTTCTGCTCCTCTCTGCAGGCCTGGGCAACCTCTCTGCTCTCCTTCCCTCTCTGTCATCAGAGTACCTGTCCCCTAGGATACCAGCCAGCGCCCCTTTCTGTCTGCCTGCACCCCTCGAGGAGAAGCCAGCTCCCACAGACGCGGTTCCAAAGCCCAGGCTGGCATTCCTTCCTTGTGCAGAGCAGCCGGGGCTCCTGGGCCAGTGGTTTGAGGGGGGCCCACACAGCCTATGAGCATGGGTCAGTGGCCCTGAGTGGCTTTGCTAAACAGATGTTCAGCAGCTTCTTTTTGGATGAGACCATACCAGTGGACAGAAAGGCCTTCTCTCCGCCTAGCTGTTTCCAGAACTAGCGATTCCTGCTCACGCCAGAGAAAGGAGGGAGGCTGGGCTCCTCCTCCTTGCTTCCTCTCCCTCCCCTGCAAACATACCAAGGTTTAATGATTAATGCCATTAACCCCAAGCTCCTCCAAGGAGCCCCTCCGACTTCCCGGTGAGGGAGCCGTGTGGCTGGCCAGGCAGCTGGAATTAGCAGGAAGGCTTTAGGACCAGACCCCCAAGACTGCCTTAGTTTACCCCTCAACCCATGCCTGGCCCAGCAATCAGAGTCCCCCTCTATGGGGCAGCAGTCTCTGTCCCTGACTCGGCAGAAAGGAAATCGCCAGAGAGGATAGTTTTGCCAGCCGGGTGCTGTCTGTGCTCTCCTCTAAAGTTTGGTTTTAATTAGGCCGTTGAGAAAAGAAAAATAAATCTGCAAGATTTGAGTAGCAAGAGGGAGGTCTCATTTTCCCTAAAATAATTGTTGAAAAGACCTGTGAATCTTAGATGTTGCATGAGAGCTCCGGGAGATAAATCTGCTTAAGGAGAGCACTCAACTCCGGAATTTCATTTGTACAATGAAATTTCTTTCTTCCAAAGGTTTTTTAAAAACCTTGATTCCTGTTCCCCACCTGCCTCCAACCCCCGATATTAAATAACTTGAGTCTACATTTTCCTAATAATCTATCAAACGTCTGTGGGCTAATTGCTTTCCACACACAATAGTCCAACATCAAATATTTGACTTTTCCACCCTCTGCTGTCAAGGTCGCTTCTTTGCCGCCCCAAAAGCCACTCCCCACCCCCACTTAAACTCTGAATCCAGCAGAAAGAAAATGCAAAAACGTTCCTCACTAAGATAATTATCATAAAAACTCTTTTATGCCAGCCTGGCTAAATGCAGAGGCCCCTTATCACTGCAGGAATTTGGAGTCAGCTCTCGAGCTCTTTCGAGGCTGGAGTCGTAGATTAGCGTGTGGATGCCGCGTAATTGTGAACCCCTCCGTTCTCGAAGCCATTAGGCACTGATTTATTTTTCTGTTATGTTCCTGTTCTGCCGTGAAAGTTGCTGATGGAACTTGAGCTAGACAAGGAGGTGCAGGTTTGATGGGCAAGGCACAGGCTGGGCCCGAGTGGCTTGGTTTGGGTAGAAGTCAGACTCTGCACCGCAGTTAGATGAAGAAAGCTCGGTTTCCAATCATTCTCTTTTGTGCTTTGGGGAGAGCAGGGTTTGGCTGGGGACCACATCAGGTGAGAGGATGAAAGGGAGCTCGGTTTGCTGACCACGTGCATATTCCCGGGTCCAGCGACCTTTCATTTTCTTTAGAAGCTTGTCAAAAAGAATTCTTTCCCATGAGAACTTTCTTGGTCTTGGGAGAAAATAAAGTCCTTTGTATTCAAATGCGCTTTTCCATCTAGAGAGGCTCATAATAATGCACTGCCCCCTCTCCAGGGAAGGTCCAGAGGACACTGTGTGTGCGTACAGTGTGGGACAGACACACAACACCATGGGTGGCCACAGGACGCGCGTCAGGGTGTTGCACACACTTTTAGCACACACATGGGCTGGTGAGGCTCTGCTGGGTCTTCCAGGGCGGACACGGGAGTTTGCAGAAGAATGGGGCCAAGGAACACCGTGTATCACCATGGCCCACTGCGCTGCCTCCAGTGTGCCCTCGGACACCACCAGAATCAGAATCTGGACTGTGATTTTAAACCTGTCAAGTCCTCTGCTGATTCTGTTGCATGGTGTCTCGTTTGTTTCTGCAGGACTGGGGATTGAACCCAGAACCTTACACATGCTCACGTGCTCTGCCCCTGAGCTACACCCCTAGCCCCCCAGATTTTTATTTTAAATCCAAATTTCAAATCAAAAATGGAAAAATGAGTTGGTCAGTGGGATGGGTGAGTGGAGGTGGCACTTCTTCCTGTCTTTGTTCTCAAACCTCAATTTCTGCAGTTGTGCTTTCTTTTGGGTGGGGGACTAGAGAAGCACCATAAAAATGGTGACTTAGTTCCGATGCTGGTGGTGTCCCTCATCTACTCTGTGACAAAATGGGACACACAGACAGCACCCATGGCGCTTGGGTTAGTGCAAGGCTCGAATACATGAATCCCATGGAGCTCTTAGGACAGCGCCTGCCCCACAGGTGCCCAGGGAACCTCCCGTGTGAACATCACTGTTTACATAATGTTCACAGCAAACACCTCTTGAAAAGATACTGCACACTGGGTTAGATTAAAGCCATCGTGTAGACCTGGAGGGTGACTATTTCTGTAATGTGAGTCACCTTTGCCCTCCTCCTCCCCCTCCTCACTCTGTGGTTCCCCTTGGGGGTCACACCCTGGCACCCAAGGATGAGTCCAGGGCCTAGGAGGGTTTTTCTGGCTCTGCACCTGTCCAGGAATGATCCTAGGTGGCCTCCCCTACAGATGCTGGGATAGAGACTTGGGTGCCCAGTGTCCAGCATGAGGCTGCAGAGCACACCCGGTGTGGCCCAGCAGGGCTGTGTGGCTGTGTGGGTGAGGGTCTGCAGGGGTGAGGCTTTCTTTCTCTGTGGTCTCGTCCTCCCAAGCAAATTCCTTGTTGGCCACAGTCTCAGATGAGTCAGCAGGGCCAGGACACCTAACTCCTGGTGAAACTGGGTTATCTGGACTAGAAGTGGCATCTGCCGAGTGGCCCCAAACCCACGCAGGCCCAAGGCCCTCTTTTGGCCTGGCAGCCCTTCCTTGCCACCCAGATATTAGCCCCTTTCCAAAGATTTGGCCAGGAGTCACAGCTGGTGGGCAGCACTGGTGTCCTGTAGGTGTCGCCCTGTGGGCTCAGCAGCAGCATCTTAGGGACTCAAGGTGGCACTGGGTTCCCACCATTAGGGGAGGCAGGTGCAGCCCAGGCCTCTACCCTTGGGCTCAGGGAAGCCGCCAGTATCAGGAGGTGCCCCTGCCCATGGCTATCACAATGCCCAGGCTGCAGAGCATCTGGCCTCCTCCAGGACTTGGAGATGGCCCCTGGGTCATAGCTGTCTCTCCTTCGTCCCCATCTCTCCTGCCTCGGTACCCTGCAGCTCCAGCCTCTCAGTCAGCCCAGTTCACCGAGGCTCTGCCCAGGCTGGGCACGTGCACACCCACACGTTCACTTGAGCACATGCAACCCCTGACACACATCCTCACATCTGAACCTGTGCACACGTGTTCATACATTCACAATACACGTGGATGCACTGCACACGTGCACATGTGATGTGCACACAAAAAGCATACATGTGGACATAAGTATGTGCCTACGTAACACATGACACAGTTATGTGCTCACAAGTGACAACACAACATGCATGCATGACCCACCAAAACACATGCACACATGCAAATGCGCACACGTAGACACACAAAGATGGATACAAACATGAACACACCCCAAATGCAGGCACATTTGCACAGTACATGCATACTACACATGTGCAAGCTTGGAAATATGCCAGTACACAAACATTTGCGCACACAGTTGCCTAGAAACCCATGAACACATGTTCACGTACACACATGTGCATGTAAACACAAATGCATGCTCATGAGTGTGGGTGCAAATACACAGACATGCACACATGTTCACACAAAGATGCACAAACATGGTACAGTTGTGCTGGGCTGGTCAGACTTCTGCAAATACACCACATGCACAAGCATGTGTCTGCACACCCACACGTGCCCACAAGCACACGAATGTGCTGTGCTACTGTGAGAGGTCGGAGCAGGTGTTCTCTCTCCAGCCAGGTGGCAAGCAGGGTTCCTGGGTGGGGACACAGGCTCTGGGTGGAAGCTGTCCTCCAGCAGCGCAGGCAGGGGAGGCGGGAGGGGGCCCAGTCCCACCCCCGCAGGGTGACAGCTCCAGCCTGATTGTTTGGCTTGGCACCGTGGTCAGGATGCTGCTCATAAACTTAATAATAGCTGCCCCCCTTTTAATTTGTTTGACCTTGATGACAATAATTTATTATACGCGTTGGCGCTCTGTCGTCTCTTCCCCTGATTCATAAACAAAGCTTCCTTCTGGCTCCCAGGCAGAGCCCCCTCTCGCCCACAGTGGCTGCCTGAGGCACGGCCAGGGCCCTCGTGCGGCTCAGTGTTTCCCAGGAGGCAGAGCCGGGGTCTTCCGTCCCTGTGGTTCCCAGGCCCCGGGGACCCTGGCTCCAGGATGGGGGCAGAGGAGAGCCAGACAGGGGGGCTCTGGCTCTGCTGCCACCTCCTGTCCTGTCTTGCAGAGGAGCCCACGTTCCGCTGTGACGAGTGTGACGAGCTCTTCCCGTGCAAGGTGGACCTGCGGCGCCACAAGAAATACGCCTGCGGCTCGGCGGGGACTGCCGTCTACCAGGGCCTGGGGGAGGGGCTCAAGCCCGAGGGCCTCGGTGGCGGGGGCAGTGACCCCTCCCACGAGTGCAAGGACTGCGAGCGGATGTTCCCCACCAAGTACAGGTGCCACCCTCCGCCAGGCGGGCACCAGGGGCAGGAGGGCACCAGGGGCAGGCGGGCACCAGGGCCAGGTGGGCACCAGGGCCAGGCGGGCACCAGGCCCCCCACACAACGTGGGGACAGAGCAGGCGCACCAGCGGCCCGTGCCGGAGCCTTGGTGTCGCCCCATTCCCACCAGAAAGTCTGAGCCCCAGAAAGACCTGCTCATCCCTGACAGGGAGGCCACTGACCCTGCCAGCTGCAGGCCTGAGTGTGGAGACCGCCTGGCAAGGATCAGGACTGTGGGCAGGCCCTGGGCATGCTGCGCTCTAGCCCCAGTTGATGCCAGGGGCCACAGTGCCCACTGCCAAGGACTATAGGGGCAGCCTCCCCTGGAGCCCTCCTCAGGCCCAGGAAGGCATCAGCTAGGACCCCAGACCCCAGGCTCTGCTCCCCTCAGGGGGCAGCCACCTGCCCGAGAAGGACATAGGAGCGCCAGGCCCACTGGACGATGGCTGGACACAGACAGCAGGAGCAGGTCCACTGGCCCTCCTCCACCCTGGGGACCTACATGAGCTCCCAAGGGCAGGTAGCACCCGGGCTCTGTGGGGAAGCAGGACACCCAGTCCCAGAGCTCCAGGAACCAGCGCTGTGGCTCGGGCCTCTCCCGCCTGGGAGGGCTCCCGCCAGACCCGCCTTGCACAGTGAGCAACCATCAGGCCACTAACGGCCTGTGATTGCTGGGGATTTACAGCCCGTCCAGTCCCAGCCCCCTGGGATGCAGACCCTCCACCCAGACGACTGAGAAATGAGCGTGTGGGCGAATCCCGGCAGAGGCCGCCACGGAGCGCGCTAAAGAGGGTCCCTGTTTTCTTTACATAAACACATAAATCACAATTAACAACAGGCAAAAGATACAATCTCCGGGTGCCGGAGGAGCAGGCGTTCCTGATCTAAATGGATGGCTGGGCCCCGTAATTAGCGGGCCGTGATGTATTACTGCTTTGCTCATGAAGATTAACGGATATCCCGGGGACAGGAGGGGAGGCAGGGGTCCCCCGAGAGGAGGGGTCAGAGGCTGTTGGCTCAGCTGGGAGGGGCAGGACCCTGCAAGCAGCTGCTGTCCCCGCCCAAGTGCGTCACCCTTGCAGACCCTCTGCCACTCTTGCTGCCTCCTGGGTGGCAGGCCACTGCAAGGGGCAGCCCCGGTTCCTGCCCAGCCCCACGTCAGCTCATGGAAGTGTCCAACCTCCGTGACTCCTTTTTTCCTTGGCTCAAGTTTAGTTCAAAGTTGGGATTTCCCAGAAGGGTGGCCAGGACGTGGGACCTGGGGTCCTGCCCTGCCCCTGGCTGACTGGGGGTGGCCTTAGATGAAGGACTGAGCTCTGGGTAGGTACCGGATTCCTCCTGACACAAGGGAGAGCTGTGTCTGCCCATGGGCAACCCCCAGAGGATGTAGCGGGAGGGGCAGGCAGAGGGCGCCAGTGACTCTGACCCTGACGTGTGTCCCCAGCTTGGAGCAGCACATGATCGTCCACACAGAGGAGCGGGAGTACAAGTGTGACCAGTGTCCCAAGGCCTTCAACTGGAAGTCCAACCTCATCCGCCACCAGATGTCCCATGACAGTGGCAAGCGCTTTGAATGTGAAAACTGCGTGAAGGTACCGTGCCAGCCCCGCCAGCCTGGCCCCGATCCCAGCTCCTCCGCCGTCCTGTGAAAATGCCCAGGGTAGCGAGAGTAGCTTAGGTTAGATGCCCCGGGGCCACTGTGGTCCTTCCTCATTCCTGGGGAGGACAGGAAGTCAGAGACCCTATCGCACAACTCAGGAGGAACAGGGCCCCCCCAGAACCCACGTCCTCTCCAGGGAGGCCCTATGCCTCTGCCAACCCAAAGGAAGAGGCTGGCGAGGGTGGCCGCCCTGGTGCCAGCCCTCAGGGTCAATGTATTTCAGCGGAGACACTCTCTGCGGGGATCACGTGTGGCCTTATGGCCCCCATGTCCTCAGGAGTGACGGCTGAACCCAAGCCCAAAGGCTCTGCGGCTCCCCCGTGGCCCACAGCAGCTGCCCCGGCCAGCTCGGGCAGGGAGGGCAGCGCCAGAGGGAGGCAGGGTCCTGCCTTTCTGGCTGGACCCTCCAGCAGAGCGTCTCTCCCAGGTGTTCACGGACCCCAGCAACCTGCAGCGGCACATCCGCTCGCAGCACGTGGGCGCCCGGGCGCACGCCTGCCCCGACTGCGGCAAGACCTTCGCCACGTCCTCCGGCCTCAAGCAGCACAAGCACATCCACAGCACCGTCAAGCCCTTCATATGTGAGTGCCCGCCTGCCGCCCACGCCCGCCTGCGCCTGCCCGTCGGCCCACGCTGCGGGGCAGAAATCCCCCCCAGCCAGTCCTGAGGCCTCTGCCTAGTGGCCAGGTCCTGGCAGCCCTCAGGGGCCACTAGGACTGCCCGCTGGCTCCACCCTGCTCCCCGCCCCCCTCCTGCATGGCCCCCCTTTGTGCTTCCTCCAGTGGCTGCAGGTAGGTGGTGGGCCAGCAAGGACCTCGGTTCCTCCCCGCCCCCCTGCTCCCAGCACTGGCCGAGCTACAGAGGGCAGCCCAGTGGGCCAGCCCACGGAGCAGCGTTCTCCAGAGCCACTGGGCAGGCCCGGCTCCCAGGTGCCCTGTCCTGTTGTCCTTGTGTTCACATGCTAGTGGGAGGAGACGAGGTGACAGACACCGGCTGGGGACAGCAGTGCAAGGCTAGAGCCTCAGGGAGGCCAAGCTGGTGCCGGGTGGGCACTGCCCCTGCACCTTTGTTGGGAGGTGCCCAGCACAGCGGTGAGGAGCACTGGCCTGGGTGCCTGCTGAGAGGCTCAGGGTGGGGGGACGGGGGGCAGAGGTCACCAGGGACCAGTCCTGCAGGCTGTGGGCCTTCACAGGACCTTTGGCCCTGGTTCTCAGTGAGTCCAGCCACAGAGAGGCCATGTCCCTGTGTGCCATCGTCATTGTCGCAGCAGGCCTAGTCCTCACGCCTCATGCGGTCACACACTTTGTGCATTCCCAAGCACACGCCTGCCCCTGCAGTCACCAACACGCACGTGCGTAGTGCAGGATCATCCCACACATACACGTGTGTCCAAGTACACGCCTGCCCCATGCAGTCACCGATACACAGCATGCGTGGTGCAGGATCATCTCCCCACACACGTGCCTCGTACAGTCACCTCACACACACAAGCACGTATGCCTCGTGCATCTCACACACACCTGCCTTGCACGGTCGTCTCACACGCACACATCAGGCTGTCACCCCTCGCAGACCTCTGGCTGAGCTGTGTCACCTGTGCTGCGCACTGTCCCCCATGTTATCATAACACCCAGATCAGGCCCGGTGACGGAGGAGGAGAGCCAGGCCCTGTGGGCGGGTGTGCGTGTTGGCATGAGGTGGCGGCTTCCGGGACTGGTGCAGCCTCGCCAGGGCAGAGCCCACTGGGGGCGCACCGTGGTCCTCGGGACGTGCAAACCGGCTTTGTAAAGTCCCTCTGGGTCCCGTGAAGGGCGTGAGTTGGGTCCCGTGAAGAGCGTGAGTTCCAGGCTGACACCCGCTGGGCGGGCTGAGCCCAAGGTCCCCCCGCATGGCACAGGCTCCCCGCGGGGTGGGCCTACCCCAGGGTGATGACCCATGCCCTCATCAGTGTCCAGGCCCCGCTCTGTGCCTTGGCTTCTGGAAAAATCAATCCAGCTCTAAAGATTGAGTCTGTACCCAGGTTGATGTGGGGCACGGCCCCCAGACGGGGCCAAGGCCAGAGCTGGGCAGCACACCCGGGGCCCCTCAGAGAGCTTCAGGTCTGGATGGGAAACTGCAAGGAAGTGGGGAAGTCCACGTGGGTCACTTGGAGGACAGTGAGGGCACGGGCACTGAGTACACATGGGCACCCTGCCACCCACTGGGTGAAACCTGTGTGCACGCCCACAGCCCACCCGACTCCTGGAAGCCCCCAGCCCCCGCCAGCTCAGAAACGGAGGTGATGTCTGTGCCACTGGGGAGCTGGAGTGTGCCATGTGGGTGCCTGAGGGAGAGGGTGGGAGGGAGGAGGCGAGAAGGCGCGTGGAAGTGGGTGGCTCCTCGTGAGCACTTTCCAGAAGAGCTCCGTCCTGGAGAGGGCGGGCATGTGCAGTGTGGGTCTGTGAGTCGGTGACCACGAGGGCGAGCGGGGGACTTGTGAGTGGGCATGCGTCCACACCCTGCCCGACGAGGGAAAGGAGCCATTGTTTCCGCGATTAGGAAGCAAGCTGTCCCGTGGACACCGTGCTTGCGTGTGCTCCTCACTTCCTTGTTAGAAAAGCAGGAGGAAGACGAGCGGGTGCTTCACTGACCCAGCTCACAGGACCCCTGAGCCAGGGGCACTCGGGCCTCGGGAAGTGGGAGAGATCTGAGTGGTCAGGGTCTGCTCTCACCCGTGGGGACAGCTGTGTCTGGAGTGGTGAGGAAGTGGGTGGCTGTGGAGCCCAGGCACCTGCGGCAGCCAGCTGAGGGGGCTAGCCCTGCTGCGGGTCCTCGGCCAGGCCTGGGCTGGCTCTCCCTGCCCCCGGAGACAGCCCAGGGTGGGACGCCTGTGCACACACAGGCACACGTGTTTATACGTGCACATCTTCCCTATAGTACACACAGACAGGTGAGCACATGCTCTGTACACGCATGAGACATGGCGTGTTATAGATTCATAGCACACACACAAAGAGGCGCACACGCACACACAGGCACACTCGCCCGCACAGCTGCTTCCCCCTCGAGGTGCGGGTCCCCTGTAATTTCATACGGCCTGTGTCTGCTCTCTGCTGATATTCCAGGTGAGGTCTGCCACAAGTCCTACACGCAGTTCTCCAACCTGTGCCGGCACAAGCGCATGCACGCGGACTGCCGCACGCAGATCAAGTGCAAGGACTGTGGGCAGATGTTCAGCACTACCTCCTCCCTGAACAAGCACCGGCGCTTCTGCGAGGGCAAGAGCCATTACACGCCGGGCGGCCTCTTCGCCCCAGGCCTGCCCTTGACCCCCAGCCCCCTGATGGACAAGGCAAAGCCCTCCCCCAACCTCAACCACACTGGTCTGGGCTTCAACGAGTACTTCCCCTCCAGGCCCCACCCCGGGAGCCTGCCCTTCTCCACGGGCCCCCCGGCCTTCCCTGCACTCACGCCCGGCTTCCCGGGCATCTTCCCTCCGTCCTTGTACCCCCGGCCGCCTCTGCTACCTCCCACACCGTTGCTCAAGAGCCCCCTGAACCACACACAGGACGCCAAGCTCCCCAGCCCCCTGGGGAACCCAGCACTGCCCCTCATCTCCGCGGTCAGCAACAGCAGCCAGGGCGCCACGGCGGCCACGGGGCCGGAGGAGAAGTTGGAGAGCCGCCTGGAGGACACGTACGTGGAGAAGCTCAAGACCAGGAGCCCCGACATGTCCGATGGCAGCGACTTTGAGGACATCAACACCACCACAGGGACTGACCTGGACACCACAACGGGGACTGGCTCGGACCTGGACAGCGACGTGGACAGCGACCGAGACAAGGGCAAGGACAAGGGCAAGCCCGAGTTTGGCGGCGGCTCGGTGCCCCCGGGGTCCACCCACAGTGGGGCCGAGGTGCCCGTCTTCTACTCACAGCACTCCTTCTTCCCGCCGCCTGAGGAGCAGCTGCTGACCGCCTCGGGCGCCGCCGGCGACTCCATCAAAGCCATCGCGTCCATCGCGGAGAAGTACTTTGGCCCGGGCTTCATGGGCATGCAGGAGAAGAAGCTGGGCGCGCTGCCCTACCACTCGGTGTTCCCCTTCCAGTTCCTGCCCAACTTCCCCCACTCCCTGTACCCCTTCACGGACCGCGCCCTCGCCCACAACCTGCTGGTCAAGGCCGAGCCAAAGTCGCCCCGGGACACACTCAAGGTGGGCGGCCCCAGTGCCGAGTGCCCCTTCGACCTCACCACCAAACCAAAAGAGGCGAAGCCCATCCTGCCCGCGCCCAAGGTGCCCCCGGCACCCGCGTCCAGCGAGGAGCAGCCACTGGACTTGAGCATCGGCAGCCGGGCCCGCGCCAGCCAGAACGGAGGGGGCCGGGAGCCCCGGAAGAACCACATCTACGGGGAGCGGAAGCCAGGGGCCGGCGAGGGGCTGCCCAAGGTGTGCCCGGCGCAGCTGCCCCAGCAGCCCTCCCTGCACTACGCCAAGCCCTCTCCCTTCTTCATGGACCCCATTTACAGGTATTAACATGCCCCGAACTCACCTCCTCTTGCCCCGGAGCCCACGCCGCAGGAGCTGGCCACGTCCGCCCAAGGCTCTCTGCCTCTGTGGGCTTCAGGGAGGGGCCTCAGCTCCTGGGGCTCCATACCCCTCTGGAGGGGCATCTGGCTTGGCCACTCCAAGGGTCGGTGGGCCGGGGGGGGCCTCCTGGACACGTGTGGTTCCCTTGCACTGACGGCAAGTCAGATGTCCTCTGCCCCACCTTGAGCCCCTCCTGAGCACTGCCATCATCAGTGTCCACACCTCCCTGTGTCCAGCTGTCTTTCCTGGACCAAGTCTCTGTTCCGGAAAAGGTCAGAAGGGCCTATTCTGGCTCTGAGCTCTCCCTGAGGCTCCACCTCCCCAAGGCTGCCCCTGTGGTCCCACCCCACTCTTGAAGCCACACTAAGGGGCATTTTGGTGGCCTGGGAGAAACCACAGAGGGAGCTGTTGGTCCCCAGAGGGGACAAGGGAAAGGATAGGGAAGTTCAAGAGGGTCTGCAGGACATCAGTGTCCCATCTCTCGGATGTCCTCCCAGCAAGGGGCCGGCTGAGTCCCGTTCCCCGCCAGTGGGCAGGCTTTGCCCCTCCCTAGGAGGGGTCCACAGGGAAAGCGGGACCAGGTCCCATGGCAGGGGTCCTACCCTGCCAGCTTGCACCACCACCCTCGCCATGAAGGGAGACCCGGGGGCTGCCCCCAGCGGGTGCCCCCAGCAGAGGCCAGGCACCAGGGCCAGCCCAGGCCTCGGAAGCCTGTGTGCTAAGGCTGCAGGGAGCGGACGGCGGCCCCTTCTGAAGGCCGCGTCTGCTGGCCCCGCAGTTCAGCCCCGTGGCGGGACAGAGGGCAGCTTATACTTGGGTGAGGAGGTCTCACCTGCTGTGCTTTGGGATCTAGGAGGACAAAGAGGAGAACAAGTGATGTCAGAGTGCGGAGGCCAGAGAGCTGCCTTCAGGGCTGGGCTGGCCTGGCCGCTCTGCCAGGGACACGGCGCCCACAGCACCGCTGGGGCCGAGGCCACTCCTACCCAGACCAAGCCGCGTCTGCAGCCAACTCCTACTGTGTGCAGGGTGCCAGCACCCTCATCGCAGGATCGTGGAACGTGCCCCTTGTGTCGCTTGGAAGAGGCCCGTCCACCGGCTGCGTGGGACGGGCCAGAGGCTCAGCAGGGAGGGTCGAGGCAGAAGCCCTGCTTCCAGGGCGAAGGTGGCCAGCACCAGGCCAGGGCAGCCCTTGCCAGTTGATTAGGGGCTCGTAAGACTGGGGAGGCCCATCCTCTACTCAGTACCTCACTTTCTCTAGGGTGTCCTGGCTGTCAGGGAGTCCAGGGTGGCACCTGCCGTGACAGTTACATTGGCCACATAGGCAAGTATGTACAAAGGACCTCAACCTTGGAAAAATAATAATAATTAAGTAGGATCCCAGGACCTTCACAGGCCACCTTGGTGTGCATAGGACCCAGATGGGTGACGAGCCTTCTGGGGGGACCCCAGGGCTGGAGCAGAGGGACAGGGTGGTCTGCCTGAGCCTCCCTGGCCTCTCTCTCGTCCTCTGCCCTTCCCCACCAGACACCCCTCCCTCCACACCACTGGTTTAGGGCTTAGGGTCTGGGCTTCCCTGGAAGCTGCAGGGGCCACGGGAAGCCTGGGAGGTGGAACTGTGAGGACCACAGGGCCCGAAGGCCCCCTTCACACACACCCTCACACATACACACCCATGTGCATGTGCACACCTGTGCACACCTACGTTTGTAAACATACACATACACCTACACCCATGCACATGCCCACACATACACAGTCGTATGTATATATGCACACATGTACACATCCATGTACACTCACACACATACACACACTCACCCTAGTCATACATATGTACATTCACACCCATGTGCATGCACACACATAAGTTCACATTCACATACACAAATCATGCTCACATATACATTCATTCACATCTCACATATATACCCCGACATGCACACTCACACACACACTATCACACACACACCATCACACATAGACGCACATGCTCACATAAACTCACACACACACCATCACACATAGACACACATGCTCACATGCACTCACACAACCACATACCTCCATGCCCACACTCTCGTGTGCTCCCACATCCCACACGCTCACACACTAGCACAATCACACATACACGCCCCTACATGGGCTCCTGGTGGAGATGCTCTGGGGCTGGACGTGTCTGAACTCTTATCCTTGGCCATCAGGGTCCAGGCTGCTCACGGGGCTGCCTGGGCATCCCTAAGGACAGAAGGCAGGGAAGAGATTGTCCACTTAGGGAACACCAGCCAGGGCCCAAGGTGGGTCCCCTCCTACCCACCCCAGGTACAACCTGGGTAGACGTGGTGTGTGAAGGCACAGGGCCCAGCTGCCAAGAGCACGCCAGGCTCCGGGAGAGGTCCCTCAGCATCCCGGCCCCTTCTGCTCCTGGGTACTCAGCACAACACCAGCAAGACTCCCAAGCTTCCCCTGGCCATCCCCCATGGGGGACCCCCAGTCCTCCATCCCTGGCCAGAGGAGTGTAAGCATCCTCCCTGGCTGCTGCCCCTCCAGCCCTCTGCCTCCCTGAAGTCGCGCAGCGGTTGCATCCATCATGCTGGGCTTTGTGCCTACGGGACACCCACAGCACCTTGGCTGTGTGCATGTCCACTGCAGGGGTCATCTGGGAGCCGGGTGTCAGGGAAAGGCAGAGGAGGACAGCAGCATCTGAGTTTGCTGGGCAGGGTGTCAGCCCCTCTGGGGACACTGACCTTGGGCTGAAGGTCAGAGAGAAGCGCCCACTCGTCCTGACAGCTTGTCCCTCCCAGCAAGCCCTTCCCCTCCCAGGTCCCATCCTCTGCAGGTGCCACCGGCCCAGAGCATGGGTGTCCCAGGAAGCCCTGCGCAGCCTGCCTCTCCTGCAGGGCCACAGCTCTGCCGTCTGCCCCGCCCTCTGGCAAAGCTCTTCCCCAGCCATCTCGAGGGTCTCCAGGGCCCTCCCCTGGTGGTCTCCCTGGGTCCCTGGGGGGAACGCCTGTGCCTGGGATCTGGCCAGGGCTGGCTGTGCTGCCTTCCCCTCTCTCTGCTATCACTGGCCTGGCCTGCTCTGGTCCACTGGGGCACAGAGCAGCATAGACTGCCCCTGGTGGAGTTGGAATGTGGACCAGGGCCCGGGGGGCGGGGGGTCCCCACAGATAAATCGTACATGGCCTATCCCAGGGGTCTTCAGAGGGCACGTGGTCAGGCTGGGTTTGGCCTATGCCGTGGCACTGGGAGGCTCACAGCAGCCCTCAATGGGGAAGGGGCAGGGAGATCAGGCAGCCTGCTCCTGGGAGGCGGCAGCTAAGGGAGGCAGCAGTGGAGGCCCCCATGACCACCGGGTCACCTGGGAGAGGCCTATCTAACAGAGTGTCACCAGCCTTTGGAGAAGGTTCTAGAATTGCAGTCTCCAGCAGCCATCCGGAGTCTCAGGTAGAGCCCTGCCTGGACAAAAGCCCACAGTCACCACCTTCATCAGCAAAAACGGGCAGGCACCCCGTGCCAACGTCCAGACAGGAGAGGAAGCTGGGCCCTGGGCCTTCGGGAGTGAGCCACACTGTGCTGTGGGTGGGCTCTGTGCCTGGACAAAGCAGCCTCCCACCCAGGCTGGCCCATCCAGGGCCAGTGGATGGGAGTGGTGGCCCTGGCCAGTGGGCAAGAGGCTGGTGCCCAGGGCCTTCAGAGAAGTCTCTGGCCCCTGCACCAAGCCCCCGTGACACGCCCAGGAGCCGGCAGCTGAGGTTGTTAGGGGTGATCTAGGGGAGCGTGGAGGTGATGGGGGCATGGGAGGGAACTGAGCAGGAGGTGGGCTGGGGGTCCAGGCAGGTGAGTAGGTGAGCCAGGACCCCCACTGCCACCAAGAAGGCAGTAAGAGCCAGCAGGAAGCTGTGGTGAGCCCCACACCGTGCCAACGGGCACAGATGTGCTTCTGCAGAGCAGGTGGCTCAGTGGGGCACGTAACCCTCTGTGTTGCTGTCCAGCAGGGTAGAAAAGCGGAAGGTGACGGACCCCGTGGGTGTCCTGAAGGAGAAGTACCTGAGGCCGTCCCCGCTGCTGTTTCACCCCCAGGTAAAACCCAGGCGGCGGGCAGCTGGGCAGGCTCGGGGCCAGCACCCTCACCTTTCAAAGGCAGAGGACCCTGCAGGGATGGAGAGGATGAGGAGGGGGTCCTCACAGTGCAGGCCAGCAAGGCTGTCCAGGGGCCTTCTACCACAGGAGCCCTTCCCTCAGGGGCCACTGACCCACGACTGGCGCTCCAGGAGGGTGGGAGTGTGCACTGGCAGGCTGGGAGGGGGCCCAGAATTTGAACCGAGGGGAAGAGGTGAGCAGCCCAGGTGGCTCGGGGAAGAAGCCGGTCCTCCTGGGTGAGACCTGAGCCTGACGAGTGTGGAGTCCAGAGAGGACAGCTGCATGCGGAGGGGCAGCAGTGGGCACCTCCCCGAGAGCAGAGGGCACCAGGCTCTCCTCAGGGAGCTGGGCAGGAGTCTGCAGAGGGACCCCCGCAGAGTACCAAAGCCTGGACCCTGGACTCAACCCTACCAGCCTGCAGGCCCTCCTGCCTGCCCTCCTGCCCATGTCCTCCTGGGGGGTGGGCACAGCCCAGTTCAGAGTCTTCCTGGTGTCTCACCTGTCCTCCCTTCAAGGAGCCCAGGCCCCCCCTCAGAGCTGCAGACCACTGCCCCAGGCCTCCCCCACCACCCAGAGGGTCCTGGGGCCTCCCAAGCCTGCCTCCCGGGAGCCTGCACAGGCATTGTTTGTCTGCTTTCCCGCCTGGACACCCCTGTTTGTGAAATCTGCGCCCTGGTTGAGTTCACAGCTAAACTTAGCACCTCCCATTGTTCTGCTGGGCCGTGAGTTTGGTTAATGACTTCCCCTGATTTATCCTCGGGCAGGCTGGAGGGGCAGACAAGCCAGCCGCACATCCTGTTGGGGGCGGGGGTGTCTCCACTGGGAAGATTATAGGGCAGACCAGGCGGGGCAGGCAGACCCACCCAAGCCCCAGGAAGAGAGGCCCAGCAGGGGCCCAGCTGCCCATTGTCCCTCCTGCCCACCCCTTGTGGGCCTACAACACCCCTGGCGGTCCCTGTGTCCCTGAGCCAGGAGGAAGGGGCAGGGGAGAGTGACTAATTAAATGGTCTGAGGTTGGGTCGCCACCTGGACAAAAAGTGCCTGGTAGCTGCCGGTCTCTCCCAAGAGGTCACGGCTGCCCCTGCCTGGGCCTCTGAGGTGCCCAGCAACCCCTCTGCCTCTGAGTCCCACGGGGCAGGTGTGCAGCCCTGGGGGTACAGAGCCAGGCCCCACCCAAGGGCAGCCCCTCACCTGCTCTGGGGCTCCTGGGGAGTCTCTGGGTGGCCGAGAGTCAGCGTGTTCCTAGGCACTGCTGGGCCTGAGGGCAGGTGAACAGCAGTCTCCGTGCCAGGGCTTCAGTGCTACCTCAGGGCCCAGGCCATAGGGGCCAAAGAAGGCTGGCTGGTGGCCACCTGGGGGGTCAGCGGGCACAGCCTGGAAGCATCCCATGTCCTCTCGAGGGCTGTGTGCCTGCCCATTCTGACAGGGTGAAGATGGAATCCCTGTGGCCTGGGCAGAGCCCAGAGCAGCATCCGAGGGGAGGCCCCACACAATCTCCATTCATCAGTGGCTTCCCCTCTGTCCCCCAACCGCCAACATGTCTCCCCCACTGGAGCACGTAGCCTCGAGTAGCGCTGGGGCTGAGCCCTCTGTTTCCTGCCCTGAATAAGTGCCTGGTGAACAGCACCCTCAATGGTGCATGCCAGGCCCTTGGACAAGGGGCCAAGGGGCAGAGGGGTGGGTGCTGGCTGAAAGAACCCCCCAGCCGCACCATGGGACGGTTCTGTTCACCCAGGGAAGGCTGGGGCAGAGACTTGGCTGTAAATGAGCAAGTACCTCCTGCAAAGACCTCCTGGTCTACCCACGCCCCTCTGTGGGTGCTGGTTGCCAGGGCCCTGCCCAGGGCCAGTCTCTCCCAGTGGTCACTGCACTTGGGACCATGGGTGGCTCCTTCCCTCTATCTCCATCCATCCACCCTGCCTTCCTTCACCCTGCCTCACCAGTCCCTTCTCTGTGCCCTCCAAGGCAGGTCCTATGGGTGCGTGGAGCAGAGGTGTGTGGAGGCCTGCAGGGGCCCCCTCCCAGGGCTAGTGACGGCTGCGGGGGCCCAGGCATCACTGCCTGAGTTCTCTCCTTAAACCGGGAGCTTTGGCTTGATAAAGCCCCTCCTTCCCGTGGGCCCCTGCACCCAGCTTCCCCAGTGCCCACAGAAGAGCTGGGAGAAGCACCACTGAGACCCGAGCGGCTCCTTCAGCCTCCCCCCTCTCCTGTCAGCACAGTCTGGGGTTGTGACTAGAACTCCACCCAACAGGTGGGAATGAGCAATCCTACACCTCCCTTCTCCTTGAGCAAGCCCTTGACATCTCTGGGGAGCAGAGACAGTGACCTTTGCCTATAGTATGTGACTTTGGGCATTGTTGTTTTGAATTGGTTTCCAGGGGATCTTGTCTTAGCTGTTGAATTCCTTTTCTGCACTTTGCCTGCAATTATGAGATGCAGCCACTAGGTGGCAGTGGTTCCTCAGGCCAGTGGTCTGTTTTATTCAGGTAGCATCTTAATTTTTCAAGGATTAGAAACAAAACCGATAAACAAGAACTAGGTGTGATTCTATGTATAACCCAAACTAGCCCACCAGGAGCGCTGCCAGGGATGTGCCAGCTGGGCATCACTGACCTGGGTCAAAATAAGAGATTGGGTAATGCTGAGCATTGGCAGTCTTCATGACTCATTTCCATCTAAACCGGGCAATGAGGCCAGTTCTTAAGGGCCAGTTCCAGCTCCCGCTGGCTAGACCCTGGGCTATAGCTGGGGCTCCAGGGTAGAGACAGGGCAGGCTGCAGAAGGTGTAAGACACTGGAGGCCCCTGGTTCCAGTGACCACCTGAGAACCTGCTGCTGTGCTCACGTCCCCATGACGAAGGTCCACGCACTGAAGACAGTGTCTCTTGTGCCAGCAGATGTCAGCCATCGAGACCATGACAGAGAAGCTGGAGAGCTTCGCAGCCATGAAAGCAGACTCGGGGGGCTCGCTGCAGCCCCTGCCCCACCACCCCTTCAACTTCCGGTCCCCACCCCCGACGCTCTCGGACCCCATCCTCAGGAAGGGCAAAGAGCGGTACACGTGCAGGTGAGCCCCTGCGTGCCCCTGGAGTACTGGTGGGAAGGTGCCCAGGTGCCCAGGTGCCCACCTATGGCTGTGAACCTGTGCTTCTGGGAAGATCGCCATGGCCACAGGGAAACATGGTGGCCATGACTGGTCAGTTAGCTCTTGAGGCATCCTCTGCAACACATGACACACGTTGGGCCTTCCGCACCACCACCCAGCTGGTTCACGTGAGCCCAAAACACAACCTTGGCCCTCCAGCTGGAGGGGACCAACTGATCAATGTTAGACCCTGAAGGACCCCAGCTCTGAAGGACCCTAGCACTTGGCCCTGCCAGTTTCTATGGGAGGACACTCCCCAGCTGACCTTCTGGCTGTGCAGGCCTGTCCCACTCTGTCCCTGCCGCTGTGTCCATTGCTGGGCAGAGGGGCTGAGAGGCTTCCAGGCTGGGGCCGGTTCACCCTCCTCTGTGGCCCACATCACGCATCTCTGTAAGACTGGGCCAGGCTCTGGGGCCCTCGGGGAAACTGAAACCAGGGTGCAGATGGGCCCTGCCCGGGGCGAGGCCCCCGGCGCTGCTGACCCAGCAAGGAGAGAAGACGTCAGAAAGGACGGCCTGTCGCCTCCTCACATCTCCTCCTTCCACCAGGTACTGTGGCAAGATCTTCCCCCGGTCAGCAAATCTCACGAGACACCTGAGAACGCACACCGGGGAGCAGCCGTACAGGTAGGAGCCCAGCCAGGGCGGCGGGGCTGAGCTCCGAGGGCGGGGTGGGGGGCTGCGATTTTGGCTGCCTGCTTCCGCCTACCATTAACTCCCCTCCTTTGAGCAGGGACCCCCTACCCTGCCTCCAGACCCTGAGAAGGGCCACAGCCCCTGGAGGGGCAGTGGGCAGGAGCCAGGGTGGTCTTGCTGACTCCTGGGGTCTGGTCACTCTCTGGGCCTCTCTCTTCTGAGCCCACTGCTATCCTGCTCCCTGAGAGGTTGTAAGGAGGAGGCAAAAGTTACCCAGGAAGCTTCCAGAAGGCTCCTGCCACGCTCATGAAAGCAGGTGCAGGTAGCTGCTCTCCACCTGTGGCTGGAATGTCCACGGGGACAGCAGCCCAGAATCCGAGTGCATCCACCTGAAGCTGGGGCCCCAGGGTGTCTGTGGAGCAGCTCAGTGTCATTGGCACCCACAGCTCCTCGCCTCTCACAACGGCTGCCGCTGCTGCTCCATGTGGTGGACCAGGGAGTGGGTGGACCGCTGGGCAGGAGCTCTGAGCAAGCACGGGTCCCATCTTGGCTTGGGGGTGCCCCAGGGGTTCCCTCCGGTTCGCAGGCAGGCTGAAGGGGGGCCACGCACCTGCTCCCACCTCACTCCTCTCTCCTGGATACGGGGGTCATTGAAGCAGAGCTCACAGCAGCCCCCAGGGAGTCCCACCACCCCCACTCCAGTGATGAGGACGCCCAGGCTCTGAGATGTCCCTCAACTGACTGCTGTGTCCCCAGGTCCCTGTCCTCTCTGTCCCTTGGGCCTGTGGGAAAGGAAAGGGCTGAGGGTGGCACCCTGACTCTCCTGAAGCCCTGCCCAGTCAGGGAGTGGGCCTTTTAGACAGAGCCCAGGCAATTGTGACCCCGAGACAAGCGGGAAATGCCCGTTTCTCTGCCAGGACCGTTTTAGTAACGTCCTGGGGTGTGTCTGGCTAGCCGAGGCCTTGGGAATAAAGAGAATTTGGCACAGTTTAGGTTGACAGCAGCAGATGCCTGAACTGTGGCCACACAGAGCTCCAGGTCACCAGGAATTGACCCTATGATGCTATGCACCCCGGGGATTCAGTCTGGAGGCCACAGGGGCACGGTGTGCATGCTGGTCCCCGAGCCCCACACAGATATGGAGAATCTCCAGCGTCCATGGGTAGGAGAATCTCCAGAGTCCCTGGCAGGGTAGGTGACAGCCCTGACGGGTCCAGTGTCTGTGCCCTCAGCCCTCCCCACACACCGGCACCCGGCCCACTCTCCAAAACAGTGACTTACAACTTAACAAAGGCGAACAGCAGAAAGATGTGTTTGGTCTGGTCCCCTCCCAGCAAGCGAGCTTGTGTTTTTTCTGTAACGAGAGCCGACTTTTGGACAGTGCTGCTGCGTGCTGAGAGCCCCCAGAGGCTTGAGCCGTGTTTATAGAAGAATTTAATTATCATCGATTTCTTTTGCTCTCTCCAATCTGCGAGTTTCGGCTTTGGTAACAGTGATTGCTTCACAAGTTTGTGCTGCAAATCCTGACTTGGTCTGGCTCAGGCGACCTGCTCTGAGGAGTAGCTGCCCTCCGTTTGGGAGCCCTGGTGGTCTCTAGGCTTGCTTTGATCAGCACAGGATTTTAAGTCAGAAGAGAAAAATGCATGACTCCTCTCAAAAGCCCATTGTGCAGGACACAGGCCGGCCACGAGGTGCTGAACCTCGATGCCGGCCCAGGTGCGAGCCCCTCCTCCTTGGCAGCACCCACGTGCATGCCCACTGCATGTCAACGTGCACATATGTGCCTCTGTGTGCCCAGGAGGGGCTGGCCCCTCGCCAGCAGGCGGACACGGGGCTTCTGGCAGGATAATCGAAGCAGAGGATCAGAAGCATCCTCCTTGTAAGTCCTAGGATTATCTAGAAGCATCAGAAGGTGTTTAGGACCTGGTGTGGAGGGAGGCTGGCCTCCCACCGTCCCGGCAGCAGGGGGTCCTTGGCTGCGGCCTCCCCTGGGTGAAGCGGAGGACGAGGTGTGGCCAAGGATGCTCACTTCCTGAAGCTCCAGCACCGGGCGGGGCAGGATTGGGGCTGGAGAGCGATGAAGATTGAACTGGGAACACTGGGGCTGCCCCAGGGTCCTTCCTCCCAGCCACACTGAGCCCGTCTCGCCCTGACCAGAGACGAGCCTTCGCCAGCGCCCCGGGTGCAGCTGGGTGCCCCTCTTCCCCCAGGGCCCCGTCCCAGCCCGTCCCAAGGCTGCTAAGCAAGGCAAGTCGTGTTTCCGTCAGGGGCTCCGGAGGACCTCACATGCCCTCGTTCTTGTTTATTTTAATTTTTAGGACTGGGCTTTTCTTTCACTCTTAAAGTGACCAACAGCAGTTCCCTGGTGATGGCTGGCGGTGGCCCCGCAGGTCCCAGGGAGGGGCCCACTGTCTGGGGCCTGTTTTACCTTCCACTGCCACCCAGTCCCTGCGCACCCCCAGCCCTCCCGGCAGGGTGGCATGGCCAGGTGCAGCTGGGCCCTCTCGCTCTCTGGCGTTGGGCGCTGTGTCCCCCAAGACAGCTCCCAGTACAGGCCCCACTGCGGGCGAACTCTGCTCCCTCACAGCCCTGGACTCGCTGCTCCCCTGAGTTTCACATGGACGTCTCTGTCTAGGCTGTTAATTTACATGAGAGCCAAGAGAGGCCACAGGCAGGACACCACAACCCAGTGGACGCTGGCCCTTCCCTGACCCCCAGACCCACAGGCCCCACCCCCCACACCTGCTTCAGGCTCAGTCTCGGCTCAGTGTTTGTGGGGAGATGCATCAGAGGGTCCCCACATTGCCAAAGGAACCAGGAACTGGACCGGCAGGGTGTGAGCGTGAGCTCGCCTTCAGACAGGCTGGCCCGCGCCAGCCACCCCAGGACTCTCAGTGCCGCTGCCCGGGAAGCCTTCGCTGGGCAGACACCAGATCAAGCTTGTCCTTCCGGAGCGATGGCCCCGAGGAACCAGAAAGCCTGGGAGCCTGGCCCCCCGGGGTCTGCATGTTGGGGGTGTACGGGTCCCAACGAGACAGTGCACTGGGATTAAAACGCCTCCTTTCTGGGCTCTTTGCTGGGGTTGGAGTAACCCAGCCTTTCTGGCCCAGTACTGGGGGAGCTCAGACCATGGCCTGCACCTGTTATTGCTCAGGTGGAAAAATCCAAGATAGCCAGCACCGCTGGCCTCTCGGATGGTCAGTCAGGTTGCCGACTGTCCCCAGGCTGAGCCGGGGAGAGGCTGTGAGCAAGCCCTGTGCTCCCTGGGACATCCACATGCCTGAGGCCACTCAGCAGAGCCAAGGAGGTGCAGGGTCCTGCAGAGAGGTGCAGCCAGGATGGGGGACAAGGGACCGAGGAGGCCAGCATGCCGAGGAGCCAGTGCACGGCCCTGGAGCAGCACGTTGCCCATGCGTTGTAGAGAAGGCTGGGGTGGACCTGGCCTCAGGCAAGAGTGGGTGCACCACGGAAGCTGTGGTTGGGGCTGCCAATCCCAGACAGAAGGCCTGGGCACGGGGGGGCCACTCCTTCCGTCAGCACCACCCCCCATCTTCTGGGGTACTCCTTATCAACCTGCAGGGTTGTGTCAGGTGGCTTGTAGGTGGGGCACTTGCAGGCTGAGTCCAGGGACATTTTCGTGCACCTGCACCCTTCACACAGGGTGTGCTTCTCTCCAGCCCAGCAGTGTCCAGATGTGGGGCCCAGGACCTGCCCTGAGGGCATGCTTCTGGTCCCTTAGGCTCCCTGGGCAGGGCCTACACCAGCCGCTGATGTCGATCCAGACCCCTCCCATGGGTGGCACAGGGCTGCAAAGGCCACTCCTACAGAGACCCTCCCTGCTGTGTCCTGAAGTGCCCTCAGGCAAGTGTCCACATGACCAAGGCTCGTGACCAGCCTGCTGGGCTGGAGTGTCCACCAGCACCAAATGTGGGCGAGGTGGGGCCTCACAGGGCCCTGGCCCGTGGGACTTCTGTCTTTACAACAGCCAGACATCCTGGTGGTGAAGAGAGCCCCCACCCGTGCCCCCACCAAGGCTGGCTGCACAGGCCCTGCGTCCCAAAAGCCTCAGCCAGGCAGGGCCCACGGCCCAGGATGCCCTGTACCTTACACAGTGGACACAGCAGCGCTTGCTTTTCGAGCAGGCAAACGCACACCTCATATAAACAAAATCATCCAGTGCTCCCGCCCGAGACCCTGATGAGCCTCCCTGGAGGCTCTCTGAAGGCCAGGTGCACAGCATCCGCGGCCAACCTCCTGCACACGTGGGGCGCCCCCGCTGGCTCTGGTCACCTCCCCTCCACCTGCCCTCCACAGTGCAGAACCCGCTCTTCCCAGAGCACTCACGGGTCTACAGAGCTCAGGAGACCCCCTCCGCTCGGCTCTGGGTCGGTTTGGGCTTTCTTGCTGCTCAGTGTGCGGGTCACTTCAGGGCCTTCAGGGTGGTGCACAGCAGGGACCCTCCCTGGGGAAGCTGTGCAGGGGGCGGGCTTCCTCACCTGTGTGTCAGGGCTCTGCTCTGAGGAACGGGGAGTCAGAACAGGCGTCCCAGTCAGATTGTCCCAGTCAGAGTGCAGGCCGGTGAGTCCCTGCTGCCCAGATGGGACATAAGGATAAAAGAAGGTCGGCATAGCCCCAGGCCGTCCTCAGCCCGCTGGCTGCAGGTGGAGGAGCCCCCCACCCCACCGGCCAGGGCAGCTAAGCATTAACAGGATTGTGACACTGAGGCCCAAGTGAGACAGAGGGCCGCTCAGAGGGCACCTGGGAGCCTTCCTGCTGCAGAGCGAGGCTGGGGCCAGGCCTCCCTCCACCTGGGAAGCTGGGGCGGCTCTCAGCCCTTGCGTGTTGTGATGCTGCCCTCGTGAGGCTGCTGGGGGCATGTCGCCCCAGGCTGCAGACATGCCCAGCCCTGGACGCTGGAGGCCCAGCAGGACCTGCGGCCTGCTCAGGGCTTGTTCAGACAGGATCTGCTGCTTCAGGTGGTGGCCTGGGGTGGAGGCCAGCCCCTGCCCACCGCCGGTGCACCTGTCTTCCAGGTGCAAGTACTGCGACCGCTCCTTCAGCATCTCCTCCAACCTCCAGCGGCACGTGCGGAACATCCACAACAAGGAGAAGCCCTTCAAGTGCCACCTGTGCAACCGGTGCTTCGGGCAGCAGACCAACCTGGACAGGCACCTCAAGAAGCACGAGCATGAGGGCGCGCCAGGTGGGCCGCGTGGGGCTCCAGGGGGGAGGGGAGGTGCCAGGTGGGCCGCGTGGGGCGCCAGGGGGGAGGGGAGGTGCCAGGTGGGCCACGTGGGGCGCCAGGTGGGCCGCGTGGGGCGCCAGGGGGGAGGGGAGGTGCCAGGTGGGCGGGTGTGGGGCGCCCCAGGTGGGCCACGTGGGGCGCCAGGGGGGAGGGGAGGTGCCAGGTGGGCGGGTGTGGGGCGCCCCAGGTGGGCCGCGTGGGGCGCCAGGTGGGAGGGGAGGTGCCAGGTGGGTGGGTGTGGGGCATGCCAGGTGGGCCGCGTGGGGCGCCAGGTGGGAGGGGAGGTGCCAGGTGGGCGGGTGTGGGGCATGCCAGGTGGGCCGCGTGGGGCGCCAGGGGGGAGGGGAGGTGCCAGGTGGGCGGGTGTGGGGCGCGCCAGGTGGGCCCCGTGGGGCGCCAGGTGGGAGGGGAGGTGCCAGGTGGGCGGATGTGGGGTGCCCCAGGTGGGCCCCGTGGAGCGCCAGGCGGGCGGGCAGGAGGGGAGGTGCCAGGGGAGGCAGGTAGGAGGGCAGCTGAGAGCAACTCAAGGCAGGTCCTGCCGAGGGTGCCCCTGACACGCGCCCCTCCACAGTGAGCCAGCACGCGGGGGTCCTCACGAACCACCTGGGCACCAGTGCCTCTTCCCCGACCTCCGAGTCGGACAACCACGCACTTTTAGACGAGAAAGAGGACTCCTACTTCTCTGAAATCAGGAACTTCATCGCTAACAGCGAGATGAGCCAGGCATCCTCGAGAACAGACAAGCGGTAAGGGAGACACACCCGGCCCAGAGGGCTGACCTTGGCTACCCTCTGCCAGGGCAGGTGACCTTGACCCTGGTCAGGACTAGGCCCCAGGGCAGAGGAAGGCCCAGGCTGTGAGAGGCAGGCCCCTGCCTGGCTGTTCCCCCACCCCCAGCATCACAGAGCCACCAGGTGAGGGACTCGGTGCCTGGCACACAGCTGAGCGGCACTGGCTCTGCTGCTGTCAAGAGATGCGTGTGCAGAGCTCCTGCCACAGCCCAGCCACGCCCAGAAGCCCAGGGCACTTCTGTCCACTCCAGGCACTCAGTAGTGGTTCCCAGGCAAGACTGCTGCCCCTTTAAACATGCTTGTACACACACACACACACACCTCCACAGGCACACTTCAACTTACAGTGGGGCCACATCTAACAAAACATCCTAGCTGGACATGTTGTAAGCAGAAGCTGCCGTCCGCAGCCGGACCTCTGAACTCCAGTGTGGCCACACCTGCTGAGGTGTGCGCAGAACACGCACCTCAGCCTCAGTGGGTGCTAATGTCAAATGTCATCCCTACATCCCGCACTGTGCAGGCCTGGCTGTCCCTCCTGACCATAGGCCTAATGGAGGCTGTGACTCACTGCCACTGCCCAGCGTTAAGACATGTCCTCCTGTCTGAAGTCCAAAATTCAAAGTAAGGTTTCCAACAAATACAAATCACTTTTATTCCACTGTAAAGTTAAGAAATCCTGAGTGGAACCACTAAGTCAGAGACCGTACACACAAGCAGGCATGTGACACACACATGTACACATGTGCATGCATGCAGGGCACACACATGCACACACATGTGCTTATGCATATGTGTGCATGCACGTACTATGTATGGGGGGGCATGTGTGGGTGCACATGCGTGGCGTGTGCGTGTGTGGGCATGTGCGTGTATACAATGCTCTACACGTGCACACACAGAACGGCAGAACAGTGGCAGGACTCGGCTTCAGGACTTGGGTGTTCTGTGCAACCTCGCGCCCAGGGCTCTGTGTGTGGCCTGCCCAGGGCCCTCCTTCCAGAGGGCAGCTCAGAGCCCAGGAGACAGGATGCAGAACATCTGCAGGACAGCCTGGTGCTGCAGACCCCAGAAGGGCTCAGGCAGGGACCCCCGGGTTCCGCACAGGGGTGCCTGGCCCAGCCCAGCAGCCAGCCCAGAGCCTACAGCCCAGCCCCAGCCCTCATCCCAGTGGCCCTGGTGGCTGCAGCTCGGGTGTGAGGAAGGTCCCTGGAGACCCGGCTGCCCCAGGCCTGGCTGCTCTTCCAGGACAGGGCTGCATCCTCCTGCCCTTGGTGCTCCTGGGGACCTTGGGGAAGTCCCTTTGAGCAATCAGTGACAGAGAACTTAGCCTGTGCTTCTACCCCTGGCAAGGAGAGCTCACCTGGAGGGCCCTCTTACCCTCACCCGAGGCCCAGGTACAGCCCCAGTCCTGCTCCCCATCCTTGGCCGCAGTCCCAGTGCCTGAAGGGCAATCGTCCTGCCACTCTGAGAACACCTCCTCACTACCAAAGACCACCCCACACTGGCCCTCGGAGGCCCTGGAGAACTCGCCCTGGCGTCCTCACTGGGTGACCCAGGACCAGTGCCAAGCTCCTGGGGCACCACAGTGGCAGGCCAGGCCCTCCACTGAGCCATGGGGACAGCCACTGAGCCATGGGGTCCTCTGGAAGGACAAGTGTCCCGGCTCGCGGATGAGGGCAGGAGCCCTCCCAACCCTGGCCTGGCCATGGGGCACTCCAGCAGGCCTCCCCACTGCCCTCCCCACAGCCAGGGGGCGAGCAGCCCCAACCCCAACCCGGGCACACCTGGTCCCACGCTCACCCAGGCCCCGGACAGCCTGTCCTGCTGCAGCGAGGCCCAGGGCCCAGCTGGCTTTGCCCCTCACTGTCCCCTGTCACTGTCACCAATGATGTGGGACATGGTTGACTTTAGTCAGCCCGCCTGGTGGGGACGCTGGCAGTCCCACTTGGGGCTAGAAGCAGCTAACACCATCTGGCTCTCGGTCAGTAGGTGAGGCCCAGGCCTGCCAGGCTTCCTGGCCCAGCCATCCCCTCAGCCCCTGGGTTGGACTGTGTTCCCAAAGTTCCCCCGTGGAACCCTAACCCCAGCGCACCTGGGCATGACAGTGTGGGCCAGGGTCTCCACAGGGGAGAGGGAGTGACCGTGGGGACTGCTGGAGTGAGGTGGCCTCTGGACCCTTACGAAAGGGGCAGTGTGAACAGACATGGAGAGCCCTGTGGGGACGGAGACAGAGCCGCCAGGAGCCGGGAGATGGTTTCCCCTCAAATTCAGAAGGACCTTGAGCCACACCTCACCGACTCGGGAGCGTCAGCTTGCGGAGCTGTCAGCACACAGGCCACCAGCACGTCACCGACCGGAGTGGCCATCCTCCTGTCTGAAGCCGAGGGCAGCCTGCCAGACCTGAGTGGACCCTGCTGGACCCACTCACACCCATGGCATGTGTTCTGTGCAGGGTGAGCAGGCAGGAAAGAAAGAGGGTAGATCCTGCTCCCCAGAGAGCAGGGATTCCGGTGCACCTGAGGAGGCGTCAGCCTGCGGTCCCCCTGCCATTCATCCTGTCTGCAGAGTGGACTGTGAGGGCCAAAGGCCAAACCCCTGCCAAGGTCACCCCACGGAGATCCAGGGCAGGCAGCAGGACCAATCTCCCTGGCACCTGAGTCCCCCGCTGGATGACCAACGTGTGCACGGAGGCTCCTGGCCAACCAGCCAACACAGGCGACTCTGGATGTGTCCCTGAGCCCCTGACCTCTGGAGACTCTGCCCGTCCCACAAGGCAGCTCTGGGGACAGCTTCTCCAGCACCTTCCCGTCTTGGGAGAGCTGGCCACCGAGGGTCTCCTGCTCAGCCAGGCACTGTGGAGGCGCCACCTTCAATGCCAAGAACCGACCCCTGTGTCCACCTGAGACCGCGCGTGCTGCCCAGTGCTGCTGCCGACAGTCCCCCGGGGCCCAGCAGGACGAGAGTGGGGGACTGCTGCTCTGGAAGCCGCTGTGGAGGACACCTTTGCGCCTCACTGAGGCCCTCTGCCAGCAGGAGCGCCCGACGGTGGCTGCAGCCCTGGAGCCCTGGCGGCCTTAGGCGTGAAGATGGAGTGCACCTGGGTGGGACTTTCTGCGGGGCCTGAGCTCTCCCCTCTCGCTGGCTTTTCTCTTTTTTCTTTAGTAAGGAGGAGCCAGAGTAGAAGCCCCGTGCCCAGGACCCAGTGACCTGGGGCTGAGAGGCGGGATCCGAGCCACAGGAGTCCCGGGGTCTCTGAAGCTTGGCCTGGCTGGTGTAGACGGCTGACAGCAGGCAGCTTGAGCCCAGTGTCCCACATGTCCCTCGGGGGCCCCCTCGTGGTCCTGAGTCCCTGTGCCTGGCTGGGGAACATGTGCAGATGGCACCACGGGCCCTGGACAGGGTGTGCAGGCACCCTTGGGCAGTGCCCAACCCTGTCACAAACACAGGACTACTTCTCCAGGCCTAGCCGCAGCCTTTTCCCTGACACACGCACTCACCAGGAGCCCCTGAATGGCCTGGTGTCCACTGCTGGGGGACCTGTTTCTGTCCCTGCGTCCCCCCACGACCCTCTCCTCTCCTGTGACCTTCCTCGCCCCATCGCTCTCTGTCCATGGCAGGGAGCATGGCTGGGCCCCAGGGAGGCCACCAGCTGCCTAGGACCCAGAGCTTAAGGATTCTGACATAAATGCCAGGTCTCCCGGGGAGAGCTGGGAGGCCACGGGGAGGCGCAGGGAAAGAGCCGAGCAGCTGCTGGCCTTGGGGGCGGGCGAGGCAGGGCCCCTGAGCACAGCCGGCTTCCCCGTGTCGCTTCAGGCCCGAGATCCAGGAGCTGGGCAGCAACCCCCAGTGTCCAGGCTTAGCCAGCGAGAAGCCAGAGGAGGTGGAGGAGGAGGAAGAGGAGGAGCTGGAAGAGGAGGACGAGGACAGCCTGGCCGGGAAGTCGCAGGACGACACGGTGTCCCCCACGCCCGAGCCCCAGGGAGTCTACGAGGACGAGGAGGACGAGGAGCCACCGGCCTCCCTGGCCGTGGGCTTTGACCACACCCGAAGGTGGGGGCGGCTGTGGGCTGGGGGATAGCCAGGGAGGGACTGGGCATCTCCAGGTGACCGTCCTCTTCAGGACGTCCTCCTCTGCCAGGAGGCACCTCCATCCAGGGCTCCTCCCTGCCCAGCAGGTGTGGCTTCTGCAAGCCCCTGTAGGAAGGCCAGGGGGTCTGGAGCCTCCGAGAGGATGGAAGGAGAGGGCAGTAGGGAAGACGTCCTCTGTCAGACAGGACCTGAGGGTCCAGGCACTGCCACGAGGCTACTCACTGCTGCGTCCACCCCAGCAGTGCTGTCCGGCCTCAAGAGGGGCAGTAGGTACAGGGCCTGAGCACCCACAGCTTTGGAAGTCCTACCAACTAGAACCACTTCCCTTGGCACTGGGGTGACATGGCCAGCATTCCAAGACCCCCAGGGGAGGCCCTCTGGAGATGGCATGTCCTGGGCAGTTCTGGGTCCAGGGAGGGCAGCCTGGGCCCCTCCAACGCTGCCTGGAGTCTCTCGAAATGAAGGCCTCCTTCCCAGCCCCCCATCTCTAGACCAGAGACCACACCTGCTGTCAGGCGTGTGTGTGGCCCACTCAGCCCCGTGGGGCCCTCTGTCCATCTGCTGTCCTGCATCCGTGGCTTCCGTCTAGGTGTCCTGTGTCCATGTGTCTGTCTCCTTGTGCATGTGGCTTGTGGAGACCCATGGCATGCATGCAGGCACACAGCCAGCCATGCAGCATCAGACGGGCGGCCGGCGGCCAGACCAGCTAACCCCGGCCCCCCTGGTCCTTGGTGCAGGTGTCTTGAGGAGCCAGAGGGCGGCCTGTCAGCTTTGGAGCCGACGCCGGCCTTTGGGAAGGGGCTGGATCTCCACAGAGCAGCTGAGGAAGCATTTGAAGTTAAAGATGTGCTTAATTCCACCTTAGATTCTGAGGCTTTAAAACAGACCCTGTACAGGCAGGCTAAGAACCAGGTAGGTACCATCAGAGCCCTGCCCGCCCTTCCGTCCCCACCTGGCTCCGGGCCACCGCACCTCTTGTCCGAGGGACAGCCCCAGTGCTCCCCTCCCACTGTGGCCATCCCTTGCCCAAGGGAAGCTCAGGAGCCCTCCTCATCATGCCCACTGAAGTGAGCTAAAGTGAAGCCCTAGTGACCACCAGGGTCCCACGGCCAGGGTGAAGCAGGAAGAGGTTGAGAACAGAGAGTGGGCAGCTGGGTCTCAGGCGCAGGAGTATGGGTCACTTTCGTCCCATCCCTAGTGGGTAATGTCCATGAACAGCTGCTTGGGTCTCCCTATCTCTGATCCAGCTTTTCCTGGGGGACGCTGCCCTATCAAGTGGTCGCCACCTCCAAGCTAGAGCAGCATGGGGTGAGTAAGGGCACCAGGCTCAGCCTGGCACACCTCATCCCCATGCCTAGGGCAGTGGGCACAGAACCCTGCCCTGTGCCTCTGCAGCCAGAGGCTCAGGTCCCTCCACTCTCTCTGCTGCAGGGCGTGGCCCAGCCCAAGAGTCTCAGCAAAAGCTGTCTGCATGTCTGTCTTCGTCTTCTACTAATGCTGTCCAGAATGTTTGCTTGGGGGGACCGGCACCTGCTTCCCCATCACCCCACCCATGAACACACAGAGTGTCCCAGGCCTGGTCACCTCCTGCCCTGAGGCCTGGGCAGAAGGATGTCCTGTTGCTGACTAAGGCCAGGAAACACATTCCCATTCCCTAATAACTCATCAGCTCAGAAATGCTGCCCTTTTTGTTTCTAGAAGTAGCTCTTTGACGACGCCACAGCCGCCAAGGCAGGTGTCCCCAGGCCCCTGCCCCTCCAGGCAGGGAGGACCCTGTGGGTGTGGGGTCTTAACGGTACCTCCCACCAGGTCCCAGGGCCCTCCCAGCACAGACCCCTGTCACCAGGAAGATCAAAGTGGGGGGATGAAAGGCGAGTGCAGGGAGCACCCCCAGGAGGCCACGGGGTTCTGTGTGCACCAGAGGCCCCTGGCCAGGCCACGATGTCTTGGTGCCACTCTGGACAAACACCCCCTGCCCTGTTCTGACCCCTCACACGCCTCTGTCTTCCAGGCCGGGGGGAAGAGCCTGACCCCAGGCACCTTTGCCCACCTCTCCCCATCTGACAGGGCCAGGCCAAGCTGGCCAGGGGCCAGCGGAGGTTGGGGACAAGGTTCAGCCCTTCCTGTCTGTGACACTGCTCACCTGTCCTGTGTCGTCCCCCTGCCAGGCATATGCAATGATGCTGTCCCTTTCCGAGGATGCTCCTCTCCACGCCCCCTCCCAGAGCTCGCTGGACGCTTGGTTGAACATCGCAGGAGCCACGTCGGAGTCTGGAACCTTTAACCCCATCAACCACCTCTGAGGGGCCAGGAGGCCCCAGGGCCAGAGTCCAAAGTCGGGGTGCCAGCTGCGGGGAATGGCGGCGGGCCCCCGGAAGCCCCTGCCACCTGCACTGGAGCACTGCTCAGCGCCCAGCCCCAACCCTCCAAGTTCAATTCTGACTTCTCCAGGGAAAACTTGGAACCCAACCGTCCCCAAAGCAGCCATGGCACCTCCCTGCCTCTGAGAAGCGGCCCTGGGAATTCCCTTCAGTCTCGGCGAGCACCAGCGACGCTCAGGCTGCTCTCGGAGCGGAGCGGCCTTGAAGAAGAGCGTGGCGGGTGAGGGTGGGATCTCAAGCCCGGATGGGAGCCCTGGGCTGCTTCTGGGAGCCTGCGTGGCTCCAGAGAGTGCACAGAGGACACAGGTGTGCCCCGAGGAGACACAGGCGCAGTTTTTATAGTGAAAATGACCAGAATGACCCTTTTGGTAATCTTATTGACTACAGAGTCTATTTAAGCATGTGGGTTTTAAAAAAATAGACAGTATTTTTTAAAAAAATCAAACAAAATGACTTGCAAATTGTTTTTTAAAAGTAATTTTGCATTGCTTTGGAATTTCAGCTTATTTGCCAACCCAAACCTGCCTGGGCAGCCAGCGCTGTGCTTGGGGTGTACCCTTTATACTGTAGATAATGGAGAATTTTCTATCGTTGATCCTATTTGTACAAGCCAAGGTGATTCTGGGTGCCCCCCAAGACAGAAAAGAGGCCCGGGGACTCTCCTTTGAACGTGCGCAGACCCTGCTGAGGAATTCCTAGACTTGGTGCCTGGCTGCAGGCTTGCTGGAGCCGGGACTGGGAGGTTGCCTGCCCGCTTGTGGCCTGCAAAGAAATCCACAGGCCCCCACCCATGACCCCCCAATTGTATGGGGATGTCGGGAGCCCGTGGCTCAGGTCCTGCATGCAGAGGTGTGGCAGAGCACCTGATGATCCTCTGTGCCTCCACACCCAGGCCGGCCCCAGCCGCTCTTCTCAAGGCAGGGTCTGTTGGGACATTCTTGGTCCCCAACCTCCTGCTCTCACCTGACCCCCAGCAGCTGGAGTGTCCTGCCTGAGGCCGAGGCCGCCAGGTGGGGTGCCCTTCCCAGCTGCACCACTTCAGGACGCCCAGAGCTGCCCGTGCCTGAGACTCCGCACCGACCACCTGGCCGCCGCTTCTGCTCTCGGCGCAGGTTCTTGACAAGACAGGGTCGGGAGCAGAAGGGGTCGGGGACCTGCTGCAAAGAGCAGAGACAGCACAGTCCCCAGGATGGGCCACTCTCTCCCTGGGGATGTGTCCACCTCTCCATTCGGACCGGCTTTAAATTATTCCCGTAGGGGCCAATTTCAAATAATTTTTTTCCTGATGGAATTTACCTTAATCTGTATATAACTTGTAATTTTTTCTAATTCATTTTTTTTCTTATTTTATTTCTTCCTTAACAGTATTTTTGGCATTAGACATTCTTATTGTGAAGAAATAATGTTAATATAAGTATCTAGTGAAGGACCAAAACCGTGTAATAAGGTTGTGTGTCGTGTGATCACTAACCAGGGAGTGGGGCGGTTTTTAATGTGCCAAATACCCCCGCGTCCCCCCCTCACGAATCCTGCTGTCACTGCTACCCATTTACCAGACAATCATGTGTTTTGTTAAATTTGAGTTTCAGCTGCATTTAAGACAAGTGTTCTATTTATTTCTTTTATTGTTTGGAAGAAAAAAAAAAGAAGAGAAAAAAAATTGCCCCAGTTTCCCTTTTAAAAAAGAGGAGCAAAAAATGCACAAAACCAGGGCACAGGCCTAACATAGTGTAGCTCTGTGCCCTGCGGGGACCTCCCAGTGGTTGTCCCCGGGGGCAATAGGCAGTATTGAAGCTGGCGTGTTCCATGAGTGTCCCAGTGGCTCCAGGCCAAAGATGACCGTCTCTTGATGCCAGGTGGCCAGGTGAGCTCTGGAGACTCACACCCCGGAGGCCCCTGCAGACACCAGGGACCTGCAGGTCACAGTGAAAGGGCTGCTCCCCTTCTAAAACAGAGAGCCAGCCTGCCACTGGACTGGCCTGGCGCACCTGTGCGCAGGCTGGAAAGACGCCCTCGGGGGAGCCGGGGAGCCTGGGCCCCTGGCCGACCCGCTGGCCGACCGCAGGGACTCGCAAACACACCTGCCCAGGACGGCTCCTCACAGACCCGCCAGGTCCGGCCCAGGAATTTCCACTTCCTCCTCAAACTAGGGGGGACCCTCAGAAAAATCCAACCTCAGATACAGACCCCCCACTTCTGTAAACCCCAATTATATGATTTCTTCTGCGAAAGAACAAGGTGTGCGCTTTTCTTTGCGATGTGCTGCTCTCTCCCAGCGGGACGTCTGGAGGGAGGAGGCGAGGTGTGTCGGCAGGACAGACAGGCCCCCCTCGTCACCCTGGGGTGCCCTGCCCAGTTCTGTCATCTGGGGCGCATCTTCCCGCGCATTTTCTCTTCTCTTCCTTCTCTTCTTCCCTCTCTCCAAAGAGCCCTGGCTGCACATGTGTCATGTCTTCTTGTCCCCACAAGGGTAGCAAGCCCAGCTTCTCTTGAACACTCAGCCCCCTGGGCCCAGCACTCGGCATTTTGGGGTGCTCTGCCCTTAGACCCCCTGACAAAGAGAGCGATCCCTAAGTTGCGTCAGTGCTTGGTACTGCCCCAGACCCAGCCAGCTCCAGGCTTCTGGCTTTCCTGTGCCCAGGTGGCAGTGCCAGCCCAGAGGTGTCTGGTCACTCAGGCCCAGTGTCCTCCACACTAGGAGACCAACTGGGGGTCGGGGGGCCAAGCCAAGACCCTGGCCCCCAGAGCACCAAGCCCAAACAGGGGGCCGTGTGGCTATGCAGCAAGGACAAAGAAGGGTCCAGGCGGCTGGCTGGCCAGTTACCCTCTGCGGAAGGTGGCTCAGGTTGCGGCCAGTCTGCCCAGTGTGTGGCCTTGATAACTCCTTTGGATTGTTGGCCCTCGTCCCCCAACAGAAATTCAGAGGAGGCCCCTGCACCTTCCCTCTACGTCCTGGGGACCCTGTCCCTGGTGAGGCCCCACCTGTGTCCTGTTGCTGCCCCCATCCCAGGATGCCCAGGGAGGACATGTGGGGCTGCCCATCCTACTGAACAGGCAGATTCTGCATGAGCGAGCCCCATGATGTCCCTGAGCAAACCCAGGGAGGTGGACTAGTGGATGGGGTAGGCACAGAGTGGCCTGAGAGACGGCCCAGCCCGAGGGGCCCTCCTTTCCAAGAGTGCAGCTGGCCTTTCCAGACCCTGCTGGACCCAGACCCCCCCCCCCCGCTGGACCCAGACCCCCGTGACCCAGAGTCCAGCCCTGGAGACGGGAGGGCCCTTGGCCCCTCTGCTTCTGCTACTTCCCCCAGCGAGTATTTGCAAACACCCTCCTGATACATATCACGTGTTTTAGCACTGGATTGTGGTCCCTGTCCCCATCCTCGTCCCCTGCCTGAGTGACTGAAACCTACTGAGCTCTTCCAGGGAGGGGAGAGGAGGGCTTGCCCCATTCTGCCACAGGATGGGGACGGGGGTCGGGGAGCCTGGGCGGCGCTCCCTCCCGGCTGGGAACACCGGACACCGTTCTGGTCAGTGGAGGTCAGCTGGGTGTCCAGAGCCGTGGAACTGTCCGCCGCATTGAGTGATACTGTGACGAAGACGTCTTGCGTCATTCCGAGAAGAGTCCCTTTCTCTTTCATTCCATTTTTCATTTGTTTGTTTATTCATTCTTTTCTGTCACGGATTCATAGTTACCACTTTTGGAAAAAAAAAAAAGAAAAGAAAGAAATCCCAATACATACAGGCAGCTTGAGTTCCCAAATGCGCAATTCACCTGTGAACAAGGTAACTCTAGAGATGTCCTTCAGCGCCTCCGGTCTCGCCGCTTGTTCAGCACAAGGGAAGCGGAGCCCTGGTGTCAGAATCTGTAATTTAAAGCGTGTATATAGATATACTTTGTAACTGAGGGTCTGTCTGCATTTCTGCATATGCATTGCCCCGGCCACATGAGGACCACAGACCTGTGCGTCCACGCCATTGTTACATGGCAGATTGGGTTGAGTTCTGTTTTGGGGTTTTTTTTTGTTTTGTTTTGTTTTGTTTCTTTTAGAACTGTATAGTGTTGAAAAAGAAATCAAATGTAAATGTCTGGTTTTCATATATTGTTTTTTTTTTTTAAAAAAAAAAAAAAAAAACCATCGAGAAGGAGGGCGGTGCTCGCTGCACACCTCCGTGGTTGTAAATTGCTTCTGTTGTTTATAAGCAAACTGTGCATGACTCGTGTTTAGCGGTCATTATTGTGTCTGTTTGTGAAATTTTATTACAAGGAAAATTCCGTAGATGCACTTATGGATATGTGAGTAGGGTCCACGTCCAGACTGGGAGCCCTAAGCCACCCACGCAGAGGGCCGGCCCTCCCCGTCCCGGAAGTCGCTGCAGGAGGGCGGTGAAATGAGAAGACATGGCGTGTAGTAGAGAATCCAGAGCCATCTTGCAGATTTCATTTTGATGCTCGTGATGAAGACAGATGTACTTGTGTAGAGAGATTTCTTTAAGGTAAAGCCTAGCAGAAGCTGATTTTGAGGTTAATGCTGTAGAATAGGACTGTATACCAAATGTAATCTTTCCAATGCCACAATGAATTTATACATGAGATTGATATGCAATAAATCTGTGTGGTTTTCTAAGCCTCGCTGCCTGGATCTTCACTGGGGGAGGGACCCAGACCTCTGGGGAGGGTGGGGCTTGGCCCAAGCCGAGGTCCCCAGCCATGACAGAGGAATCTGGTCCCCAAAGCCATCGTCCCTATGCCAGACAGATGAACAGGGATGAGCAAAGGCCCTGGGGCTGTGGAGGAGCAGATCCAGCCTCCTCCAGGGGCCTTTCTGGCCTGGCTGCCCCTCCCCTGGGGACCCCTTCCTGATGTCCACCTTCCTTCAGGCCCAACCCGATTCTGCTCTGACCAAGAGGACTGTGGTGCAGACACCTCAAAAGGCCAGGGCCCAGCCCTTCAGAGCCCTGCTGTACCAAGATGGGCCTCCCGTGGAACCAGAGCCCTCCCAGGGCCCTCACCACCTCAACTTCCCGCTGGCTCCCAGGTCAGCTCATGTTCCTGGCAGCCAAGCTTTGCTTCTGGACGTCCACCCCTGCCCTGGTCACTGCATTTCTCCTCGGCTCCTCCCTGCCAGCTGCTCCACAGACCCCAGCCTCCGGGCAAAGCCCCTTCTTCCCACCCCTCCACCTGCTCCAAGGTGGGCCTGGCCAGGGTTTGGTGGCAGACGGCCATGAGTGACGGTGCTCTGTAGGCGAGGCTGAGGGCTGACCCTCTGGTGCCTCACCTCCTGGACAGACCCCATTCTTAGTGGCCTAGGCCTAGCCTTGGGGTCCTGACGCCTGCCCTTCCTCAGCCATCGCCTGGCCACCAGACCCGGCTCCCACAGGGAACTTCTCACCTGCAGGTGCAGCCTGGCCTGGGCCTCCTCCAAGCCCTCTGCCTGGCTCCCCACCTGCACCTGCCACCCTCCCTCCACCATTTGCACCTCCAAGTGGCAGCTCCCAAATTCCCAGGACTCACACCAGCCTCCAAGTCTCGTGGCCTCTGCCCTTCCACCAGACCTAGCTGGGGTGGGTGGGCATCAGAGCTTCCCTCCTGAGGCCCTCGCCCAGTGAGGCTCCTGTCCCACAGAACCTCCCCCACCCACCCAAGGTGGGCCCTCAGGGGTGTCCAGGGCCTTGCGGCTGCAGGTGAAGGTTGGCTCTCCACCTCCAGCAGCTCTGGAAGTCCTGGGGATGTCCAGACCCCAGGATATGCAGGGACCCCTTTGCCTCTGTCCACTGCTGCCCATAGCACCACTGACACAGCCCTCAGCCCCCAGGGACAGTCAGACGGGTGGACCAGCGGAGGGATGTTTGCTGAGAGCCATCTCTCAGCATGGATTCTGGAAACACTAGGGCCTCCAGCGTCCACTGAGGGGCCAGAACATGCGCTGGTGACAGTCACCAGGACTGGGGGACCTGGAGTCCCCTGAACAGTGAGCCCCAGCAACTGACAAAAGGAAGGGGTGGGAGTCGATCTCGGTGCAAGATCCCCAGACCCAGTCGGGCTCCGAGCCGCTCTGCCTCCCAGACCGTCACCAAGTTCATTTCCCCAGCGCAGCGCTCGGGGCGAGTCCTAGCATTCTAGGCTGTCCACCTTCCTGACGGGACTGGCCGAGCCTGGTGTGGCCTGGAGCCCTGGCGGTCAGATGTGGGTTGGCCCAGAGCTCAAGGCCCAGAGGCGGCTGGACCGGCCCCTCTCTGGAAAAGAGGCTTCCGTTCTCGGAGGATAAATGGTGTGAATCTCAAACCAGCAGATGGCTGTGCTCCCGAAAGTCATTCTCAGAGATGGAATGACAGTCCGACAGCCCCCAGGGGCCCCTCCAGGAGCTCGCCACACTGGGGCTCTGGCAAGTGACACTCCCCCTCGTGTGCCGCCTGGCAGCGAGCTGCCTGTTAGCCCTGGAGGGAAGCGGCTGATAATGGCCCCATTGTTGGGACCCGCAGGAAGGCAGAACAGGGGTGGACAGAACATCGCTGACAAGAGGACTCTGTGTCCCCACGGCCCTCCTCACATAAAGGACTGAGGGAAGGCCCCGATTGGGGAACAGGGGGAAAGAAATGGACAGGAAGGGTAAAAAGTGTCGATGAAGAATCTGTTTTCCGGGAAGAGAAGTGCGTCTCTTTCCCCTGGACCCCCCGGGGCCAGGCGGGTCGCCAGGAAGCTCCAGAGGGAACGTGACCTTACCTCTCAGGGCAGCAGGTGTCCACGGACCCAGAGGAGGGCGCAGGCCCGGCCAGGGCGGCTTCCTTGCGCTGAGAGGACGGGGAGAGCCCCCTCGGCACGGATGCTCCAGGGGCACCGGGTCCCGGGCGGCACTGCAGGTGGGGTGGCCCCTGCCCATAGGCCAGGCAACGTCCCCACACGAGGAGACCGACTCAGGAAAGGGAAGCTGGATGGAGCTCGCCCTCCATCTCAGGGCGTTAGAGGATGGACTCTGTGGTGACAACTTCCAGTGGTGGCCTGAGGCTGTGCCGTGGGGCCCTGAAGACCCAGGGAAGGCCTGGGCCCATCCTCTGCCCAGGGTGGGCCTTGTGGCCGCTGAATTCCTGAGCCCACAGGGACACTGGGAGGGTCCAGGAAGCCAGAAAGGCAGGCCGGAGCACGATCCAGTCTCTAAACTGCGAGACCTATGTGCCGCGGGCAATGCGTAGAGCCCCAGCTGGAAAGACCCCGAGTGTCCATCCTACGGTGAGCAGCAGATGAAGGAAGGCCTCGGGTGGGGACACGCGGAGGCCACTCACTAGCTCACTTGGAGAGCGCTGCAGCAGGGTCGACACAGCACCTTGGACAGGCCAGGGCATGGGGAGCCGGACACGGGAGGCCCCCGGGGAGGCCTGGCCCCTGGGGTCCATGGGGACATCCTGTAGGCTGGACAGCAGCATTTGGGCTTCTTCTATTTAGTTCTGAGGCAGAAGCAGAAACAAAACACAGGACGTGAGTGGTCCAGTCCTGGCCACTTGAGGCCTTTAGCGGCGGAGTTCCTGTTTGGCTTGCTGGCTGATTGCTGCAGATAACGCGGGCCACAGAGCTTTTTAAAATATTATATTTAAATAAATATCATATTTAAATAAATATGATATTTATTAGAAAAATGTTATATTTAAATTAAACATATTTAAATAAACTATTTAAAATATTCTTTAAAAGACTTTATTTTTGGGGCAGTTTTAGTTCATGACAAAATTGAACAGAAGTTAGAGGTTTGGCGTGGACCTCTACGAGTGTCCCCCACGGGAGCCACACGTTTGGCACAGTCGACGAACCTGCAATGGGGACACTATCACCCAGACTGCACGGGGGTCTGGGCTGACCGCTGCAGTCCCAAAGGGCACTGGGGCCTCATACGGCCCCCTGGTACGGCTCCCGGGCTCCTTCACTGGAGCAGCCGCGGCCACTTCTCCTTCTTTTTATTGTTTTTAGTTAAACCTGTCTTTTTCTGAGCTCATGGTTTTTTTCGAGTGAACTCACCTTTGGGCCTGTTTGGATTAATCTTGTTTGGTCTAACTGGGGTTTTTGGCTTTTTCCTGCTGTCTTTTTTCGGGGGCTGCACTGGTGTGACATCCGTGGATTTTGACGAGTGGATGAGACGTGTGTACTGAAGTATCAGCACGGCTCTGTGCCCCACCTGTGCACTGCCCCCGCCTCCGGCCACCCGGCTATGCCTTCAGGGTCGCACACTTCTTCACCACCTGTATGTGTTCTATGGCTCTTTCTCATCTCATGCACGTACTTGGACTGGCTCTGAGTAGATGTGGTCAGAGCCCAAGAAGGCCGCTCGAGCGGTCACCACCAGGCCTGATGTCAGCTGTGGAACAACCTCTGTGGGGCTGTTTCTGCACTGCTAAGAGTCCCATTATTAACACGTGTGGGATAGTGTCAAATGCTTTTCTCCACCTTCTGAAAAGAATGTATGATTTTTCTCCTGCATTCTGTTAAAGGGGTAAATTACACTGGTTTTCAAACATTAAACCAACTTTGCATTCCTAAAACAAACCCCACTTGATTATGATATGATCTATTACATACACACCTGGATTTGATTTATTAATGTTTAGCAAAATATTTCTGCACTTTTGTCTACAAGGAATATTGATTTGCAATTTTATTTTTTCTTGAAATGTGTTTGATATTGGTATTAGGATAACACTGGCCACATAAAACAAGATGAGCCCTGCCCTCTCTTCCTGGGTTTTCTAAACGACTGGACCAGGCTGGTACTATTTCTTTCTTTCAACATGATGTTTCACTAACCTCAACATGACATCATCAGGGTCTGGAGTTTTCTTTGCAGAAAAGTGGAGGTTTGGGTTTTTTCTTTTTTAAGAATTCTATTTCTTCAATAGATACAGTGCTATTTGGATTTTCTCTTTGTTCTTGTGCCAGTTTTGATGACATGTTTTTCAAGAAACTTGGTCATGTCACCTAACTTGTTGAACCTACTGACAAAATTCTCTGCCATGCGAGTGCTGTCAGGTCTGTAGTGATGGCTCCCTTGGCCCTGATGCTGGTTGTTGGAGTCTTTGTCTCTCCCTTTCTCTGGCAGACTATCAAGCAACAGTTGTTTTATTGATTTGCTATGATAGGGGTTTCTTATTGCACAGATTTTTATTGATTTATTATTTCATTCCTTCTATTTACTTTGGCTTTAATTTCCACTGATTTTTTTTCCAACATTTACAGATGGACGCATAGGTCAATGATTTTGAACATACTTTCTTTTGTAATATAAGCATTCGAAGCTATAAATTTCCCTCAAGGCCCTGCTATAGATGCATCCCATATATTTTGGGGTTTTTTTTATTATTATTCAGTTTAAAATATTTTCTAACATTTCCCGTGATTTCTTCCTTGACATTTAGGTTCCTTTAAAGTATATTCATTAATTCTCAAATAGTTGGGAGTTTTGCAGGTATTGTCTTTTTATTGGTTCCTACTTAATTGTGCTGTGATCAGAGAACATGGTCTGCATAACTCTTGTCATTTAAAATGTGTCGAGGGGCTGGGGATGTGGCTCAAGCGGTAGCGTGCTCGCCTGGCATGCACACAGCTCTGGGTTCAATCCTCAGCACCATGTACAAATAAAGATGTTGTGGCCACCAAAAACTAAAAAATAAATATTAATAAAAATTAAAAAATAAAATGTGTCGAGGCTTGTTTTATGGCCTGACTTATGTTCATCTTGGTGAAAGTCCATGTATTGCCATCCCTGCATAGTGACTGTGTGAGTGGGTCAGGTCAGGTTGGTTAACTATGCTGTTACATAGTGTGAGTAGGTCAGGTTGGGTTGGTTAACTGCGCTTTCACGTGGTGACTGTGTGAGTGGGTCAGGTCGGGTTGGTTAACTATGCTGTTACATAGTGTGAGTAGGTCAGGTTGGGTTGGTTAACTGCGCTGTCACGTGGTGACTGTGTGAGTGGGTCAGGTTGGGTTGGTTAACTATGCTGTTTGAGTCTTTCACAGCCGTCTTGAGTGTCCCATCTACTAGCTCCATCCAGTGTTGAGAGAGTATTGAAATCTCCAACTACAGTTGTGGGTCTGTTTCCTCTCTCACTCTGGTCAGTGGTCATTTGTCCTCGCAAGCCTGCTGGCCCCTGTTGTTGTGTGTGTAAATGTGCAGGATCTCTGTCTCCTCGGTCAGTGGAACTCCTCATCATTATAACATGTCCCTCTTTCCCCGCGGCAGTATTCCTGTCCTGAAGTCTACTTTTTCTTAACCTAGAAGCTATTCCTGTTTTCTTATGACAAGTGTTTACATGAATATTTTATATCCTTATTTCACTGTTTCTTTATATTTGAATCACCATATCTAAGAGTCATCATATATTAGGTCTTTTTTTTCTAGTCTGATAATCTGTATCTTTTAACTAGTGTTTTTAATCCATTTACACTTAACATAATTATTGACTGGGTTGGATATAAGCTACCATCTTGCTTTTTGTTTTCTAATGGTAATATCTGTTGTCTTTCTTCTCTGTCCTAATATTAGAAGATATTAATCCTGTTTTCTTTTGGATTAATATTCTCCAGTATTCTATTTTACCTTTTCCCTTGGCTTATTAGCTATAATTCTTTGACTTAACTTTCAGCATTGTTCTTTAGTTTATTATTTTCTGTCTTTAAGTGATATTGAACCACTGCATGTAAAAATATGAGTTTTATAACTGTCTATCTCTATTCTCTTCTCCTGTCCTTTGTGCTTTTAATGTAATATGTTTTTAATGTAATATGTTTCACTTTACAGATGTCATGAATTTCAAAATGCAGTTGTTACCTTGCCTTTAAAAATATATTATCTTTAAGTAATTTTAGAGCACAGGAAAAAAACTTTCTCTCATTTATCCATATGCTTACAATTTCCAAGGTTTATATTCCTTGTCTGAATTGACACTTGGTTTTATTTTCTTCTAACCTGAAAAAGTCACTGTGACATCTTTTCGTTGAGCAGTTCTGTTGGTCATGGATTCTCTCAGCTTCTGTCTTCATTTCATTTTCGTTTTGAAGGATGCTCTCCCTGAGATGATCCTGGTGCTTGAGGACCTTGTTTTCTTTCAGTCCTCTGAAGACCTGTTCTGCTCTCAGCTTGTGGCACTTCTGATAAGCCAGAAGTCCTTCTTGTCTCTGTGCCCTTAAGTCCCCCGCCCAGCTGGTTCCCAGCCACTGGAGGGTGAGGCACCTTGGGGCAGCTTCTTCTGCACATAAGGTGCCGTGAGGCTCTTGGCTCTGCAGGTCTGACTTCCATCCCATTTGGAAATCTTTCGGCCATCATTTCTCCCCTCGCCCATTCCTGGACGGTTCCACACTGTCTCCCGGCCATCGGGCTCTGCTTAGCCTCCCCGGCCTTGCTTCTGGGTGTCAGGGTGGATGGCTTTGGCCTTGATCTTTGCTTTCTGCGGTACCTGGGCTGCTGCTGATGCCACCCACTGGCTTCTTATTCCATGTTGCTGTTTCCGTCTTTAGAGTGTCCCTGTCCCTTCGGCTCGTCACCACACTCTCCATCTCCCTCTGGGTTATGGCCTTGCTTCCTGCTCCCACCTCCGGGACTGGGTGCTGGGTGCTGGAGGCTGCAGACACTGCTAGTTTCTGGGCCTCGTTCTCTCTCCTTTCACAACTTGAGTTTTGTGCTGACGGGTGTCTCGCGTACTTGCCAATCAGACCAGCCCCTCCTGGACTCGGTCCCTCCTGGACTTGGCCCCTCCTGGACTTGGCCCCTCCTGGACTTGGCCCCTCCTGGACTTGTTCTGAAGCTTTTCTGGTCACATCTGGAGGAGCCCCTGCTCCAGGACTGGTTCAGCCGGCCCCTGAGACCTGGCTGTGGTGGTGAGTGTGCTGGTGAGCAGTCGGCCTCCTCATTCCGGTTGGCTGGGTTGAGTGGCTCCTGCCCCATGGACGTAGGCGTGTCTTGGCCCACAGAGCTCCTGGGGTAGCTGCTGCCCCCCTCCCGAGGCCTCACTCTGTGGTGCTCGGCCAGCATTTGGTCACAGATGCAATTGGGATTTCAGCTCTCCAGGGCTCTGCCCACAAGTCCCAGGCCCCTGGCCTCCCCTGGCTCTGCGTCTCCTCCTGCAGGGTCGGGCAGCACCCTGCTGTCCACACCACAACAGCTGCTTCTTGTGCTTTTGGTTCAGTTTCCTAGTTGCCCCTGGTGGGAGGGGAGTCTTGTGCCCACCGTGGCCACAGTACCCAAAAAGCTTCAATTCTCAATTCGAGGGAGACGTGTGGGGTTTTGATTTGCTTGTTTTTAATCACGTGCACTTCTCTGTCAGCCTGGAGGAGTCCCTAATCATTCCCAGGGGTCCTGGGATCAGGGAACACAGTCACTCCTGGTGCCCTAACAGCAAATGACCACAGCCTCCTGCTCAGCACCCACAGGGTCCCAGGCCTGGTGGAGGGGGGGGCTCTGCAGGGGGTCCTTGCTGAGTGTTCCCAGAACCGCCCCCCCAGCAGAGGTCATCCTTGCTCTATTTAACCAGGAGGAATGTCTAGCCCATTGTCACCCAGCCAATAGGTGGCCTGGCCTGGGTTAGAATGCAGGCCTATGACCTCGTGGCCGCAGGAAGTGGGGGCTCTTGGCCCTTGGTCCTGGGCACCTGGGAAGACAAGGCAAGGGGTCTCCTGGGGGCCACCTTAGGGCACTGCCTCTCTGTGCTACTCCTCACCCACACCCAAGCAAAAGCTAGGAGTCCTGACAGGTCCCCAGTGCGTGGGACTCAGGTGCAAGGGGGGTGTGGCTGCTGCAGGCCAGGGACTTCACGGCTTAGGTCATCCAACAGCTCTGAGGTCCAGGACCCAGCTCCTCTCCTCTGCAGGGGACCCCTGGGTGACAGGTCCCCTGCCAGGCCACACGGTGGTGATGGTGGGCAGGCTCTGGCACCAGGGGCTGAGATGACCACAGCCTCCCCACCTCCAATAGGCCTTGGAGCTGAATGAGGGGACGGTGGCATCACCTCCAAGTTGCATGGGAATGGGGCTGGGGGGAGGACCCAGTGGCAGAAGCCACTCCTTTGGGCTCCTGCTTTTCAAATCACAGAGGCTGGATCCCTTCACCCTGCTGGACGGAGGGAGGCCTGAGCCCTGCAGGGTGAGCATGCCCAGTGCACAGCCCCACCTCGGCTGGGCAGCCTCGGCCCTCTTCCCAGCCCTCGGGGGCACTATGACCCCGGGGGCTTGTGGCCTACAAGGCCAGAAACAGGGCTGCCCAGCACAGAGAGGGGACGTTCCTGCCGTCACTTGTCCAGAGCCAAGAATGCAGGCGTCTGTGGAGCCATGCTCCCTGCAAAGGCCCACGGAGGTCCTCCCCGGCCCCACCAGCTCCCGGGCTCCAGAGCTCCTGGCCTTCCTTGGCTTGTGGCCGCCTCCCACAAGCAGCCCTGCACCCATCTCCCAGGGTTGGTCTGCAGGTCGGTGGGGTCAGGGCCCACTGTGGGGCGGATCAGCCTCACCACGGCTGGCTGCACTGGTAAAGACACTATTTCCACACGAGGAGGTCTCACTCACAGGTCAGGGGTAGGACTTGCACATATTTGCGGGGACAGCACTGTCCACCCACCTGGAGAGCTTCTCGGGCTGGGTGGGTGGGGTACAGTGTCCTGGCTTCACAGGATTATCCAGGAAGGCCTTCTGAGAAGTGCCCTCGGGGCAGAGATGCGAAGGACTGGGGCAGCTGTCCCTGGGTATCGGGAAGGCAGGCAGGGAGCTTTGGGGTTGAACACTCTTTTGCAGGATCCCTGTTTATTAAGAGGGAAGTGAGACCCGCGAGGTCTCCCTGGGGTCTCACAGAGGAGGAGCGTTTGGCTCCCAGGCCAGGGCCAGAGGCTAGGAAGGGAACTTACTGCCATCCTCCAGGGCCACGGCTCCGTGCCACCCAGTGCCCACTCCCTGGACCCCATGCCCCTGGCCCTACCATGAGTGCAAAGTGCACGGACCAGGCCTGCTGGCCGCCCTCCCGGGTCCTTCTCTCCCTGAGGGTCCCTCGCAGCTCTCGGCTGGTGCCTTCCCACCTCGGCACCCAGCCCAGCCCTGGGTTCAGCCTCGTGGGCAGGTCCCCAGCATCCTCTTGGGACCCACTGGGCAGCTGAGAACAGAGGCACAGGGAGGGGCAGCCGCCTTCCTGGACCTGTAACTAGCAGGAGTGTGATTCGACCACGGACAGCTGTCTCTGGGCCCGTGGGTGCCAGCGGGGACCAGGTAATGGGTCCCCAAGCCTCCCATCTGGAGACAGAGCCAGCTCAGGTGGCTGAGACACCCATGTGGGCATGAATGGCCAGTGGGCACAACCGGTCAGTGGCTCAAATGTGGACAACCCTCAGGGGCTGAGTCAGGTTCTCAAGGAGGGCTCCACAGGACAGTACCAGTGGCTGGGGCCAGGCTCCGTCTGGGCTCCTGCCAGGCCGTGGCCTCCCCTCTGGGCCTCAGCACCCCCAGCAGGCTATGTTGCTCCATCTGGCTCCAGTCCCCGGGTGGCCTTGTTCCCCTCTGGTCAGGAAGCTCTGAGACCACCCAACCCCATTCCCTCCTGGAGGCTGGGCCTTGTGGGTGCAGTGCCCAAGATGACCACTTGGGGGCAGCAGCCACCAGCCTTTCCCAGGAGCTGCCTGGAGGTGAAGGGCCACCCAGGTGGTGAGCTCTTGGCCCTCCTGTCCCTCCAGCAGGGCTGGTGCCAGCCTTTGTCCTGCTCAGGGGACACCACACACAGGGGAACTACTGACACCCAGGTAACTCCAGCTTCGGGGAAGCTCTCGGGGAACTGGGGGTTGGGAGGGCCAGTACAGGGCCAGGGACTGGGTAGGACAGTGGAGTGAGAGGCAGGGCTGTCCCTCAAGCCATGACACCTAACCAAACACCAAGCCTGAGCCCAAGGGCCTTGCTTCCCCTCGCCCAGCCTGGGGCAGCAGGCACACGTGCCAGCACTGATGAGTGGGCAGGTCAAGCTCTGGCCAGCTCTGGCCGGGCAGTGCCCGCTGACTGACTGCACCAAGGCCTGGGGACAGCGCAGGAGCGTGTGGAAGCCCACCCAAGGGATTCAAATTGAATCCTTGGCAACAGCCTCTCCTGAAGAACAGGTCCGAAAGGGCACTGGCACTCCTGGGCTGCCCTGGGACTGCAGGTCCCATCTGGGTGTCACCAGGCCCTTGCTGTGCCCCTGCCATTCACAGGGCCCTGGGCTCTGTGCCGTGGGCAGGCACAGGTAAGAGCCACAGCAGGAAGACGCTGCATTAACAGAGGTATAGACTCCAAAAGAGGGGAGTGTTCTCCCTCCACCTGGTGGGCACTGGGTCTGCTCTGATGGCCGTATTTTGAGGGGGATTTGGGCAGACTGAAGTGTCTTGGAGATGACAAAGAATCTGGATTCAGTGTCATATCCAGAGTGACTAAAAGAGTGATGACAGGGGACAAGGTAACAATCCGACTTGGATGGTGTGAGCAGAGGCAGGATGGCCAGGCTGCATCTCAAGACCGCTCCCCAGCTGGCCCTGCTGCAGACCAGTGCTGGACCCGAGGCTCCTGCGGCTCTCAGGGTGGGCCTAGCCCCTGTCCTTGGTCCAGTCTGACCGCCACCTGCCCCCAGCCTCTTATCGGGCCCGGTTTCCTCCACCCGAGGGCTTTGCTCTTGCTGTGACCCTGTGACCTCAACACACCTTCCCCACCCCACCTCCAGGGCTCTGGGTGGCCCTCCCCAGGAGAGTGTGCAGTCCGTCCGCCCCGGGGGGCAGCCTGGACACCCGGTGCTGCAGGCTCCTCCTGGACAGCGGGACCCGGGGCCAGCTAAGGCCGCGTGGTGCACGCGGGGACTCGGAAGTGCGACCACACCACGAAGGTGGCCAGAGGGCCCCGCGTGCCGCTGACAGCCAGGCGCGCCCTTCCTGCGGCCAACTGTTCCCGCGGCCCGGTCTCCCTCCCGGGAGGCTTCCCGGAGGAGGCGGCCGCAGGAGCGACGCGGAAGGAAGCCTGCGACCCAGCGGAGCGCGGGGCGGGGGCGCAGCGCGTCACGTAGACGGCCCAGGAGGGACGGCGACGCGGCCGGCGCGCGGCAGGTGCCCGGGCGCCCCGCCCGCCGAGCCCGCCCCGCCCGGCCGCACAGGAAGTGGGAGGGTCGCCGGGAGGAGCCGCCCCTCCGCCCGCCGCCCTGCGCGCCCGGCCGCCAGCCGCCCGCCGGCCTCCGCCCCGCGGCGCAGGTGAGCCCGCCGGCAGGTGAGTCGGGAGGTCGCGCCCGGGCCGCCCGCGACCCTGCGCCCTCCGCGCGCCCGGCCCGCGACGACCCGGCGCAGCGCCCTCCGGCCCCGCCGCGCCCCGCCGCGCTGCTGCCCGGGCGGAAGGAAACGCCGGAGGCCAGGGAGCCGCAGGGGAGGCGGGAGGCGACCCTCCAGGAGCCCTGCTGTCTCCCAGTTCAGAGGGGAGGACCCACCTCGGCGGCCACCGACGGTCAGCTCTGCTCCCCCGGGAAGGTGGGGAGGGTAGCTTCCCAAACTATGGGAACCGCGGGCACCCGTCTTAGCGGCCCTGCCTCCTTTCCTCGTCTGTGAAATGGGCACAGAGGTCCCTTGTGAGGTTGAGTGAGCGCTGGCCTCTGCGTGGCACCTGACCAGGGGAACTGGAATCAGCTGGTGGCTGCCGAGTCCCACCTGGAGCCCAGGCAGGTCTCTTCCTTGTGTCCTTGTAAACAATCCAGGCACTACCCAAGGTGGAGGTTAGGGATGCCTTGAGGACAGACAGGCCAGGCCTTGAGTGGTCCCTGCAGCAGGACCTGGCTGGGACAAGCCGGAGGGTCCCAGGCAGCACCGTCTCTCTGCCCTGACGCCTCTGGTGTGGTGCCCAGCGTGTGTCCTCGGGGTTAGGGTCCTTGCTGGGTGTGAACTAAGGCAAGTTAATAAGCCTCTGAGCCTCAGTTCCCTCCTCTGTGACATGGGGTGATAGGCAAGTCCCCTTCGAGGGCAGCAGCTGCAGAGGTCCTGTTCTGGGGACACATGCACCAGACAGTCCTGGCCCCAGCTCCAGTGATGCCCACAGCCTGGAGAAGGACGTGCACGGGAGAGCTGCAAGCAGGCACCCCAATCCTACGGGGAGGCCAGAGTCTTGGGGGCTTCCTGGAAGGAATGTGGTCTAAGTCACCTGGAGGTGCCACCCGGAGAACCAGGTGAGCGTGGTCACGTCTACCTGCTCCTCGCCCTCTGGGCATATCTGGGGAGACCTTTGCTGCCAGGGCGTCCCCAGGGCTCTGATTCCACAGGGGTCGCCCCGGCCCACCTGAGCACCTAAGGGCAGTCCCTCTCCACCCTTGTGGTGAAACCAGGCACCGACGTGAAGCAGCCTGTTGGGGTCCCGGCCGCTTGCAGGGCCTGCCACCCGTGGGACCGCAGCCTGCCTTCATGCTTGGACTGGAGCGGCCACCCAGTCTGGGGGTTTTGGTTTCGGTTTCTTTCTGTCTGCTCAGCCTGGCCCTGCCTTGCTCGGGTGACCGTCCCTCTGCAGCATGGAGGAGGGATCCAGCATCCCTGCTGACCAGGTCCCAGGTTAGAGACACCATCTAGGTCAGCATGGGGCCTGGCTCCTCGCCTGGCTCTCGCTGACAGGAGGCCTGACCCAGGAGCTCACGTTCCCTCTGCACTGGCTCCTCACCTGCCAGGGAGGGAGACACCCACCTTTCAGAAGCTGAGGGCGGGCCAACAGAGTGGGCGAGAGGACCACTGGAGGCTCCGTCGGGCTAGCTGTTTTACAGCTGGTGACTGATCGCAGTCAGGGTCAGGGCTCGGGTCCATCCTGTACCTTTGGGGTTCCCTCGGGTACCAGTCAAGCCTGGGCCGGGGCCTGGGTTTATGGGGGGGGTGGAGTTAAAGAGGGGAACCACAGAGCCACAGCGGGGTGGCCACGGGCTGAGCCAGGCTATGTGCAGAGCTGGGCACTCCCACTGTGAAGGGTGCCCCTCTACGCGGCCATGAGGGCTCTCTCCACCTCAGCACCTGTGCCAGCTAAGGGTGTGGGGCTGTCCCCTGTTCAGCAGGTGCCAGCAGCATCCCTGGCCTCAGCCCACAAGTCCCAGGCTGGTGACTACCTGCACAGCGTCTCCAGGCATTGC